>NC_044561.1:39163298-39480212 GCF_007565055.1 Rhinopithecus roxellana | reverse complement strand
CTACTTGGAGGATGCCAAGTTTCAGTTGCCCTAGCAACAATAACCAGGGGATGCTTCTCAGAACTTCTGCCTCCTCTCTTCCCCATCATTTTTCCTGTTTTGAGAGTTAGATAACATGGTTACCAGAATTACAGAAACTGCTTTCCCCTTGGCATAATGAAAAGGGGAAAACTTAGATATGTCTGCCTTTTTCTTACCATCAAGGGAAATTCTGCCTATACCTGCAGTGAAGACTGAATAGAGAGGGACCCCATAGAAGGGAAAGAGCTGCCTGCTATCATACTAATAAATACTCAATGGTGAGAGAATTAAATGTCAGAACTGCAATTGCAAACTGCTTTTAAGAAATAAAAAAGTCATTGTTGAATTTTCCACAAGTAAGCTGAAAGAACAGTACGCAAATTGCATTGCAAGTTGCTATGTTCTCTGAGAAGAAATTTTTGGTCTGTTCTATTGAATCTGATATGGCAGACTTAATTTTTCTTTCTCGAATGAGGAAAGCCTAATAAATGGGAATGTCATCTAGATAGTGATATGCAAAACTTATTTTGACTACTTATGACTTATTGATATGTACATCTGCCACCATCCCAAATAAATATTCATACCAAACCAGAGAATGAAGTTTAAGGAAATTTGTTTGCTAAGAGAAGGAAAGCAAATTTCTATGAAGCAAATAACTTTCATCTTCAAGGATCCTCTCTTGCAAGGTTCCCTTCTAAGGCCCTGTAACTAAATTTGCATTTGTAATTTTTTTTTTTATCCTTACTCCCCCCTCTCACCATTATGTAAGCTTTAAACTCCACAAATTCTGGATCCACTCCGAAAAAGAAAAGGGACATGAATGACTTGTGTGATAACTTATTGTTGCTTTTATATTATGACATTCAGACTTCTAACCTTGTAGTTCTGTTTTGAATATTCATGTCTGTTTTATTTCCTCTCATTTTGGGGGATATAATAAATTCTCCATCAATTCCAGGCTTGTACATATTTAAACAGCAATAACAAAAAATGTGCAGTTTGCATGCATCATTGTACTTTCAAAGCCATTTAATAAAATTATAAGTAGGAAATGAAATGGCAGATAATAGAAAATACACAGGACAGATCAAGACATTTTAACATAGTCCATTTTTTGCTAGCATGGTTTTTTGGAGTCTAGTCTATGTGATTTCCAAGGGACACATCAGATTTCTGACTTTTTTGGATAATGTTAACAATAACAATAAATTTAATTAAGTAGATGCTTAATGGATATTCCTTTAGAACTCCTTTTCCATAATCTTTTAATAAGTAGTGTTCATCACATATATGCCACTAATATTCAAAGGATATGCCAAACAATCCTTTGGGGATTTACATAAAATAAATTGAGTTTTACAAATAAGATGCTGGAAATTTTTAGTAATTATTTAAATCCAATACTTTGTGCTTCCTCTGGAAAAGTTTTGAAAGGTATAGTAAAACTTAAGTCTTTGTTCTTCCACTACTTACTTTTATCACAATTTATGTTTTCTGTAAAAACAGATACATCCATTAAGTTGCATTTTCTGGGTACAAGATCTTTATTTTAACTTTATTTATCAAGAGCACAGTGGTTTGAACCCAGTAGTTTCTGATATATATTACTTCAGTTGAATCTGACATAATAAATTTTTCAAAAACTTTGATCTCAAACCCTACAGCTTATAGAGGTGGTAATGAGAATCCCATAATAGATACTACTGGAAATTTTTATCTTTACCAAAATATTTAAATGGTTTAAAGAGAATATATTCACATAATTCAAAATTTAAAAGGAACAAAATGAAATATGTACATTGGCAAAAACTCACTCCACTTTCAGAGCTATTTTAAGCATATACGAATATAAGTGCCCACGTTCTTTTTAACATCTTATACAAATATGGAAGCTTAATTTTTTTTCCTCAACACTATCTTGTAGATAGGCCCATATCTGCAAACAAACAAATGAACAAAAAGCTATGTTCACATTCTGTGTTGTGGCTACATTGCATTTTATTTTATCTTTGCAGTATAATGTATGAAAGTGACCATTTATTGATGCATGTTTAGATATTTTTCTAATCTTCTCTCACTAAAAACACAATTGCAGTGAATAATCCTGTATATGACACTCTTGTACAAATAAGAACAAATTTAATAGACCATATTCCCATTTCTGATTTAAGGGACAGAAGTTGTATATTTTTGTATATTGATAGATACTACCAAATTGTCTCCCACACAGGATAAATTCATTTATATTCACAATCAGAATGCCCTTTTCCTTTATTCTTTCTTACGGAAGTTGCCATCAAACTTTTCAATTTCAAACTACAGTGACAGAATTTTTCACCATAGTTTCAATTATTTTTTTTTTTCTATTTTTGAAGTTGAAACTTTAAAAACTTTGTTTAAGGACTTTTACATTTATTTTTGCTGCAGCATAACTTTGTTGATATCTCCTTCCTTGCATTCAATACAATGTTCAATTATTTTTTTTTCTTGTGTCCTTGGTCATCGTTTTTCTCTTCTGTTACTGTGTAGGATTCTTAAAGGTCAGTACTTGGCTGCCTAGTTCATCACTGACTCACCAGCTCCCATAGTTCATCACTGACTCACCAGCTCCCAGCACAGCAGTGTCCATAGTAGGCATTCAGCAAATATTTGTTGAACAAATGACTCAGGGAGTGAGTCCACCAGGAGATCTCTAATATATGCCACAGAACTCTGTCCTTGATTCTGAGCTCAATTACTTCTGAGTCTCCTAAAACAGTTGGCTATTCTTCAAGATTTTTTTGAAAGCTTGGTAATGTATTTGAAATGGAATTGAGAAGCACAATATTAAAGAGACTCATACTTAATATTTTAGAATATGATATCCTTGTGATTTCTCTAAGATATCTAAATTATAACCATAGTTTAATTTTCCATGAGGAAGATGATTTTTTAATGGATATTATTGGTTAACTGAAAGTTTTTCAGTACTGTCATGCAAAGAGAAGCAAAAATGTGTCTAGGAAGCAGGGAAAGAATAAATACATTTATTTATGGACTTCTATATTATACATAGAGCACTACAAAACTTTTCTGTTAAATGGTACACAAATTTGCTACACTGAGCTTTGTCATTGAATGAGAATATACAGTTTTCAGGAAGGTAAATTATTGAAAAAAAATTACTATCAAGACATTGGGCTTCAGTCATAAAATGAATAGTAATTTAAAACTTCTTCTTTCCACAGAGAGTATCATCCCCTGTGTAAATTCTTTCAGCAATTACAGATACATAGCAATTGTTAAAGTTGCTAATTAGATTGGTAGTGTATTTGAGTGACTGATGTCACAAAATGCATAAATATTGCTACATTTTTAGGCAGAATTCAACAAATAGTGTTTAGCGTTTTTTCCCCCTCATTTTGACAATAAAGACTCTTGTGTAAAGAATTCTTGTGGTTTTAGAGTCTACCCTGTTCATATTAAATTATCAGACGCCCAAAAATAAGTCTTTGTTTTCCTCTGTAGTACATCAGAGTTATAAATCTAAATTAGGCCCACAGCTTACCCTATAGCATGTATTTGAGTTGAGAGTGTAGAGAGCTCTGCTAATGATATAAAAGTTTAGTTTTATTCTGAGCAGAACCACACACCTGAAATGTTGTCACCTTATAACCGATTTCAGGATTTGCACTAAGGAAACCAGAGGAAAGAGGTTGGAGAATTAGATAGGTTGGGACAGAAGGGTCTCAGATTTCAGGGGAAGAGAAAAGGGGCTTGGAATAAAAAAAGGACAGGCATAGCTGATACACTCCAGGAGACATGTTACTTTATAATCAATTTTAAAGGTCTTTCCCCCGAGTTGTAATTTTGTAATGCAATTCTTAAAACTTCAAGTTAATTTGTTAAACCAATGTGATAGCAAGTAAGCTACTGTAAGGAAGCCAATGTGTGGATACATATCCATGTCTTGGAGGGGCAATTGACTAGACAGAACAAGCTCAACAAAGAGAACCAGTGGTGGAATGGACTGAGACAATGCTGAAGAATCCCAGCTCTAGAGTCAAAACTGAGAAATGACAAATGACTGCCACCCCTTCAACACACTCCCTGTGGGAGCTCAGAAACAGCAAAATGGGGTCTGGGTTTCTGTTCTCATGGGGGTGAGACTTAGGTATTTGTGAAATGGTACAGGATAAGTAAGCTCAGAAGACAGGAAATGTGGGAGGATAATCAAATGTGGCTTAACGATATACTTACAGACATTTGTTACAAGTCCTCAGTATTGTTCAAGAGTGGTTCTTGTCTCATATTTCAGTGCTTACATTATGAGCTTTCAAAGTTACTGATGCATATTCATGTGCATTAATACCTTCTCCCTAACCAGATCACAAACTCCTTGAAAAACAGGAATTCTTACTCATCATTCTTATCTCTCATAATATCTAACTTGGTGCTGAGCCAGTATTATGGTGCTCAGCATATATTTATAAAATGGATACTTTATTGGACATTTATTTTAGGACTCTATGGCCTATAATCTCAAAAGATTGTAATCACATGATATGGGATTTTAAATGTGTCTATAGTTTTTTTCTTTTTGGAATGTGAACTTCCACTTACTTCATTTTGATTCTTTTTTCTTTCACTGCTCTCTTTACTTTGACTGTCAATAGCACCTGATTTTCAGAGTTCCTTTTAAAGATCACCAAGACAACTCTGAAATATCTTCTTATTGTAGGCTACAATAAAATCAACAATACCTCACATCTCAAGTCTGTACTCATGTATTAGGCATAATTCATGAATGCTTAAGTACCTACGTCCCATGATTGTCCAGCTGTTTATACAAACATAAAGTACAAACAAGGCTTGAAGCTCTGAGCAGAACTGTGACCAGCTGATGCAGAACTGTGACCAGCTGATACTTAAAAAAAATTTAATATTTTCTTCCAAAAGATCTTGCTCTCAAAACTTTTATATATAAATTTAATTTGTTTCTTAGTACTGGATAGGCCTGCAGATTAACGTACATCAGTAGCAGCAGTGAACAAGTAATACATATTTCATTCCCTCAATGAAATGGGAAGAACTGAGGAAGGGAGGAGAGAAAAAGAAAGCAATTGGTGGTTCAATCTTTGTGCACACAGTCTCTTCACTGATGGGAGTGCTGAGTTTGATCCGAAATCCTGCGTGCCACAGTCTATGAGATGAGAGAACAAACCACACCAAGATGGTCATGCTATTTGCTTTTGCAGTCATCTTCAAGAATAATACAGGTGGTACTTCTAACCAGGCTGGGTGTTTCTGGTGGCTACATTATCATTTTGACTAGTGAGTTCTCAGGGTTAGTAACTGAAAAAAGTTATGCTCAATTTTTTTTTTTTTTAATTATAAACATGGGTTGGGGGTGGCTAAGCCTTGGTTGTTCCCTCTGCTGTTGCTTCTGCTTATTCACAGTACGTTTCCTAAGACCGTGCAGCTGACGCTCAGCAGACTTCCAGTTTTTGTTCAGGTCTGGTTTTGATCTGTAGTGTTCAGGGATGAGCAATTCCTTTCAAGTTATTTGCAAACCTTGTCAAAGCCTGATTGCAGCATGACATTGATGACAGACTGATTATTACTTGTCTCAAAAAGCAGTGTAAGAACATATTGGCTTTCATGCAAACATCCAGCTTGTCATTAGTGTGCAGTGCAAATGGCAGCGGTTTCATACCGGAATCCTGGAAGCCAAGGCAAAGGGAGTCTCTGCTTCTATTGGCCCTGGAAGGACTTCAATAACATTTTAGGGATAATTTTTGTCAAGTTAAATTTCCATGGAACTAAGATAAATGGTCTTGCTTTGAAATTTCATTGGTTATCTTGAGAGACATTTATTCCAGTTGGTTAGGCAGAAAAAAATGTAAAAGACATAAAATACTATTAAAATATAAATAGCTCATTTTCCCAATAAAACAAATCTGCTAAAGCTTAGAAGTGAGATCAGTGGCAAAGTTCTGCTTACTTTGAAACCCTAAGAGCCAGAATCAACTAGATGAATAAATTAGCTACTTGGGATGTGAATTAGACCTTGCAATGGTACTTGTCCTCTTCAAATCTCAGGAACTTAATTGAATTAGAGCAGCTTATGTATTCTGTAATGCCTTCCATGAATTAAAAACTCTATAATTTCAATTTTATTCAAGAGTTGTAAACTACATGTCTACCTGATACTTAGGAGAAAGTTACTGTCTGGCAACTAGTGGTATCTATGGTAGGGATCTTGTACTGCCTACTCATCTGTGTTTCTTTTGCTATTTCTTGCTTCTACTGGTAGAAAGGTAAAGGAATAATCTCATTAGGCAAAAGCCACTGAATCACAGAAATAACTAACTCAATTTGTTAAACAAAATAAAACAAACAAGCAAACTCTAAAAGGAGATGACTTGCTTAAAGTTAATTGGAACTTTCCATAAAAAAAAGCATATGTACATGGAAAATAATAAATCAACATATAAAAAATTAGATTTCTATAAGTTAGCAGCACATGTTAAGAAAGAAATCAATAGATAATATTTACAATAGCACACATCAAAACCTCAAATACTAAAAAATAATAATTATGAGAGACACCCAAATCCTCTATGTTGTGCACAAGTAAACTTCTGAGAAAAAATTTTTAAATCTAAAGAAATGAAGGAATATATGTTCCTGCATTGGAAGTCTCAATATTATAAAAATGAAAATTCTCCTCAAATTGATCCATAGATTCAATTTTCTCTTAATCAAAATAACAGAAAGCTATTTTTCTTTTTCCTTTTTAAATTGGGGAGAGGTGATTGGCATGCTAATTCTAAAACATGGAGCCTGTCATCTGAGCGCTTTGGGAGGCTGAGGTGAGCGGATCACTTGAGGTCAGAAGTTCAAGACCAGCCTGGACAACAGGATGAAACCCCATCTCTACTAAAAATACAAAAATTAGCCAGGCATGGTGGCAAGCACTTCTGGTACTAGATACTCAGGAGGCTGAGGCAGGAGAATCGCTTGAACCCAGTAGACAGAAATTGCAGTGAGCCAACATTGTGCCACTGCATTCCAGCCTGGGCATCAGAGTGAAATTTGGTCTCAAAATAAATAAATAACTATAATAAATAAATAAATAAATAAATAAACAAAACACGTATGGAAATGCCAAGGATCTAGAATAACAAAACGATCTTGAAAAAGAACAAATCTGGCTGAATTGTACAAACAAAGATCAAGTCTTATTACAAACGTGCAGTAATTAAAACAGTGCAGTGTTAATGTAAAATTAAAGAAATAGGCCAACAGAACGGAATAAGATATGCGGAAGCTAACCCACACATATAATCACCTGATTTATCACAAGGATGTCACAGCAACTCAGTGTGGAAAAAATGGTGGTTTTGCTAAATGGTTACATCAATTGGATAACTGTTTGAAAAATAAATCTGTACCTTAACTTACACCATTTACAAAATTGAATTTGCAGTGGATTTTAGACACACATGTGGAAGTCCAAAGAACAATACTTCTGTAGAAGAAATTTTAGGAAAATGCCTTCACGATATTACGGTAGGAGGATTTCTAGATTGTTAAGTATAAAAGAAAAGATTAATAAATAAGGTAATTTAAATTAGTTAATTCTGTTTACCAAAAGATAGCTTTAATAGTGTGAATAGTAAGACTACCAAGGTAATGGGAGAAAATAATTGAATAGTCATATATATACAGAACGTTGTCTAATACATACATATATGTGTGTGTACTTATATGCAAGTTATATAAAAAATTCCAATGAATCAATGAGAAAAAGAATAACTAAAAAAAGGGGGTGGGTGTAGAGGCTCATGCCTGTAATCCCAGCACCTTGGGAGGTCAAGGTGGAAGGACTGCTGGAGCCCAGGAGTTTGAGATAAGCTTGAGCAACATAGTGGGACCCCCATCTCTATAAAAAAATTAAAAATCAGACCGGGCACGGTGGCTCACGCCTGTAATCCCAGCACTTTGGGAGGCCAAGGTGGGTGGATCACGAGGTCAGGAGTTCAAGACCAGCCTGGCCAAGATAGTGAAACCCCATCTCTACTAAAAATACAAAAATTAGCTGGACATGGTGGTGGGCACCTGTAATCCCAGCTACTCGGGAGGCTGAGGCAGAGAATTGCTTGAACCTGGCAGGTGGAACTTGCAGTGAGCCGAGATCACGCTACTGCACTCTAGCCTGGGCGACAGAGCGAGACTCCATCTGAAGAAAAATAAATAAATGAATAAAAATAAATAAAATATTAGCTTGGCATGGTGGTGCACACCTATAGTTCCAACTATGTGGGAGGCTGAGGTAGGAGGATTGCTTGAGCCTAGAGGTTGAGGCTGCAGTGAACCATGATAGTGCCACTGCACTACAGGTTGAGTTACAGAGCAAGATTGTATCTAAAAAATAAAAATAAACCAAATGCTTTAGCAGTCACTTAACCAAATAGGATAGCCAAAGGGCCAATAGCCATAAGAAAATGTGGTTGGAATCATTAGTCGTCAGCTAAATACAAATTAAAGCCCAAAATCAAAAAAACTTTTTTTTTTTAACAGAACACTATAAAGAAGAATGACTACAATTTTAAAGGTTAAAAATGCCAAGTGTTAGTGAGAATATGAATTAGAGATATTTCTCAAAAATTATACACATTAACACTCCATAACTCAATAATCACTTTACTGGAAAAGAGTTTTTCAGTATTGACAAAAGCTAAATATATACATAACCAATTCTACTCTGAGTTAGATACGCAATAGGAACGAGTGCTTATGGCAACAAAAATGTACATAAAATTTTTATAGTAACTTCATAATATCTTCAAACAGGAAACAACCCAATTATTCATCATATGCAGAAGAATAAATCAATACATTATAATATATTTTTGTAATGGAATATTTAGCAACAGTGAATAATAACAATTACTTACAGTGAGCATTGATAACATAAAAGCACAAGTAGTTGCCTGATAGAAGTGAGAGGTCAGTAAGAATAGTTCAAGGAAATTTTAGAATTTTAATTTTTCATTTATAGAGTAGGGGACAAGTAGATATTTTCTAACATTAATGGATAAATGAAAAAGGACAAGGTATAAAAATACTCTTTAGACTAATGACTAGAAATGATTAAAAACAACTAAGTGGGAAATTTACTCCTATTTTTCTTACCTTTAAACAATATGTATTTTGCAAAATGTTTCACAATTAACATTTTAAAGTTACAAAACATACTTCATATTTGAGATGACTGAATGTGAATTAGAAGAGGAAGAGCACCAATTTTGCTGGTGTTGATATGTATACAACAGGAAAGCCATTAAAAATATAGTGGAAGCTGAAACCTGCCCAAGTCAAGAATTCAGATAGGTCTTAACTGAAAGTATTCTCACCTACCAGCCTCAGTAAAGACCATTCCCTGGAATCTTACACCAACAAGCATATGCATTAGTCAGTGTGTGAGATTCGGTGGGGAGGACTTGGCAGAAAGACAAAAAAGAGTCTCCAAACTTCTTTGGAAAGTGTTTTGCCACTTATCCTAAAGCTATAATTCTGCCAACTGGAGTCAGTGGGCTATTATAAATTTATATATGCATTTAATCTGCCTGGAGAATTTTTTTACTTATATGGTACATCAACATTTCAAAACAACCTTTTAAGATACAGAATCTTCCAAGAGGAAGGTTCTTTATATGTGAGAGGCAGCTTTCCTTCTGAGGGACAGCAATGACTAGTTTGTTTGGGTACAAAACTGACAGTTGGGAAAGTCTTAAATATAATTCTGGCTTTTCTACTTCCTTAGGTTGGCCATACAGAATAAAAACGAACCTGTTAAGGAAGCAGAATTTTGGAGGAAGTACATACACATATTAGAGAAGCACTAGAAACTCTACTGTAATAACAGTTAGGGAATCCCTGGACCACTATCTGAGTTATCTTGTCTGATAACACCTGGATAGAAACTGCTGTCAAAATTAGCACATAGGCTTCATGAGACTTAGTAAAGTGAAATGAAAATGTAAAAAGATTCTGTAGAAAAAATATATAATTTTGTTAAATTTATTTTGCCTTTATAATCTGAAAAGAAATAACTTTAAAATACTGCAAGTGAGTAAATGTTTTGAAAACAATTAATTAGATAATGTAATAACCTGAAAGTGAAGTTCTCATAGAAAACCCATTTTGTGGCATTCTGGAAGAGGAATCTTAGCCTTTGATAGGTCTGCTATATCGATACTGTACCCTATCAGGATTTAGCCTACAACCTTACGGCTGCCAGGCTGTCTCAGAGAGATGGGGTCATTCATTGCGGGTTGAGGCACACTCCACAAGTAGTATGACTGGTTCTTTATGAGGAAGTATTTACAGTCTTTTTAGTTTAGCTTTTTGTAGAGGGAAAAATTCATAGAGTCTGAGAAAATTTTCCTCAAACTATATTTGCTGAAAAATGGAACTGAAACAAAGGAACCCAACAGGAAGCAATTGGGGGATTAAATAAAGGATATGGTGAGTAGATAGAGGTGTAAGTGTAAAGATTCCCTTAGTAAGGAAACATCCTCTTTCAAATGGGCCATCTAAATTCTGGCTTAGTAATTGGTAAAATTAAGAAATATATTAATTAGTTTGTTAGAGTATTTGTTAGAGATTGAAGCGTCTCCAAAATAAAAGCATAGTATTTTAAGAGAAGATTAAGAAATCTAATATTTAGCAAAGTCCTTCAAGTAGGCTAAGGTGTTGGAACAGAAAATGAAAAATAACTGACGGAATCCCATATGGTTTTGGTAATTTTAGGTTCCTAACTTAGAAAAGGTATAGCTGTGATCACTTTACAGATCCTAAAGTGAAACATCATAACTCCATTGAGGAAATGTACCAATTAAGAGAATTTTTATAACATAAAGAAGGAAAGTGAATTATGATGATTAAGCATGTTATAGGCCTACTCATATATGAATAATTCCAAATTCTTTGTAATGGATGATTTACTGTGTCCATTGCAAGAGGATTCACTAGAACATTGATACTAGGTTTGAAATATTACGTCTATTTGCGGGATATTCCATGACTTAAAATTCCTTGGGCTATGTTTATGATTAGTGCTTTAAACTAATTTACATAGTGGTATTGCCCCTAAGCACAATTTTCCATTTCTGTATTTTCATGACTCTCAGTCTTGCTGTGATCTACCTACTGAACCTCACACCATACATCAAACTACTTGCACCTGCCCTTAGATACCTCAGAGGAGTGACTTTAAACTCATGTCAGAACTGAACTCACATTTTATTTTAACCTTATCCTACTTATACATTCCCTATCTTGTCTCCCACACCACATTTCCTACTATATCCTGCCTGAACCTACATTCCCTTCTGTAACATAGGGGGGAAAATTATTCTCTGCCATAACAATTAAATGGAGAATTAAGGTTAAACATTTCATTGACTTTAAACTATAATGACAGTTAAACTCTGATTATATGTGTATACACACACACATACACATATATATATACACACAAACTCACACACAATTATACATCTACATACATAGTATAGTTCGTGGAAGAAAAGCAACAAGAATACCATTAGCCTAATCAAATTTCAAAAATACTGAGCATGAGAAAGCTCTCGGGGAAAATTCTAACTTGAGAAAAATGACGGAATGCTTTATAGGGTTTTAGCAGGAAAAGTAGGTCAAGCCTCGCTAGTTTCAGAGAATAGTTGGTCAAGGATGGTCTCAGAAGGGGTAAGAATTGTTCTTGAAGAGGAAGAGCTAAGGGCCAAGGCCATCTGCAAGAGAGGGTAGGCAAGAACATCTAAGGGAAACAAAAGCATTTGAGGACCACCTTGGAAAAGTTCCTCGGTTCTTCAGTCTTTCACAGATTCCAAAGGAAAAAGAAAAAGAACAACAAAAGTAAAGAAATTCTGAATAACTTCTACACTAAAATACAATTAGCAAGGTCCAATGTTTTGCCTCTTTTCATTATATTTTATTTCAAGGCTATTTGATACAAAATTTGGATTATAGCCCTTAATAACAGGGTATATTTGTATTTACAGGAATATATATATAAACAATTTATATATATATATATTGCTTGTGATTTTTGTACATTGATTTTGTATCGTGAGACTTTGCTGAAGGTGCTTATCAGCTTGAGATTTTGGACTGAGACGATGGTGTTTTCTAAATATACAATCATGTCATCTGCAAACAGAGATATATTTATATATATATATATAAATTGTTTATATAGATCTCTTTTACACCAAAGAATCATGTTTAGAAAACATTTCCATGTCCTTATTTTATTTCATTTTTTATTATACTTTTTTATTATAGTTTTACATACAAATAGCTCTCGTAGAAGTAACTTTTTGAAACGCACTGGAAGATTGTCATTACCATACTACAAAAACACCTTGAACACACCTCTAGTTGAATAAAGTTGGACTAATCAACTCTTTTTTTATATATACTTTCATTTCTAGGATACATGTGCAGAACATGCAGGTTTGCTACATAGGTATACACGTGCCATGGTAGTTTGCTGCACCCATCGACCTATCATCTACATTAGGTATTTCTCCTAATGCTATCCCTCCCCTAACCCCTCATTCCTCGACAGGCCCTGGTGTGTAATATTCCCCTCCCTGTGTCCATATGTTCTCATTGTTGAACTCCCAGTTATGAGTGAGAATATGCAGTGTTTGGTTTTCTGCTCCTGTGTTAGTTTGCTGAGAATGATGGTTTCCAGCTTCATCCATGTCCCTGCAAAGGCCATGAACTCATCATTTTTTATGGCTGCAGAGTATTCCATGGTATATATGTGCCACATTTTCTGTATCCAGTCTATCATTGATGGACATTTGAGTCTGTTCCAAGCCTTTGCTATTGTGAACAGTGCTGCAATAAACATACGTATGCATGTGTCTTTATAGTATAATGATTTATAGTCCCTTCAGTATATACCCAGTACTGGGATTGCTGGGTAAAATAGTATTTCTGGTTCTAGATCCTTGAGGAATCACCACACTGTCTTCCACAATGGTTGAGCTAATTTACACTCCTACCAACAGTGTAAAAGCATTCCTATTTCTCCACATCCTCTCCAGCATCTGTTATTTCCTGACTTTTTAATAATTGTCATTAGAACTGGCATGAGATGGTATCTCATTATGGTTTTGATTTGCATTTCTCTAATGACCAGTGATGATGAGCTTTTTTTTTCATATGTTTGTTGACCACATAAACGTCTTCTTTGAGAAGTGTCTGCTCATATCCTTTGACCTACTTTTCGATGGGGTTGTTTGTTTTTTTCTTGTAAATTTGTTTAAGTTTCTTGTATATTTTGGATTTTAGTCCTTTGTCAGATGGATAGAGTGCGAAAATTTTCTCCCATTCTGTAGGTTGCCTGTTAACTCTGAAGATAGTTTTTTTTTTTTGTTGTTTTTGTTTGTTTGTTTGTTTGTTTGTTTTTTCCTGTGCAGAAGCTCTTTAGTTCAATTAAATCCCATTTGTCAATTTTGGCTTTTGTTGCCATTGCTTTTGGTGTTTTAGTCATGAAGTCTTTGCCCATGCCTAAGTCCTGAATGGTATTGCCTGGGTTTTCTTCTAGGGTTTTTAAAGTTTAAGGTCTTATGTTTAAGTCTTTAATCCCTCATGAGGTAATTTTTGTATAAGGTGTAAGGAAGGGTTCAGTTTCAGTTTTCTGCACACGGTTAGCCAGTTTTTCCCAACACCATTTATTAAATAGGGAATCCTTTCCCCATTGCTTGTTTTTGTCAGGTTTGTCAAAGATCAGATGGTTGTAGATGTGTGGCATTACATCTGAGGCCTCTGTTCTGTTCCATTGGTCTATATATCTGTTTTGGTTACTGTTACCATGATGTTTTGGTTACTGTAGCCTTGTAGTATAGTTTGAAGTCAGGTAGTGTGATGCCTCCAGCTTTGTTCTTTTTGCTTAGCATTGTCTTGGCTATATAGGCTCTTTTTTGGTCCAATATGAAATTTAAAGTTTTTTTTTCTTTTTTCTAATTCTGTGAAGAAAGTCAATGGTAGTTTGCTGGGGATAGCATTGAATATATAAATTACCTTGGGCTGTATGGCCATTTTCACGATCTTGATTCTTCCTATCCATGAGCATGGAATGTTGCCCATTTGTTTGTGTCCTCTCTTATTTCCTTGAGCAATGGTTTGTATTTCTCCTTGAAGAGGTCCTTCACATCCCTTGTAAGTTGTATTCTTAGGTATTTTCTTCTCTTTGTAGCAATTGTGAATGGGAGTTCACTCATTATTTGTCTCTCTGTCTATTATCGGCATATAGGAATGCTTGTGATTTTTGTACATTGATTTTGTATGGTGAGACTTTGCTGAAGGTGCTTATCAGCCTGAGATTTTGGACTGAGACGATGGTGTTTTCTGAATATACAATCATGTCATCTGCAGAGACAATTTGACTTCCTCTCTTCTTATTTGAATACTCTTTATTTTTTTCTCTTGACTGATTGCCCTGGCCAGAACTTCCAATACCATGTTGAATAGGAGTGGTGAGAGAGGGCATCCTTGTCTTGTGCCGGTTTTCAAAGGGAATGCTTCCAGCTTTTGCACATTCAGTAAGATACCGGTTGTGGGTTTATCATAAATAGCTTTTAAGATTTTGAGATATGTTTCTTCAATACCTAGTTTACCAAGTGTTTTTAGCATGCAGGGGTGTTGAATTTTATTGAAGACCTTTTTTTTGCATCTATTGAGATAATCAGGTGGTTTTTGTCATTGGTTCTGTTTACATGATGGATTATATTTATTGATTTGTGTATGTTTAAACAGCCTTGCATCCCAGGGATGAAGCTGACTTGGTTGTGGTGGATATGCTTTTTGATGTGCTGCTGGATTAAGTTTCCCAGTATTTTATTGCGGATTTCACATCGATCTTCATCAGGGATATTGGCCTAAAATTTTTTTTGTTGTTGTTGTGTCTCTGCCAGGTTTTGGTATCAGGATGATGCTGGCCTCATAAAATGAGTTAGGGAGGAGTCTCTCTTTTTCTATGTTTGGAATGGTTTCAAAAGAGATGGTACCAGCTCCTCTTTGTACTTCTAGTAGAATTCAGCTGTGAATCTGTCTGGTCCTGGGCTTTTTTTGGTTGGTAGGCTACGAATTACTGCCTCAATTTCAGAACTTGTTATTGGTCTATTGAGGGATTCGACTTCTTCCTGGTTTAGTCTTGGGAGGGTGTATGTGTCCAAGAATATATCCATTTCTTCTAGTTTTTCTAGTTTATTTGTGTAGAGGTGTTTATAGTATTCTCTGATGGTAGTTTGTATTTCTGTGGGATCAGTGGTGATATCCCCTTTATCATTTTTATAGTGTCTATTTGATTCTTCTCTCTTTTTTTTCTTTCTTAGTTTGGCTAGTAGTCTATCTATTTTTTTGATCTTTTCTAAAAACCAGCTCCTGGATTCATTGATTTTTTGAAAGGTTTTTCCTGTCTCCATCTCCTTCATTTCTGCTCTGATCTTAGTTATTTCTTGTCTTCTGCTACCTTTTGAATTTGTTCGCTCTTGCTTCTCTAGTTTTTTTTTTAATTGTGATGTTAGGGTGTCGATTTTAGATCTTTCCTGCTTTACCCTGTGGGCATTTAGTGCCATAAATTTCCCTCTAATCACTGCTTCGGCTGTGTTGCAGAGATTCTGGTACATTGTGACTTTGTTCTCATTGGTTTCAAAGAACTTCTTTATTTCTGCCTTAATGTCATTATTTACCCAGTAGTCATTCAGGAGCAGTTTGTTCAGTTTCCATGTAGTTGTGTGGTTTTGAGTGAGTTTCCTTAACCTGAGTTCTAATTTGATTGCACTTTGATCTGAGACTGTTTGTTGTTATGATTTTCGTTTTTTGTTTTTTGGGGCTTTTTTTTTTTTTTTTTTTTTTTTTTCCTTTGCTGAGTAGTGTTTTACTTCCAATTATGTGGTCAATTTTAGAATAAGTGCAATGTGGTGCTGAGAAGAATGTATAGTCTGTTGTTTTGGGGTGGAGAGTTCTGTAAACGTCTATTAGTCCGCTTGGTCCAGAGCTGAGTTCTAGTCCTGAATATCCTTGTTAATTTTCTGTCTCGTTGATCTGTCTAATATTGACAGTGAGGTGTTAAAATCTCCCACTATTATTGCATGGGAGTCGAAGTCTCTTTTTAGGTCTCTAAGAACTTCCTTGATGAATCTAGGTGCTCCTGTACTGGGTGCATATATATTTAGGATAGTAAGGTTTTCTTATTACATTGACCCGTTTACCACTATGTAATGCCCTTCTTTGTCTTTTTTGATCCTTGCTGGTTTAAAGTCTGTTTTATCAGGGAGTAGAAATGCAACCCCTGCCTCTCTTTTTGCTTTCTATTTGCTTCCTCCATCCCTTTATTTTGAGTCTATGTGTGTCTTTGTTCATCAGATGGGTCTTCTGAATACAGCACACCGATGGGTCTTGACTTTTTATCCAATTTGCCAGTCTGTGTCTTTTAATTGGGGCATTTAGCCCATTTACATTTAAGGTTAATATTGTTATCTGTGAGTCTGATCCTGTCATTATGATGCTAGCTGGTTATTTTGTCCATTAGTTGATGCAGTTTCTTCATAGTATCTATGTTCTTTGCAATTTGATATGTTTTTGCAGTGACTGGTCCTGGTTTTCCCTTTCCATATTTAGTGCTTCCTTCAGGAGCACTTGTAAGGCAGGCCTGATGGTGACAAAAATCTCTCAGCATTCACTTGTCAGTAAGGGATTTTATTTCTCCTTTGCTTATGAAGCTTAGTTTGGCTGGATATAAAATTCTGGGTTGAAAATGCTTTTCTTTAACAAGTTGAATATTGGCCCCCACTCTCTTCTTGTTTGTAGGGTTTCTGCTGAGAGATCCACTGTTAGTCTGATGGGCTTCCCCTTGTGGGTAATCTGACCTTTCTCTCTGGCTGCCCTTAACATTTTTTCTTTTGTTTCCATGTTGGTGAATCTGATGATTACGTGTCTTGGGGTTGCTCTTCTGGAGGAGTATCTTTGTGGTGGTCTCTGTATTTCCTGAATTTGAATGTTGCCCTATCTTGCTAGGTTGGGGAAGTTCTCCTGGATAATATTCTGATGAGTGTTTTCCAACTTGCTTCCTTTCTCCTCATCACTTTCAGGTGCACCAATCAAATGTAGGTTTGGTCTCATCACATAGTCCCATATTTCTTGGAGGCTTTCTTCATTCCTTTTCATTCTTTTCTCTCTAATCTTGTCTTCACACTTTGTTTCATTAAGTTGATCTTCAATCTCTGATATCATTACTTCTGCTTGATCAATTCAGCTATTGATATTTGTGTATGCTTCATGAAGTTCTCGTGCTGTGTTTTTCAGATCCATGAGATCATTTATGTTCTTCTCTAAACTGGTTATTTTAGTTAGCAATTTGTCTAACCTTTGTTCAAGGTTCTCAGCTTCCTTCCATTGGGTTAGAACATGCTCCTTTAGCTTGGAGGAGTTTGTTATTACCCACCTTCTGAAGCCTACTTCTGTCAATTCATCAAATTCATTCTCCATCCAGTTTTGTTTCCTTGCTGGTGAGGAGTTATGATCCTATGGGGGAGAAGAGCTGTTCTGGTTTTTGGAATTTTCAAACCTTTTGAACTGGTTTTTCCTCATGTTCATGGATTTATCTACTTTTGGTCTTTGAAGTTGGTGACCTTAGGATGCGGTTTCTGTGTGGAAGTCTTTTTTGTTGATGTTCATGCTATTCCTTTCTATTTGTTAGTTTTCCTTTTGACAGTCAGGCCTCTCTGCTGCAGGTCTACTGGAGGTTGCTGGAGGTCCACTCCAGACCCTGTTTGCCTTGGTATCACCAGCAGAGGCTGCAGAACAGCAAAGACTGCTGCCTGTTCCTTCCTCTGGAAGCCCCACCCTGCTTCAGCTCACCCTCCATGGGCTGCACCCACTGTCTAACCAGTCCCAATTAGACAAGCTGGAAGCCTCAGTTAGAAATGCAGAAATCATCCACCTTCTGTGTTGATCTCACTGGGAACTGCAGACCAGAGCTGTTCCTATTTGACCATCCTGCCAGCCACCTCCCATAGCCTTATTTTAAATAGAGGTGCCAAGAGTAGAAACTTTAAGAGTATATGTGGCAATATATTTTTATAGATGCTTCACTACTTGCTAACTAAAGTCCTCTGATAAATGATTGTACCTCTCATTCTAAATCCAAAGGAAGAAAAGCACAATGGCATATGTGGTTTCATTATTTTTTTTAAAAAGATATCTGAAAGTCCTTACACAGGCTAACTTTCATTTAAAATATATTTTTATTGAGTATGAGTCCAAGATTGAAGTGTTATGGAATTCGTAGTAGCACAGTTGGTTACAATTGAGTTGGATGTCAAAATAGATATCCAAACTAGACAAATATTATATATTATATTGAAACAATTGCAAGGAGAAAAATACAAACACAAATAAAAGAAACCTCTTTGACAGCCAATACTGATACTGATATAAGAAGGAATTTCACCAAACACTGGGCTCTAGAATTGAAGGGGATGTTAACATTTGAATAATAGTAAAGAAATCATGAGCAAGTTAAAAATGTTGGCAGCTTAAATACCTGATATAATAAATGGGGTCCTGTCTGACAGAAGGCTTGAGAGGTGAAATATTGGAGAAAGAAAATGTTTAATAGACATGCCATAGATTCTAAGTGAAATAAAATATTCTATTTAAGCAGAAGTTCTGGAATATTCATAGTCAAGGCAAGAGGAAGAAATGACTAAAGAGTAGATCTATGGTCTTCCATTAGTCCACTCTGCTTTTTATTTTATTTATTTTTTTTTGTTTTGTGACAGGATCTCCCTCTGTCACCCAGACTATAGAGCAATGGTGCAATCAGAGCTCACTGCAGCATCCAACTCCTGGGCTCAAGAGATCCTCTTCTCCTGCCTCAGCCTCCCCAGCAGCTGGGACTACAGGTGTATGCCACCTCACTTGACTAATTTTTAAGTTTTTTATGGAGATGAGGTCTCACTGTGTTGCCCAGGCTGGTCTTGAACCCCTGGCCTCAAGAAATCCTCCAGCTTCAGCCTCCTAAAATACTGGGATTACAGGCATGAGCCACCACACCCAGCTCTGTTCTCTTTCTTCAACATCTCTCAGACCCTCTCTTCTAGTTACATTCTTCTCACAGTCTTCAGTTTTACATTAGTGACCTCAGGCAAAGCCTTTTGGAATGCCAGCAGTCTTTGAAGATTTCTCTCTGTCTGCTTCACCTTGTACCGTTTCAGCAGGTACACATTTTCCAACACATGAGATTGAAGTTTCTGTCAGGTGAGCAACATAAAAGCAAGAGTGATTTCTCTGTATGAAGAACCCTGAGTTAACAGAGGAGTCCATCACTCAGTTTCAGCAAGAATATTACAAAAATAGTGAGTTGTTTATTCTCAGCACATCATCTCAGGAGGGACGTAATAAGACTTCTTCCTATATTGGTAACTTTGATGGAACCCTTGATTAAAGTGGTGTAGGGGAGGCAAAATGTTACCTCTTGCCTCTTAGGGTTTTTCAGTGGGCCTAATAATTAAACTGACATAAGACAAATTCACGGAGAAAAACATACAGATTTATCTCATGAAAGTTTTATATAACACAGGAGTCCTCATAAGAAAATGATGACCCAAAGAAGTGGCAAAACCTAAATGTTTTTATATTAGATTGAAAAAGAGGCAATTGTGGAAAAGTAACTAGACTACATGGGGTGGGGGATGTTGCTAAAGGAAGATAAGAATTATTTAAAGTCTGTTTGTACAGAATTCTCTCAGTCTCAACTTCGTGTCCTTGATGATAAGAATGTTACTTTCCTTCTGGTATAGGCAAGACATCTTCCATATGGGGGTTTTATCTCCTATTTTCAGGAAGAATAAAAGGAGGATCACAGTGTCCTTCCTGCACCTGCTATTTATTTTTAAAGTCTCTTTAACTCAAAGGAATTCTTATACCAAAGTGGCATATTTTGGGTGGCATATTCTGCCATCCTTCCATGGTATCTGTTAGGTTTCTCCATGGTAAAACTGTTATTTTTCTCTTAATAATTAATAAGTAATTGGTGGGGACATTCTTTGACACTCTGAAATAGCCTCTTCTTCATCAAATTTTCACCAATTTAAAATCCATTGATTGTTAATGCTAGATTACTAACTCCATTATGATGTTACATGTATTAGTTGGCATTTTAATGTAAGAAAGAGCTTTCTTTCTCTTTCTTTTTTTTCTTTGTGTATGAACTCAGGGATGCTCATGTAACTCAGTGACTTATAAAAGATTATCACTACATTTTTTTTTAGCTAAAATGTCCAGATTTGGTCAGTGGGATCCCCTTTGTATCTTTAAATCCCGTGTTGTCCTGATATGTTCAGGTCATTTTGTGAGGGTGTCTTTATTTTCTGGGCAAAAAGATGTGTTAGAAACCTTTTTCTTTTACTGAGATGTCCTAGAATTCAGCCATCCTTGACACTTCAAGCTAAAGGGAACTAGGCTTTGGTAGATCTTCTCTGTCCCCTTCCTCCTTGACTTTATGCTATGTCTCAACCAGGAGAATATACATCTGCCCTCTCTGCCTCCATCAATATGAAATATTTCCACTCAATTTAGCAGATTCCTTAAAGACTCTGGAAGACTTTGACAGCTTTCTTGAAGTTCTTAGAAGACACAGACTTTAGTTGCTTCATGTTCTGTCAGTCTCTGCCACTGAGATTAAAGGTGAAGTCAGTTAGACAACCTTGCTCACGATGGCCTTCCTACTACTGCAAGCCAAATAGAATCCATCTGTGACGGTCTAGTAGATTATTTTGTTCAAGTAAGCATTTATTTTGTTTTAAATAAAGAAATGGTTGCACTGTTTGTCATTATCCCAGCAGGACACTAGATTCATCACCGGTGGTTCACATGAAACGTTTTTAAAAAAGAAACAACAGATAGAGTATGAACAGGGATAAGAAAGCAAACAAGAGTTGGTCAGACATCCAAATAACAGCAATGTTAGAAAGATGTGGCCACTCCAAGGGCGAAAGGGACACAGGAACGACCCGGAGTGATGGTGGATCACTGGAATGAGGACCATGGAAAAGGACTCTCTGATAAAAGCATAACTGGAGAAGGAAAAAGTCATTGCCACAGTTGCAACACCAAAGCAGGAAGGAAAAGGAGAGTAAGTGTTCCCACCCTCTTTTGTTGGTGGGCTTGTGGGCCAAACCTAACTGAAGTCCAGCCTGCAGGAGAGCTGAGGACATGAATTCGCAACAATCATCTATGGGAGCACAGAGGCAAGACAAGGGAGGACAATGGTTTTGGTGGGTAAAAAAATAAAGAGTTGGTACAAATGCCTACTGCAGGGGTGGCCAATCTTTCAGTGCAATCTCTTTTTTAGCAAGGTTGTAGATGCTGAGTTTTCTATGCTCAAGTACTGTCTCAAAAATACAGTTTTAATTTGGTTCGAAAGATTCTGCCATACACAAGTGGTATCATATTTATTTTATTAGGAAGGGCTTGTACCCCTCTTCTGCTCTGGAAAAATCCAATTTGTTATTCCACTGAGAGAAAGGATGTCAGGTGCATATTTGGGTAAGGCAGTCATAAACAAGTCTACATTCCGCTCATACAGTCTAACCCTGTTAGAGGCTATCAGTTAGGGTATTTTCAAGGGGACCGAAGTTTATTATGAGAGAACAAAGAAGCAAAAGTCATGCTACATAATAAAAATGGAAATTAGCTTAAATTCTCAATTCCGTTTCCTGAGCCAATGAACATACAGCTCATGTTCTGCACATCTGTTTGCTGAGATGGATCTACAGTGACGTTAGAGTAAACTAAAATAAACCCCACGTAGGTTTCCAAGGTCATCTTCAAAATTGAAAACATGTATCTTGGTCTTTTCGTGGGCAGATTTAGGGGAGGTACAACTTGGGGTTTTTGTACAGGTTGTGATTTTCTCATTTTTATAAGAACTATAAAATCACAGTGTTTTCCCATTATATTTTCCTTTTTAGGCTTGGCTAGCAAACTGTACTGATCTGATGCCAATTTTACATCCATGAGATATCTAAGGCCAAATGTCTGCATTTTCAAAAATGTAGTTATAAAGACAAGAGGAACTTATAAAAAAAAAAAAAAAAAAAAACCTGCTACCGATAGAAATGTTTTTATTACATATATTTTCATTCAATTATGAGCCAAAGCAGCTTCCTCTTTTCTGATTCTTTTTCTTTTCCTGAGTGATTTTGCTGCTGTGTTTATAGACTGGTACTGCAGCACTGTGCTAGCACAGGGAGATGAGGAAGCAGACGTGACCAGACACAAAGGTGATAAAGGCTCGTCTCATTTCACTGTTCAACCAGGGTGGAATGCAAATAGCAAGCAGTGCATGACAAAAAGTAAATGAGATCTTTAAAATCCTTTTTAAAGAATAATCTTAGATGGTATTGGCAGCTCAGGTAAGGCTTTTCTATGAATACAGGATTTTTAGCTCAGCAAAATCCCCTTAAAAGCCAGATAAGAGGTAATGTAACTTTGTCTCTTCACTATAAATTACATTTCTTCCTTTTCCACACTGCCTTTTAAACACACAAACACATATACACACCTGTGTTTCTCTGCTTGCTTCTCCTTTTTATATCATTTAATTATACATTCTCATAGCAAGAAATTTTGCATACCTACTATTTTAAGACACTGGTGGAAGTTCAAAGGTCAACAAGATACAAAATGTAGTCTCTGGGTGAACACAAGTTGCCTGGGGAAGCCATCCTAGAGGTGAAATAATGATCCAGTACAATATAGCAAAATGCTTGAATACAGATACAAATACAGTGCTTGGAGCACCAGGAAGAAAGTAATTGTCTTTTGGAATTGACGAGTGTGTCCAAAAAACATACATCAGAACCAGATGATGTATGAAAGATCAAATGGAAGGAATTAGAGAAAGAAATACATTCCAGGCAGAAGAAACACATTGTTTAAATACACCATGATAAAGTTCATTCAAATTTGCATCAATTTTGTTAATTTCCAGATGATATCACACCTTAAAGAGTATATAAAGACTAGCTCTTTATGTTCTCTTGAGTTGAGATCAATAGAATTTGGGGACTAACACTGAGATATACATTGAGGTAGACGCATGTTTGAATTTTGTCCCAATCAGCTGGCAGCTAAGAATTTTAGTGTTCTAATATCTGAAATAGTGAAAAGACTACTTCGTCAGAAGGCTCATTTTGGTTTCACTAAATGGCACAGCTTGTAGAAGTGCAGGACACCTGAAAGGCCCTTGAAAGCTGACTTATTATTTATAAATGAAGTTGTAGCTTGGTGTAATGTGATTAGCACAGGCTTCAGAATCAAATCACCTTGGATTTAAATCTTTCTTGCACTTATTAGCTGAATCACCTAGGCAAGTTAACTAACGCCTCTGAATGTCAGTATTTCCATCTGTAAGATGAACACAATGGGGCTCAGTAGCACTGCTGGGAAGACTGAAAATACTGAATGAAGATCAGGCTGCTAGCACACTATCTAGCCCGTATCAGCTACTCAATTAATGAGTAATGAGAAAATAATACAGAAAAGAAAATTTATCCTAAATCATGAGGCAGGGAATGGGGGCAATATTACACTTATATGAGAAATGATATTCCACTTTTTAAGGAATCCACATCGCCCTGCTTCCTTTCTAAAATAATAGTTTGCAGCCCTCAACACTTCTGAGACAGCACTAACATCTGTCTTCTGCATTTCACGGTTTGTTGGGAAGCCAGTGGTGAGCAGTGATAAATGCCAAATGGAGGGTAGACACAAAGGAAAAAGAGGTGGACAGGAAAGTGAGTTCTCGTTTTTTGCCATTCTAGAACCTTCTTCCTCTATTCTCACCTTCAACAGAACAGGTTTCTGACCTGAGAATACAATGGTTATGCTATCGCTGGTTCTTCAACATTCATCTGAGATAGATTAAAATCAGGGTGAGAATTTTCTCTTCTGTTTTCTTCCTGGAGCAGGTTCCTTTGTCGCCTGCAACCACGCTCAAGCTGAGCATGTCAGCAGCGGCAGGGGGAGATTTGGGATCTGAAGCTCAGGCTTAAAGTTGTTTACTATTGAGTATATTCAAGCATCATTGCATTTTCTTCTCTCTTTAATATGTTACTGGCAGTCGGATGGCTTAAAGCATCTCTGTCCAAATGGAATCTTTTTTTGCTTTGTTCTCCCTTCCCTCTGCCTCAGACACATGGCCACCTGGCATATGCTGTGTGTTCTCTGTGCAGAGACTGCCAGCAAGCAAACAAAGCCCTTGTGGACTCGCATGGGCAGAGCAGCCATGGTGGCTGTGAATTCAGTCAAACCACTGGTCATTCGGTCACACATTCAGATCAAATGGTTTCTTTGACTGAATTAACTGTAGGAACAGTAGATCCTGTCATGTATAGACACAGAAAAAAAGGGTAGTAATTCACAAGTTTCCTTTCAAAGCCCCACATCGCAGAAAGACAATTCCTTGACTACTTTGATATTTTAAAAATTCAAATTAGATAATTATTAGCCTAATGCTATCCAATTACTTTAGAATTTACAGAGAAAAGGGGGAGGGAACCAAAATAGTTGGTAGTTCCTGTATTTCCTTAGAAATATCAAGGATTTTTAGAAAGCTTTGTAATAACCTACTCTAGACGTAACAAGGAAATATTCAAGATTAGTATATTCCAGGAGGTAATTTCTCTGTATGTTTAAATTGTAATGAAAACCATTAGGAAAGAAAAAGGAACAAATGTGCAAATAAAAGTAGCTAACAGAATTTTTTTAAAGTGGCAGCCAACATACTTTTGTATTTCTTTTTCTCAAGGTGATACTTTATACAACACAGTTTATTTTCCACAAAGGGAAAACATAACAAAGAGGGCATAAAAGATTCAGTGTCTTAATTCCCTTGGTTTTCTAAATTTACGTTTCATCATTTGAACAACAAACAGTATTTTGGGGGGAACTTTAAATACACAATTGTTGCTATTTTTGCGAAGAATAATTTGTTGGCAAACATGGTATGGCTCACTATGTTTAGCATAAAACGGTGTATTTACTCTTACAATAAGAGAGTGCTTCCTCAAGCTGGCATATTTTTTTTATTCCATGTGCAGTAAGATTAAAGAGCAGGGGCCACTGAACTCTAAGAACCCATTGAGCTATATGTGATAGTCCCAGGTCTTCAAAAGGCACAGTGTACAGATTTGATTTTTGACTGGCCTTCATAAGATAAACCATAGACTGGTAAACTTAGCATAAGTCATAGTCTTATTAACTACTCACCTGTAGTTAGACCCATTCAAAATTTGTTGATTAACTCAAATAAACCACACCCTCAATTGAGTGGCAGAGTTTCAAAGTAGATAATGTAGGGCCTCATTTTCAGTAAACTTATCTGGCTTATACAAGGGAAGCAAATTAACAGTGCAAGGTAATAGAGAGGAGGTGCCCAATCAATGGGTTATTTGACTGATATCTCTCTCCCTTTTCTTTCCCGTTTTCCTTACCTATTTCCTCTATCCAGGTACCAAATTATGTCAATTATGTCTCCTAAAATTGTATGTACTCTGAATTTCAATTACTCAAATTCAGATTGTCAAAATCATTCTTCTACACTGTCTGTATTCTATTTAATTGTTTGGTCTTAATTGGCCAGGATATCAATATCAATGTCTATAGGTGTGTTTATATAAAAACTATAGCAGAATCATCTATTTATCTTTTAATATATCCATATTTCCTAGAGAAAAATCATTGTATGTGAACTTCCATATTTTCCCAAGCTAACTTTTCTACTTAATTTATTATGGTTCCCTTGCCTGACACAATATGTGTGTGAAGACAATTTTTCAGTATATTCATACTTTATTTCTTAGAGATAAAATATGAATTTTATACCTTTTAACTGGATATTCATGATCTCCAAGAATCTATTCTCTAAGGTAACTTTTCTACCTTATTTATTGTAATTTTTTTTCTTGGCCTTATTCTCTAGTCAAACCAGTTCCTCATACACAGCAAATATTTTTTTCAACTTTCTGTTACTGATCATGCAATTCCCCAAGCTAAAAGTTTTCTCCCTTCCATTTTTGTGTTTGCAAATTCTATGCATTCTTCTATGATTGGCTCAAGTGCAACGTATACCATAAAGCCTTTCCTGTTTTTTTATCTTTATATATTCTCTCTCAACTCATATCTAACTATTATTAGGGATATAGCATTTTCCACATTCTGACTTGTGTTATGACTTTATAATTGTATTTTTAATTCAATAGTTATTGAGTATTTACTGTGTGTTCAGTATTGCACTAAGAACTGGGGATATGAACATGAAAAAAACCTCATATCGTCTCTATCATCAAGAAGTTCACAAACTTGTGGTGAGACAGACATGATAATACAATATCATATTGAAATGTGGTGAAAACATAGGACAACCGATTCTATTATGTAGATAAATGGCTATATTATTATCTGAGGCATTATGAAATATATTACAGGAAAAAGATGCTTGGACTGAGAATGAAGGATGAACAAGAGTTCACAGTGAACCACACAGGGTATACAGTGGGGTAGCACAAGACATTCCAGACGAATGGACATATGCAAAGGCATGTGCTTAAATACATGTTTGAGGATAACTAAGTAGCTCAGAATAGCTGGAACTTACATGGCATGGAGGGAACTGATGAGAACTTAGATGGGAGCGATAGTCAGGAGTGAGATGGCAAAGGCCTTACTTTCCAGATGAGAGTTTGGAGCTTAGCTTGTAGAAAATTATTTGTTGAGATAATATTACTGCATCATAGAAGTGGAAAATAAGAAAGCAGTAGGAATAGAACAAGCACAATATGTATTTTTATTTGGAGGCCCTCTTGGACCAATGCCATGATTAATTTATGAATCTAATATATTGAATCTTTTTAAATTCTTAGATTTTCTTGCGTTTGTTTCTTGTCTTCTTTGAAAAATGACTGATTTCACTTCTCATATCAACTCCTACCCAATTTTAATAGCACCGTAAAATAGCATTTTATTTGCAGTTACTTCTCAAGAGTGAAAACAATAGTTTTGGAACTGGTGGGATTTCACTTTCTCAAAACAACTAATCAAAATTATAATATTTTAAAGCATTTTTCTACAAAGCTGCTAATCCAAATAATGGTATTTTCTACTTCAGTTTTATGACATTTGAAAGATGAAAGCAAGAGAAAATATATAAATAATTAAACAAATGGAGGCACTTCTTTTTAGTCAGGGAAAATCTTATATAATGTCAGAGAAGAAATAATAATTTTTTAAAGCATTATTGTAGTATTGCATTTTGGGGATTGCTTTTAATAATATTATACTATATTATTATAGTTGGATATAATTGTAATAAGTTTTACAAAGGAATAATGTGGTAATTTAACAAAATAAAAAGAGTAGATATATATAAAATAATATTCAGATACACTTTATGCATCATTGATGTGCTTCATGCAAACACAAATTCTGTAATAGAAAATTAATCAAGAAGTAAGACCAGGGGGGTGGAGCAAGATGGCCAAATAGGAACAACTCCAGTCTCCAACTCCCAGCTGCAAGCGACACAGAAGACCGGTGATTTCTGCATTTTCAAATGAGGTACTGGGGTCATCTCACTAGGGAGTGCTGGACAATCAGTGCTGGTCAGCTGCTGCAGCCCAACCAGCGAGAGCTGAAGCAGGGCGAGGCATCGCCTCACCTGGGAAGCACAAGGGGGAAGGGAATCCCTTTTCCTAGCCAGGGGAACTGAGACACACAACACCTGGAAAATTGGGTAACTCCCACCCCAATACTGCGCTTTAAGCAAACGGGCACACGAGGAGAATATATCCCACACCTGGCCGGGAGGGTCCCACTCCCATGGAGCCTCCCTCATTGCTAACACAGCAGTCTGCGATCTAACCGCAAAGCAGCAGCGAGGCTGGGGGAGGGGCGCCCACCATTGCTGAGGCTTAAGTAGGTAAACAAAGCCACTGGGAAGCTCGAACTGGGTGGAGCTCACAGCAGCTCAAGGAAATCTGCCTGTGTCTGTAGACTCCACCTCTGGGGACAGGGCACAGATAAAAAACAACAACAAAAAAGCAGCAGAACCTCTGCAGATGCAAACGACTCTGTCTGACAGCTTTGAAGAGAGCAGTGGATCTCCCAACATGGAGGCTGAGATCTGAGAAGGGACAGACTGCCTGCTCAAGCAGGTCCCTGACCCCTGAGTAGCCTAACTGGGAGACATCCCCCACCAGGGGCAGTCTGACACCCCACACCTCACAGGGTGGAGTACACCCCTGAGAGGAAGCTTCCAAAGGAAGAATCAGACAGGTACACTCGCTGTTCAGCAATATTCTATCTTTCGCAACCTCTGCTGCTGATACCCAGGAAAACAGGGTCTGGAGTGGACCTCAAGCAATCTCCAACAGACCTACAGCTGAGGGTCCTGATTGTCAGAAGGAAAACTATCAAACAGCAAGGACACCTATACCAAAACCCCATCAGTACGTCACCATCATCAAAGACCAGAGACAGATAAAACCACAAAGATGGGGAAAAAGCAGGGCAGAAAAGCTGGAAATTCAAAAAATAAGAGCGCATATCCCCCTGAAAAGGAGCGCAGCCCATCGCCAGCAACGGATAAAAGCTGGTCAGAGAATGACTTTGACGAGATGAGAGAAGAAGGCTTCAGTCCATCAAACTTCTCAGAGCTAAAGGAGGAAATACGTACCCAGCGCAAAGAAACTAAAAATCTTGAAAAAAGAGTGGAAGAATTGACAGCTAGACTAATTAATGCAGAGAAGGTCATAAACGAAATGACAGAGATGAAAACCATCACACAAGAAATACGTGACAAATCCACAAGCTTCAGTAACCGACTCGATCAACTGGAAGAAAGAGTATCAGCGATTGAGGATCAAATGAATGAAATGAAGTGAGAAGAGAAACCAAAAGAAAAAAGAAGAAAAAGAAACGAACAAAGCCTGCAAGAAGTATGGGATTATGTAAAAAGACCAAATCTATGTCTGATTGGGGTGCCTGAAAGTGAAGGGGAAAATGGAACCACGTTGGAAAACACTCTTCAGGATATCATCCAGGAGAACTTCCCCAACCTAGTAGGGCAGGCCAACATTCAAATTCAGGAAATACAGAGAACACCACAAAGATACTCCTCCAGAAGAGCAACTCCAAGACACATAATTGCCAGATTCACCAAAGTTGAAATGAAGGAAAAAATGTTAAGGGCAGCCAGAGAGAAAGGTCGGGTTACCCACAAAGGGAAGCCCATCAGACTAACAGCAGATCTCTCGGCAGAAACTCTACAAGCCAGAAGAGAGTGGGGGCCAATATTCAACGTTCTTAAAGAAAAGAATTTTCAACCCAGAATTTCATATCCAGCCAAACTAAGTTTCATAAGTGAAGGAAAAATAAAATCCTTTACAGATAAGCAAATGCTTAGAGATTTTGTCACCACCAGGCCTGCCTTACAAGAGACCCTGAAGGAAGCCCTAAACATGGAAAGGAACAACTGGTACCAGCCATTGCAAAAACATGCCAAAATGTAAAGACCATTGAGGCTAGGAAGAAACTGCATCAACTAACGAGCAAAATAACCAGTTAATATTATAATGGCAGGATCAAGTTCACACATAACAATATTAACCTTAAATGTAAATGGACTAAATGCTCCAATTAAAAGACACAGACTGGCAAACTGGATAAAGAGTCAAGACCCATCAGTCTGCTGTATTCAGGAGACCCATCTCACATGCAGAGACATACATAGGCTCAAAATAAAGGGATGGAGGAAGATCTACCAAGCAAATGGAGAACAAAAAAAAGCAGGGGTTCCAATCCTAGTCTCTGATAAAACAGACTTTAAACCATCAAAGATCAAAAGAGACAAAGAAGGCCATTACATAATGGTAAAGGGATCAATTCAACAGGAAGAGCTCACTCTCCTAAATGTATATGCACCCAATACAGGAGCACCCAGATTCATAAATCAAGTCCTTAGAGACTTACAAAGAGACTTAGACTCCCATACAATAATAATGGGAGACTTCAACACTCCACTGTCAACATTAGACAGATCAACGAGACAGAAAGTTAACAAGGATATCCAGGAATTGAACTCATCTCTGCACCAAGCGGACCTAATAGACATCTATAGAACTCTCCACCCCAAATCAACAGAATATACATTCTTCTCAGCACCACATCGCACTTATTCCAAAATTGACCACATAATTGGAAGTAAAGCACTCCTCAGCAAATGTAAGAGAACAGAAATTATAACAAACTGTCTCTCAGACCACAGTGCAATCAAACTAGAACTCAGGACTAAGAAACTCAATCAAAACCACTCAACTACATGGAAACCTGAACAACCTGCTCCTGAATGACTACTGGGTACATAATGAAATGAAAGCAGAAATAAAGATGTTCTTTGAAACCAATGAGAACAAACATACAACATACCAGAATCTCTGGGACACATTTAAAGCAGTGTGTAGAGGGAAATTTATAGCACTAAATGCCCACAAGAGAAAGCAGGAAAGATCTAAAATTGACACTCTAACATCACAATTAAAAGAACTAGAGAGGCAAGAGCAAACACATTCAAAAGCTAGCAGAAGGCAAGAAATAACTAAGATCAGAGGAGAACCGAAGGAGATAGAGACACAAAAAACCCTCCAAAAAATCAATGAATCCAGGAGTTGGTTTTTTGAAAAGATCAACAAAATTGACAGACCGCTAGCAAGACTAATAAAGAAGAAAAGACAGAGGAATCAAATAGACACAATAAAAAATGATAAAGGGGATATCACCACTGACCCCACAGAAATACAAACTACCATCAGAGAATACTATAAACACCTCTATGCAAATCAACTAGAAAATCTAGAAGAAATGGATAATTTCCTGGACACTTACACTCTCCCAAGACTAAACCAGGAAGAAGTTGAATCCCTGAATAGACCAATAGCAGGCTCTGAAATTGAGGCAATAATTAATAGACTACCCACCAAAAAAAGTCCAGGACCAGATGGATTCCCAGCTGAATTCTACCAGAGGTACAAGGAGGAGCTGGTACCATTTCTTCTGAAACTATTCCAATCAATAGAAAAAGAGGGAATCCTCCCTAACTCATTTTATGAGGCCAACATCATCCTGATACCAAAGCCTGGCAGAGACACAACAAAAAAAGAGAATTTTAGACCAATATCCCTGATGAACATCGATGCAAAAATCCTCAATAAAATACTGGCAAACCGGATTCAGCAGCACATCAAAAAGCTTATCCACCATGATCAAGTGGGCTTCATCCCTGGGATGCAAGGCTGGTTCAACGTTCGCAAATCAATAAACGTAATCCAGCACATAAACAGAACCAAAGTCAAGAACCACATGATTGTCTCAATAGATGCAGAAAAGGCTTTTGACAAAATTCAACAGCCCTTCATGCTAAAAACGCTCAATAAATTCGGTATTGATGGAACATACCTCAAAATAATAAGAGCTATTTATGACAAACCCCAAAAATAATAAGAGCTATTTATGACAAACCCACAGCTAATATCATAGTGAATGGGCAAAAACTGGAAAAATTCCCTTTGAAAACTGGCACAAGACAGGGATGCCCTCTCTCACCACTCCTATTCAACATAGTGTTGGAAGTTCTGGCTGGGGCAATCAGGCAAGAGAAAGAAATCAAGGGTATTAAGTTAGGAAAAGTAGAAGTCAAATTGTCCCTGTTTGCAGATGACATGATTGCACATTTAGAAAACCCCATTGTCTCAGCCCAAAATCTCCTTAAGCTGATAAGCAACTTCAGCAAAGTCTCACGATACAAAATTAATGTGCAAAAATCACAAGCATTCTTATACACCAGTAACAGACAAGCAGAGAGCCAAATCATGAATGAACTTCCATTCACAATTGCTTCAAAGAGAATAAAATACCTAGGAATCCAACTTACAAGGGATGTAAAGGACCTCTTCAAGGAGAACTACAAACCACTGCTCAGTGAAATCAAAGAGGACACAAACAAATGGAAGAACATACCATGCTCATGGATAGGAAGAATCAATATTGTGAAAATGGCCATACTGCCCAAGGTTATTTATCGATTCAATGCCATCCCCATCAAGCTACCAATGAGTTTCTTCACAGAATTGGAAAAAACTGCTTTAAAGTTCATATGGAACCAAAAAAGAGCCCGCATTGCCAAGGCAATCCTAAGTCAAAAGGACAAAGCTGGAGGCGTCACGCTACCTGACTTCAAACTATACTACAAGGCTACAGTAACCAAAACAGCATGGTACTGGTACCAAAACAGAGATATAGACCAATGGAACAGAACAGAGTCCTCAGAAATAATACCACACATCTACAGCCATCTGATCTTTGACAAACCTGAGAGAAACAAGAAATGGGGAAAGGATTCCCTATTTAATAAATGGTGCTGGGAAAATTGGCTAGCCATAAGTAGAAAGCTGAAACTGGATCCTTTCCTTACTCCTTATACGAAGATTAATTCAAGATGGATTAGAGACTTAAATGTTAGACCTAGCATAAAAACCCTAGAAGAATACCTAGGTAGTACCATTCGGGACATAGGCATGGGCAAGGACTTCATGTCTAAAACACCAAAAGCAACAGCAGCAAAAGCCAAAATTGACAAATGGGATCTAATTAAACTAAAGAGCTTCTGCACAGCAAAAGAAACTACCATCAGAGTGAACAGGCAACCTACAGAATGGGAGAAAATTTTTGCAATCTACTCATCTGACAAAGGGCTAATATCCAGAATCTACAAAGAACTCAAACAAATATACAAGAGAAAAACAAACAACCCCATCAAAAAGTGGGCAAAGGATATGAACAGACATTTCTCAAAAGAGGACATTCATACAGCCAACAGACACATGAAAAAATGCTCATCATCACTGGCCATCAGAGAAATGCAAATCAAAACCACAATGAGATACCATCTCACACCAGTTAGAACGGCAATCATTAAAAAGTCAGGAAACAACAGTTGTTGGAGAGGATGTGGAGAAATAGGAACACTTTTACACTGTTGGTGGGATTGTAAACTAGTTCAACCATTATGGAAAACAGTATGGCAATTCCTCAAGGATCTAGAATTAGATGTACCATATGACCCAGCCATCCCACTACTGGGTGTATACCCAAAGGATTATAAATTATTCTACTACAAAGACACATGCACACGTATGTTTATTGCGACACTATTCACAATAGCAAAGACTTGGAATCAACCCAAATGTCCATCTGTGACAGACTGGATTAAGAAAATGTGGCACATATGCACCATGGAATACTATGCAGCCATAAAAAAGGATGAGTTTGCGTCCTTTGTAGGGACATGGATGCAGCTGGAAACCATCATTCTTAGCAAACTGTCACAAGAACTGAAAACCAAACATCGCATGTTCTCACTCATAGGTGGGAATTGAACAATGAGATCACTTGGACTCGGGAAGGGGAACATCACACACTGGGGCCTATCATGGGGAGGGGGGAGGGGGGAGGAATTGCATTGGGAGTTATACGTGATATAAATAATGAATTGATGGGTGCTGACGAGTTGATGGGTGCAGCACACAACATGGCACAAGTATACATATGTAACAAACCTGCACGTTATGCACATGTACCCTAGAACTTAAAGTATAATAAAAAAAAAAAAAAAGAAGAAGTAAGGCCAGTTTCGAATCAAGGATGTCAAAACAGGTGATATCCGTGATGATTGAGGATAATTCGGACAGAATTCCTCTGATTAGAGCCACCCAAACTTCTCTTGACTCACATAATAAAGCAGCTGTTTCAGACCTACAAAAAAGTGAGGTGGAGTTTTATTGCCCTAACTGAATCTTGTTTGTATTTACATAATCCTTCTCTGACTGAAAAAAAAAAAAAAAAAAAAAAAAAAAGTTCAGTTCTGCCAGTCTGGTTTTAGTGCTTTATACAGCTTAATAGGAGATACTGACTTTTAAAAAGTCACAAAACACATACTTTCATGTGTAGGGAACAAGGATGATGTCATCATATAGAATTGGGACTATGTGAGACTATTTATTTAAGGAATGATGATTCCGACTGCAGTGTAAGATTTGAAAGAGATCTATCATTTCTTAGATGAGAAAAATCGGTTTCCAGAAAGTTCCTGTGGAAAACAAAAAGTACACTTAGATTAATGAAAGAAGAAATGTAGTAAGACACTACTAAAATGGTACGCCAGCTAGGCATAGTCCATGTGTCCAGAGGATGTATGAAGATTGCACTGAATGTTGCAATCTTACTCTCCTCAGCTTCATTCAATCTGCATTTTGAGACAAAGAGGCACAGTCATCCTTCCCTTCTTGTTAAGGAAAATATGTGGGTATCAAATCTTCCTTGGATAGGAGAACAAAAAATACCACTGTTGTATACCCCATCTCTACTAAAAGTACTATATATGTGTTTGTGTATATATATAAGCCAGTAGTGGTGGCACACACTATTCTAGCTATTCGGGAGGTTGAGGCAAGAGAATCTCTTGAACCCAGAAGTGGAGGTTGCAGTGAGCCAAGATTGCACCACGCTCTGCCACCCAGAGCGAGATTCTGTCTCAAACAAAACAAAACAAAACAAAAAACAGATAAAACAATGGTTCAGTGTAAGTCTTTTAGGGAATTTTCCTGTCATCATTTGTTTTGAATGCCTTTGAAAGCATGCTGTTTCTTGAGTTTCCTAATATTTATCCTTTACATGACTTCAATTATATAATTTTAGGATTGGGAAAACAGTTATTCATTATTCGTGTGTTTCGGGAAAGCAGAGGACAGAAGTGCTGATAAAAAGGCAGAATAATGGCTGGACTCCAAAGCTATTTTCCTGGGCCACAGTTTGGTGAACACTGTAGTAAATCATAGACCCACTGAATATTAAAGGAGGAAGAAACTTGAAGATTGCCTAATCCAACCCCATCATTTTTACAGATCAGGGAACTAAGCTCAGGGGATTAAGTGGCTCATCTATAGTCACAAGCAAGTTAGTAACTGAATCTGAACCAAAACCCCAATATTATGTTTCATGGTTTAATATTTCCCAAAATCGTGCTATCCCTCTAAATAGTACTTTTAAATTTTTTGTAAAGTCACTATACTCACATGGTTAAAATTTATAAAAGGTAAACAGCAAAAAGTTTACTTACTTTAGATCAAAAATTATAAAATGCAGCCAATCATCTTGTGATTTCAGGCAGATTGGAAGGTTGAGCAAGGTGGTTCCAGAATGTCAGAAGCGTGTTTTGGTTGCAAAATTCCATAACCATTAAACAATAACATAACCAAAAGGTTATGTACGAGAAGGTACGACAACAAAAAAAAGTGAGCTCAGAAAAGTGAAGGTCATTTCAATGCTAAGAGGCAAGAAGCATTATGTGTTTCCACCTGGTCTCTTGAGCCTCTATCATCAGCATAAAATCATGCCTGGTTAGCTAGTTTCTAGCTCCAGAAGAGTTACAGCCATACAAAGAAGACTTGGAGCCACAGACTGACCTCCTGAGGCAGCGCTGCCTCAGCCAAACCGCAGATTCTTGAGAATTAGTTACGGTTTTAACTCCTGATTTTGTCCATTATTCTAACAATTAGGTATAATATAAATGTGTAACACTGCAAATACATATTCTCTGTATTTGTATTTTATTGGTCAACTGTAAATGATCTTCTTTGACTCCAAGATGAGACAATCAGAAAATTATTCTTCTTTCAGTCTTTCCCTACCTTCTCTTTCCTACTTTTACTCTTTTTATTTATTCATTGTTAGAGAATATACCTTTGCCTTCTCTGACTTAACCATAATTGTAACATTTATTTTACAGTCAAACATACTCAAAGTTTTCTGCCAGTTCTTTTGTCATGTTTTTTTTAATCTTTCCTAATGAGCTGAAGTCTCTTCTTCTAGTGTTTGTCTTAAGAAGGTCTCTTGGGAATAAAATTCCTGGTTTCTTGCATATTTAAAACAATGATCTCTAACTTTATACTTGAGTATGGCTTGTCTGCATACAAAATCCTGGGTTCATGCTTTCTATCGTTAAGCATCTTGTAGATGTTGTTCCACTGACTTCTGGTGTTGACAACTTCTGTAGAGAAATCTGAGACTAGACTTATTTGTTTTCCCCCCTACAGGTGCCTTAATATTTTGCCTGCCTATCTTTAATGTCCAACATTTTTATAGACTATGTCTTGGCCTGCTCTAGGTCAGTTTTCTATATCAGAAGGTGATCCTTTATCTTATGAAAAGTCAAGTCTTTTCTTTCATGATTTTTTTTTTTTTTTTGGTGACAAAATACCCATAACATAAAATTTACCATTTTAATCTTTTTTCAGATACAGTTCAGTGACATTAAGTACATTCACATTATTGTGCAATCATCAGTAGCATCTACCCCAAGAATTCGTCATCTTCCCCAACTGAAGCTCCATACCCATGAAACAATAACTCTTTATTTCCTCTTTCCTGCAGCACCTGGCAACCCCTATCCACCATTTTACTTTTTATGAATTTGATTCTTTTATTCCACATAAGTGTAATGATACCATATTTGTCCTTTTGTGATTGTCCATGAACTTTTTAAAATTATACCTTCCAATATAGTTTTGCATTATTTGGTTTTCTTATTTTGCTTTCTTCAACAGGGACTCCAATTATGCCTATACTACCTAATTTAAATAGCTAACATTTTAAGCTATTTTTGTCTTTATCTTTCATTTTTTAGTTTTCTATTCTCCATCTCACTATATTTTTTTATAGCAACAAGTTTTCTTTGTGGCCTTCTTTCCCTACATTTTTGCAAAAATTTGCATTATCATCTACTTTTTTTTTTCTGAGGTAAGACAGATCACAGCTCAGCTCACATCTTCCTTGACATCTCTTATCTGAGTTCTCTATTCGTGTTTCTAGTCTAATGCCGTGAAGGTTGTTGTTTAATGAGTTTGTTTTTCTCAGTATATGCTGAGATACTTGTCCCTAACTATCACAGGCACCATGACAATGTTTTTACTGTGTGGTGTGCATTGTGCTTCATTTTGTGTGCTATCAGTGTATGGATGCAGTTCCAGTCTCTTTTCTATTACTCATCACCGAATGAGTTGAAATTTTCCCGGACAAGCTATTTGCAGGAGGTTTCTGTAGGGTTAGATATTCCAGAGGATCTTCTAGATATCAAAGTCCAAATTTTCTTCCCTCTGCTGACAAATATCTCTCTCGATTGCTTGTTGCTAAAATGTCTTTTCTGGGAGAGTTTTTGTGTAACCCTCTCACCTGTGTTCTCTTCATCCAAATGGCTTTGGATAGGGATGGGGGCAGAGTTGTCATCAGCACTGCTCAGACCAGTTCCCACTTCCATTAATGAAAAAAAAAAAAAAAAGAAAAAAAGAAAAAAAAAGGATATATTTGTAAACTAGTTCAACCATTATGGAAAACAGTATGGCGATTCCTCAAGGATCTAGAACTAGAAGTACCATATGACCCAGCCATCCCATTACTGGGTATATACCCAAAGGATTATAAATCATGCTGCTATAAAGACACATGCACACGTATGTTTATTGTGACACTATTCACAATAGCAAAGACTTGGAATCAACCCAAATGTCCATCAGTGACAGACTGGATTAAGAAAATGTGACACATATACACCATGGAATACTATGCAGCCATAAAAAAGGATGAGTTTGTGTCCTTTGTAGGGACATGGATGCAGCTGGAAACCATCATTCTCAGCAAACTATCGCAAGAACAGAAAACCAAACACCGCATGTTCTCACTCATAGGTGGGAACTGAACAATGAGATCACTTGGACTCGGGAAGGGGAACATCACACACCGGGGCCTGTTATGGGGAGGGGGGAGGGGGGAGGGATTGCCTTGGGAGTTATATCTGATGTAAACGACGAGTTGATGGGTGCTGACGAGTTGATGGGTGCAGCATACCAACATGGCACAAGTATACATATGTAACAAACCTGCACGTTATGCACATGTACCCTAGAACTTAAAGTATAATAATAATAATAATAAGGGATATAATTTCACAATTCACAGTGAGCCACTCACCTTCAGGAAATATACTTTTGCTGATGCTTTCTGAAGTATGCTGCCACTGATCAATTTTATAACTCTCATATTATTTCCTGCAATTTCTGATATGTAGCTCTTGCTCAATACACACATTTCAATTCTGCTTTCTAGTTTTCCTGAAAATGCAGTTAGAGAGGTCTTTATTATCATTGTGCCTTTTGCATGATTTCTAGCGGAGGAAAAAGAAAGATGCTCACTTATGCGGGGAAATTCCCTTAATAGTTTCTTATCTGAGCTCCAAAAAGTAATATAGTTTCGAAGTGGGAAATAAATAATGCTCATGTTGTATTATACACTATTTGAGGTTAGGTTCTATGACATTATAAGCAGTGTGCTTCACGCATCACTTCTTATATTATCTTTATACTTATCTTTTTATTTATCCTTGTATCCCACAGAGTGCTTAGAACGGTATCTGTTGCATAAGAAAAGCTTAACCAACGTTTGTTGGAATCTTGATGAATGAATACTGGATATTATATATCCAAACAATGGTGCAATTATTTTTTGTTCATCTTAGACAAAATATGAGAAATTCTCTACCTACTCAAGAATCTTTTGCCTATTCCATTAACTCTACCTAATGAGTTAATACTTTACTCAGTTATTTCTACGTGATTATTGTTTAAGTTGTAGGACAATGATTTTAAATATGACTGTTGATAGAGTTCACATTTTGACAGTGGTGCTGATACATAAGATGCTCCTATGTACCCTCTCATCATATACATTAATTTGATATGTAGGATAAACAAAACAATGGTATGGGAAATGTTTTATATTTGGATCCGAGTAGCATAATCATTTATTTGAACATTTGAATTTATCTGTTCCCTTTTACCTGGGTCAATAGTTTACAGCAATTCACACCATAGAAATGAATTGATCAATAAAGAATTGAAACTCTTTGATATTTTCTTAGGAGAGGACAGAGTATGCCCTTTTTATAGACTTTCCCCCAGTGGTAGAATGGTTGTTTATTTTAAGTTTTCAGCCTTGTTGCTGTATGTTTATGTAACATTCAAACTGACATGATATTACAGAGGCAATTTGTGTAATTACAAAGAGTTTTCTAATCTCTGAATTTATACTGATATGTAATCTTCTCAAGATAAAAGCCCTTAGTTAGTATGCTGCTTAAGAAGATGTCAATTTTCAATTACAATCCAGTATAGAGTAACCCTACTGAGCATGAATACTGCATTTTGTGTTAATTATCTTAATTTAATTGCTTTTTTATTAATCTTAATACTTAACAAATGGGATCATATCTGCAATGAATTTTTTAAGAAGCTTTGCAGAAGCTTATCATTACTCACCCCCTGAATTTCATTGTAAATATATGAAATACAAAAGCTTGTTATATTCTTCATCTTCATATTAAAATTTTAATTTCCATTTTTTAAGAATAAAAATGTTTATTGGTGAACACTAAAAACATCAATTTTTAAATATGATATAACTATTTATATTTGACCTTGTAAATGTTCTAGTAACAATAAATATTAAGACATTATTTGGGCCAGGCACGGTGGCTCACACCTGTAATCCCAGAACTTTGGGAGGCCGAGGCAGGAGGATCATGAGGTCAGGAGATCAAGACCATACTGGCTAACACGGTGAAACCCCGTGTTAATACAAAAAATTAGCCGGGCGTGGTGGTGGGCACCTGCAGTCCCAGCTACCTGAGAGGCTGAGGCAGCAGAATGGCATGAACCCAGGACGTGGAGCCTGCAGTGAGCAGAGATCACACCACTGCACTCCAGCCTGGGTGACAGAGCGAGACTCCGTCTCAAAAATAAAACAAAACAAAAGACTTTATTTGATTTATCTTTATGTAAGAAAAAATATATTATTTTCTCTCTCATACCCCATTTTTTCATGTTGAAAATGTATATATGTGCATGTATATCTATCTATATATACACATATATCTATATCATGTATATCTGTATCTATATCTTATATATCTGTCAATCTGTACCTATCTATACCTTACATGAGCTCAGAAAGTAATATAAAGGTTCAAACTGGGAAGTAAGTAGCCCAACGAAACTATTTTTTAACAGAAATTATTAGAGGACATGTCCCATGACTTATTTTATATTTGTATTATACAAAATGCTTACCATAATATGTGTGTATGTATATTTAAATTTAGTATTGGTTGAAACTGTTCAAAATTGAAAACTGGGAGAATTGAAGTAAGCCTATAAATCTATATTAATATTATTAGGATCATGCTTTTTACATTTTTGTGGATACGTAGTAGGTATATGTATTTATGGGGTACGTGAGATATTTTGATACAGAGGCATACAATGAATGACCGTCACATCAGGGTAAATGCAGTGTTCATTCCCTCAAGCATTTATCCTTTCTTTGTGTTACAAACAATCCAATTATATTTTCCGTTATTTTTTAAATGTGTGTTAAATTATTGCTGACTGTAGTCACCCTCTAGTGTTATCAAATACTAGATCTTATTCATTCCATCGAACTATGTTTTGTACCCATTAACCATTCCTCCTTGCCGCTCCCTCCTGCTACCCTCCCCAGCCTCTGGTAACCATCCTTTCACTCTCTCATCTTTGTGAGTTCAATTGTTTTAATTTTTAGTTTCCACAATAAGTTAGAACATGCTAAGTTTGTCTTTCTGTGCCTGTCTTTTTTCACGTAATATAATAATCTTCAGTTCTACCCATGTTGCTGCAAATGATAGGATCTCATTCTTTTTTTGGCGGAATAGTACTCCATTGTGCATATGTGTATTTTCTTTATTCATTCATATGTTGATGGGCACTTATGCTGCTTCCAAATCTTGGCTATTGTGAGTAGTGCTGCAATAAACGTGGGACTGCAATCTCTTCAAAGTATTGATTTCCTTTCTTTTGGGTATATACCTAGTGGTGCGATTGCTGGGTCATATGGTAGTTCTATTTTTAGTTTTTTGAGGAACCTCCAAACTGTTTTCCATAGTGGCTATACTAATTTACATGCCCACCAACACAACAGTGTATGTGGGTTCCCTTTCTCTACATCCTTGCCAGCATTCGTTATTGCCTGTCTTTTGGATATTAGCCATTTTAACTGCTGTGAGATGATATCTCACTGTAGTTTTAATTTGAATTTCTCTGATAAGCAATGATGTTGAGCACCTTTTTATACATCTGTTTTCCATTTGCATGTCTTTTTTGAGAAATGTCTATTCAGATATTTTGCCCATTCTAAAATCAGATTTTTTCCCTATAGAGTTGTTTAAGCCACTTACATATTCTGATAATAACTTGTTAAATTGATAGTTTGCAAGTATTTTCTCCCATTCTGTGGGCAGTCTTTCCATTTTGTAGATCGGTTTCTTTGCTGTGCGGAAGCTTTTTAGCTTGATATGATCCCATTTGTCCATTTTTGCTTTGGTTGCCTGTGCTTATGGAGTATAACTCAAGAAATCATTGCTCAGTCCAGTGTCCCAGAGAGTTTCCCCAATAATTTCTTGTAGGAGTTTCACAGTTTGAGATCTTATAGTTAAGCCTTTAATTCAGTTTGATTTGATTTTTTGTATATGGTAAACTTTTCTTCTGCATAAAAATATTGTTTTCCCAGCACCTTTTAGTGAAGAGATTGTCCTTTTCCCAATGTATGTTCTTCGTCGCACCTTTGTTGAAAATGAGTTTACTGTAGATGTATGGATCTGTTTCTGGGTGCTTTATTGTGATCCATTGATGTATATGTCTGAATTTTTTTTTTTTTTTTTTTTTTTTTTTTTTTTTTTGAGATGGAGTCTCACTCTGTCACCCAGGTTGGAGTGCAGTGGCAAGATCTCGGCTCACTGCAAGCTCCACCCCCTGGGTTCACGCCATTCTCCTGCCTCAGCCTCCCCAGTAGCTGAGACCACAGGCACCCGCCACCACGCCTGGCTAATTTTTTGTATTTTTAGTAGAGATTGGGTTTCACCATGTTAGCCAGGATGGTCTTGATCTCCTGACCTCGTGATCTGCCTGCCTTGGCCTCCCAAAGTGCTGGGATTACAGGTGTGAGCCACCGTGCCCAGACTGTATGTGTCTGGTTTTATGCCAGTGCCCTGCTGTTTGGGTTATTACAGCTCCACAGTATAATTTGAGGTACGGTAATGTGATTCATCAAGTTTTCTTTTTTGTTGTTTGCTTAGGATACCTTTGGCTATTTTGAATCTTTTGTGGTTCCATATGAAATTTCGGATATTCTTTTTCTATGTCTATGAAGAACTTTATTAGTATTTTGGTAGGTATTGCAGTGAATCAGTAGATTACTTTAGGTAATGTGGGGATTTTAACAACATTGATTCTTCCAGTCCATGAACATGAGCATGGAATATCTTTCCATATTTTTGATGTCCTCTTCAATTTCTTTTATCAGTGTTTTATAGTTTTCATTATAGAGATCTTTCACCTTTTTAGTTAATTCCTGGGTATTTAATTTTTTTTGTGGTTGTTGTAAATAGGGATTACTTTCTTGATTTCTATTTTAAAATGTTTGCTGTTGGCATATAGAAATGCTACTGATTTTTGTATGTTGATTTTGTATACTGCAACTTTATGATTTGTCTATCAATTCTAATTTTTTTTTGGTAGAGTCTTTTGGTTTTTTTAAATATAAAATTATATCATCTGCAAGCAAAGATAATTTGAAGTCTTCCTGTTCCAATTTGGATGCCCTTTATTTCTTTCTCTGTTTGATTTCTCTAGTTAGGACTTCCGGTAGTATTATGCTGAATAACAGTGGTGAGAGTGGAGACACTTGCCGTGTTCCAGATCTTAGAGGAAAGGCTTTGTTTTTCTCTATTCAGTACAGTATTAGCTGTGGGTCTGTCACCTGTGGCTTTTATTGTGTTGAGGTATGTTCCTTCTGTATCTGGATTTTTGAGGGTTTTTTTTTTTATCATGAAAGGATGTTGAATTTTATCAAATGCTTTTTTGGCAACAATTAAAATGATCATATGGTTTCTGTCCTTCTTTCTGTTGATATGATGCATCATATCAATTGATTTGTGAATGTTGAAACTTCCTTGCATCCCAGGGATAAATCTCACTAGGTCAGGACAAATGATCTTTTTAATATGTTATTGAATTCGGTTGGCTACTTATTTTGTTGAGGATTTCTGTATCCATGTTCATCAGGGATACTGGCCTGTGGTTTTATTTTTTCGATGTGTCTTTGTGTGGTTTTGGTGTCAGGGTAACACTGGTCTTATAGAATGAGTTTGGAAGTATGCCCTCCTCCTCTCCTGTTTGGAATACTTTGAGTAGGATGGGTATTAGTCGTTCTTTAAATGTTTGGCAAAATTCAACAGTGAAGCCGTAAGGTCTTTGGCTTTTCTTTGCTGGGAGACTTTTTATTATTGCTTTGATCTCGTTACTTGTTATTCATACATTGAGGTTTTGAATTTTTTTTTCTTTTTTTTTTTTTTTTCTTTTTTTTGACAGGCTCTTACTCCATCACCTAGGCTGGAGTGCAGTGGTATGATCATGGCTCACCTCGGTCTGAACCTCTCATGCTAAAGTGATCCTCCCACTTCAGCCTCCTGAGTAGCTGAGACCACAGGTGCATGCCACCAGGCCCAGCTAATTTTTTTTTATTATTTTTTATAGAGACAGGGTCTTTCCATGTTGCCCAGGCTGATCTTATACACTTGTGCTCAAGCAATTCCTCCTGTCTTGACCTTCTGAGGTGTTAGGATTACAGGAATGAGCCACCATGCCTGGTCTGAATTTCTTCTTGGTTCATTAAGATCATTATTGATTACTGTGGTAGTCAGTCTCTAAAATGGCCTCCAATAATTTCTGCCTCAGACATCCTGATCTTTACATAATCCCCTCCCCTTGAGTGGGCTGGGCTTACAGACTCATTTTTAATGACTAGAATACTGTAGAGGTGATGGGATGACACATCCACGATATGGTTTTAAAGAGGCTGTACCTTCCTTCCGCAGTGTCTCTTTCTCTCATTACTCATGCTGGGGGAAACAAGCTGCCATGTCGTTAGCAGCCCTGTGGAGAGCCCTGTGTAGCGTGGTGAATAATAAATGCCTCAATTCAACAGGCTTCAAGGAACTAAAGCTTTCTGATAATGACTCAAAGAGCTTGGAAACAGATCTTTGAACCCCAGTTGAGTTTTGAGATGTGACCTGTAGCTTGATGACAACCTCCTGATAGACTTCGAGCCTCAGGTTCCCATTTAAGTTGTGCCCAGATTCCTGAGCCACACAAACTATGAGATAATAAATGTTGCTTGTTTAAACTCACTACATTTTGGGAGTAATTTGTTATGTATCAGTACATAACTAATATAATTACCAATAACCTAATCTCACTAAATCAGGGAATTCTTCTGACATAAATTTCTAAACTAGCTTTTCAGATGCTAGCTTTTTAGAAAAAAGTGTTTATTCACAAATATAAAGTAAAATGGGATAATCTATTTCAAACATTCATAATCTTAAAATGTATTTTTAGATAAATGTTGGAAGTTAATAAAATTCAGGGGAGAACCTACCCTTTAGCACTTGATATTATTACAAACTATTTCAGAACAATGTATATTTTTTCATTTGATGTGAAGCTGGTATTAAAACTGTAATAATGAAAGAGTTTAAGTATGGCTTCAGCTGTATCTCTTTTTATTCAGCTGCATACCCGTATGTACATTGCTACGTGAGTGCTTTAAAGTCATCTCAACTTACCTCGTTTATAACTAACTCCATGACTGTTTCCCACACTCTCCCTCTTCTGCATTTCTTCTTCCTAGTGAATGGCCCCCTCATGCCTCCATTTCTGTCCTCCAGAAAAAGAGAATTATTCTATGACAGATTCATACATCAAGTAGGGAAGAGTTTAACATGCTGTAACAAATAGTCCCTAATTTGGTGTAGATTGAATAAATAACACAAAAGCACATATCTTTTTTACATGGTTTCTAAATAAGTGGTTTCAGGTTGTTGGAGAAGCCAGCCCTGCTACCTTCAGCACACAACATCCACTTCTGGGTTTAAGGCAGCTGCTCTGCTGCTCATCATCTCTTAACGATGGAAAAGGGGAAAAGACAGGGAATAAAACATATGATCCAAGCAGTGGCATATATTACTGCTCACATGCCACTGGCCAGAAATAGTCACAAGAACACATCAACTGCAAACAAGTTGTAATCTGAGAAATGTAATATCTAGGTGGTTGGCCATGAACCTGAATGGTCTAGCATGGTTTGGGGTTAAAATTACAGAACCTTGGGACGGACTTCCTGGGTTCAAATCCCTGTTCTACCACTTAACAACTGTATGATCTTGAGCAAGTTATTTTTGCTTCTCTATGTACTAGATCCTAGATCCTTCATATGGAAAATGTGCATAACCCCATGTATTTGTTGGAAAGCTTTTTTTTTTTTTTTTTTGAGACAGAGTTTTGCTCTTGTTGCCCCTGCTGGAGTGCAACAGTGTGATCTCAGCTCACCACAATCTCTGCCTCTCAGGTTCAAGCGATTCTCTTGCCTCAGTCTCTCAAGTAGCTGGGAATTCAGGCATGTGCCATCACGTCTGCCTAATTTTGTATTTTTAGTAGAGACAGAGTTTCATCATGTTGCCCAGGCTGGTGTCGAACTCCTGACCTCAGGTGATCCACCCGCTTCAGCCTCCCAAAGTGCTGAGATTATAGACGTGAGCCACCGCATCTGACCAGGAAAGTGTTTATAAAGCATTTAGAACCATGCTTGGTATCCTTAAATGTTTTTAGGTTAAAAGGAATGTTAGTAAAGCAGGAGATAATGGTTATTGGTGAACAGGAAGCACTTAATTTTCAATCCGTTTCATTTTTCATATTTAACTCATCACCAAGTTTTGTTGAGTTTACCTCTTAAACTGTCTCCCTGAATCCACCCTGGAGGGAGGGAGGGAGGGAGGGAGGGAGGGAGGGAGGAGGAAGGAAGGAAGGAAGGAAGGAAGGAAGGAAGGAAGGAAGGAAGGAAGGAAGGAAGGAAAGAAGGAAGAAAGGAAGGAAGGGAAGGAAGGAAAAGAGAACAGAAAACTCCAATATGACCTACAAAACTCCATGTACCTAGCTCCAGACTACACTTTGGGCTTCTCAATCTCCAGGCTTTCAGCACTCTAGCCCCAAATCCCTTGTTTAAGCTTATTTTGTAGACATACTGTGCTTCCTCCATTCACAATTTCCTTACACACAGTCTTCTTTCTGCCTGAAATATACCCACCCCTCCTTTCCTCCTTTAATTGACTCCTATTTCTTTTTTTGGATTTAAGTTAATTATTACTTTGCATGTCAAGTCTTAGCAACTATCTAGGTAAGGTCAGGTCCCCTTACTCTCAAAATAATGGGATCTTTCCTAGAAAGCGCATATCAAAGTTTGTGATAATGCTAATTTAGTCCTCAGTTTTTCAAAAATTTTGTCTATTTTACTATATTGTGAACTCAATAAAGGTAATAGGTAGGTCTGTTTCATTGCTATTGTTCAAAACTCTATCTCTACCTCATAGCACATGTCTGGCACATAGTAGGCATTCAAGAAATATTTGTGATGGAAGACATGAATACTTATGAAGAAAATTATGTTATGTTATTGATGAAAGCTAATACAAATATGCTGCTAAGAACAGACTCAGGGGTATCTGCTAGTAGGTAAGAATCGGAATTATACCGTGAGAGAACCTGTGCATAATAATTTAAAAATGACTCACCAATAACTTTATATTCAGAAATGTGCTATGACTTTTAAAATATTTCCCCATTAAGCAACTGATTCTGAATCAGTAGAAGTTATAAAACATATTCATTAATAAAACAACAGAACATCTCTTTTTTCTTTATTGGGAAATGTATAAATGTGATCGAGGGTAGAGAGTACGATGAGCCCTATATACCCATCACTGACATCATAATCGCCAGTGCTATGGCATACTCATTTTGTCTACCTACCCACTTCTCCTGGTGAACTTTTTTAAGGCAAATCCCCAAAATAGTCATTTAATTTCTAAATATTTCAGTGCATTTCTTTAAAATATCAATAGGAATATTTTCTTTTCTTTTTTTTTTTTTTTTTTTTTGAAACGGAGTCTCGCTCCGTTGCCGGGGCTGGAGTGCATTGGCCGGATCTCAGCTCACTGCAAGCTCCGCCTCCCGGGTTCACGCCATTCTCCTGCCTCAGCCTCCCGAGTAGCTGGGACCACAGGCACCCGCCACCGCGCCCGGCTAGTTTTTTGTATTTTTTAGTAGAGACGGGGTTTCACCGCGTTAGCCAGGATGGTCTCGATCTCCTGACCTCGTGATCCGCCCGTCTCGGCCTCCCAAAGTGCTGGGATTACAGGCTTCAGCCACCGCGCCCTGCCCAATAGGAATATTTTCTTGCACAACCACAATGACATTATTGCACTTAAGAAAATTTAACATTCAGGCAATATACAATACCTACTCCGTATTCAGATTTCCTCTCTTATCTAAATTTATTTTTACAGTTGTTTTACTCAACTCAGGATCCAAATAAAGTCTACTCATTGTACTTTGTTATTATGAAAATAGAATATGTTTTAAAAAGTATATCTGTTCAATAATAGATCTCATAACTTATGTCTCTATACTAGATAGCTAAGAACATACAGATATTTTCCCTTCAATTTTAGTAATTACAAGCATGACAAAGTAAAGATAACTACACATTTTTTGAAATGCCTCCAATTAAGAAGTGGAAGTAGTGTCCTCTCCCCTTGAATATGCTTTGGAAAACTGAATATGGTAGAAATGATAGTGTGCCAATTTGGGGCTCAGGACTTAAGAAACCAGAATCTCCCGGTTTTGTTTCTTAGAAGATTCTCTTTGCAAACTCTAAGTTACCATGCAAGACATCTTACTATGCTGAAAGCACAATTATGGAGAGGCCACAAATAGGGATTCTAGTTAAGAGTCCTAGCAACACCCAGTGCTCCAGTCATCCCAGTCAAGACATCAGGTATGCGAGTGAAGCTCTCTTGGGCCCTCCAAACAAGCCCATATGCCAGCTGAATAGCACCTGACGGCCTTAGTCAACACCATAGACATCAGAAGAATTGGCAACTGGGTCACTATATTCTTGACTTCCAGACTGTGAGGTATTATACAATGCTTGTTGTTTTAAAACGCAAAGTTCTGGGGTCATTTGTTAAGTGGCAATGGCTACCCAGAACCTAATAGAAAATATGCTTTTCTTAGAACTGCCTTGAAACTTCTAATTGTTCTTGAGTAACAGTAGGTCATAATTCACCTATGCTCAAACTAAACATGTTTAATGGAACCCACTGATATAACCTAAGAATGTAATCATTTAGCCCTGCCATTTTTTTTACATCTGGAACAATCTCTCCCAAATCCTTAGTGTGGGGGGCGTGCATTGATAACTAGTTTAGTTAACCACATCTTTTGCCAGTAATACTATAGATTTTCCTCTCCACTTTCAAGGTCAATGGAACTGTATTTTAAATATACATTGGAAGAACAGCACAGAAACGCATCCAGACAAGGGTCAGAGAAAAACGGAGGAAAATAAATGAAAGTTACAGGGACATTAAATGTTTAATCATTAGCTTCTAGGCTGCTTCATGCTACTTTAGGCCCTTATACAGGCTTGTATGTTGCTCCTACTTTTAAAGCTTAACTAATTTCACCTTGTAAGTTTTTCAAATCTGTGAGAAAAAAATAAGTTATTCTAAAATCATGCTTTCGAATGTTTTAAATATTTTTCCCATGAAGAGCTAGTACCAAGAGGTTAAACTGGAGAATTTTTTATGAAGTTTCATCCAGAAAGTGAGATTTCAAATCAAAGAGATGCTTCACAATGTCTACGTCTGTGTATTATACTCAACTGAGAAAACACTCCGTTGCTCTTAAGCATCCTCTGATGCTCTTCCAAACAGCATTTTCAGTTTAGCATCTCTGGAAATATGAGCAAATGTCGAAATTTCCTTCCTAATTATCTCGTTAAGTTTTTTAAACCAAAAAAAATAAATAAAGTTTTTCCTTGAACAATTGTGGTCAGTTTCTTTCTTGTTGGCACAAAAGAACATCACATGTAATATTTCTGTGAGATAACTTTTTGAGTCACAAATATCGTACATTGTGAGTCTTTTTCTTATAGTGCTTATTCATAAGAAACTCTTTTTTTTCTTTTTGAGGTATTATTTTATAAATTTCCAACAGTTTTTCCCCTTTTCTTTATTCATTTGCGTTTTAAACAACTTCATTTATAAATCTGGTAACCAAGCATAGGGAATGTAGCCAAAGCACATTGTATCTGGTTCTCTTTCAAAAAGACAAGAACATATTTCTTTTTAGAGTGATCAAAGGGACAGGGCAGTTGGCAAATTTCAGAGCATGATTATGGGTTAAACATTGTTCTGTTCCCTCAGTGGCCAACTGTTGAAATAATTCATTGACTAAGAAAATCTCTGTTACTTTTTCTGGATAAGGTTTGTGTTTTAATTTTATCTGGAGAGTTAGAAAATGCAATTCTTTCCTATGGCTCACAAATAATGAATTTCAAATCTATATGTTAATGGCGGGATGAAAACATTGAAACATTTTCCAGGAACCAAATAGCTGGCATCTTGCTGGTGTATCCTTAGTTAGAAACCACGGCTGAAAACTCTGTGGTGATTCCTAACCAACAAGTGCTAACAGGTTTTTTCTCCAAATGTCCCCCATGAAAGACAGATATAGGGCACTCCGTCATTGTCAATCCCTGCTTGCCTTCTAACAAAAACATCTGGAAAGTACCAAGATAGCACCTGCAGCCAAGATTGTCACCGATCTAATTTATAGATTTTTTTTTAAACCTGCCAGTAAGCTTCCCAATGAGTCAGCTATAGCCATCTTCAATAGGCAGGCAGCTGACTTTCTTCTTTTAGGTTTCTGGTAATATTTTACCTCCTTTTACAAATAAAGGACACATACATGAACTAGGAGAAAAGAAAACAGTGCAACAGTGCCCTTTATTTAATTCAAATTTAGCTGTCTTTGCTTAAAAAAAAGAAAAAAAAAAAGGAGCAGAGAGTAACAGTAGGTAGGTCTGGAACTGCTGTCCTATTGAAATTGATTTATAGTGGTTAGATAGCATTTAATTTATTCTATATATACTAAGGATATTTAGTATTAGTGGCATCACTAGGCATTTTGTTTAAGTAGCAAAGCATACCTAGGCTTTGAAGTTATGGGAGCAGCAAAATAAACTAGAAGAATCCATCCCTCAATACATTTTACAACAGAGAAATATCTACAGATGACAGTACAACGGAGAAGTTTTCACATGGTGACTCACTCACTCAGAGGTGAAAAGGTAGACGAGAAGAGAGATATTAATTGCATTTAACCTGGACGTATGTCTTTGGAGTCAGAATGACCTAGAATCAAATCCTAGTATGCCCCATGGCAGTTGGTGTTGCCTGGCTTGTTACTGAACTTCTCTAAGCTTCACTTTCTTTATCTCTCTCTAGAGGATCAAAGAACACATTTCTCAGGGTGACTGTGAATATTTTATTACTGGCATAAAACTAATACAGTGCAATATATTTTACATGACTAACTCCGAATTTCAATAATATAAACTTTTATTAAAAATAAAGTTATTTAACTGAACTGGAACTGACAACACCTTAATAAAAATTTAATAGGTAAAGTAAAAATGGGAGTTTTCCTTACATGGCAACATTTCCCCAAACAGAACGTTTGTTAAGCTTAAATTGTCAAGTTATATAAAAAATATGCAGTTGGCTTGCTTATACTAAAATATAAAACCAAAACTTTAAAACTATTTCAAGATGATTGGGTTTCATCTGACTGTTAATGGAGCAATACAGCTACCATGGGGTGCTAATATGAAGGCATAGGTAAGCTGTATCTAGTTCATGCCATGACAGATGTTTGTAATCAAACCAACTAACTGTAGCCTTCTAAATTTCCTGGACTTGCTTTAGTTGAATCAAAAAAAATTCAAGACCTTGTTAAATGTGTGAAGACTGTTTGGAATGATATGAAGGAATAGCAAAGTGCAATGTAACCACGGTGTTAAAATGTGAATGAGTTACAGCTCATGTGCTTGGATCTTTTGTATATTGGTATTTAAAATTGCAACCAATATTGTAAACTTTTTATAGAGTGTATAAAACATTCTGCTATATGATCTCAAGGTGGATGCTATCCAATTGTCTGACATGTTTCTTTCCGATTATTCTTAGGACTAAATTTATTGCACTTTAGCTTGATAAGATTATTCAAAACATGTATTAAATATCTGTGTGCATATATAGAAGCTCCTCTGAAGAAGTAAAATTCAACACTGGAGATGCCTATGATAAAATAATAATAACAATAATAGGAAAAGCAAAATACGAAAGAAATAGAGAATCTGATTTACAGAAATAAGTTTCTTTGTATTCAGTGTGTTACATTGCAACGGGAAGTGGCTGAACCTGTTTTTTTCAGGGAGCTAGTCACTACTAAAATAACTGTAAGTAGTAGATATATCTGGACTTTTAAACCTAGGAATCACTCTATATGGCTTTAGCCACCAGCCCAAAAGAAATAATATGTAGGCATCACTCAATAGAAGCATACTCTACCCGTGCATTCTTATGTAATTATAATCCTTATTAGCATATTACTTTTCCCCAAAGCCAGAGTGGGATAAGAAACAAGGAAAGGGGAGGAGGATGACTAATGAACCATAAAAGTTCCTTTATGAGTTAGTTAAATAAAATCTAATCTTACAATAAAAACATAAAAATTTTCTAGATCTTTAGGGAAAACTGTCATTAAAACACATGGCTTAGAGTGACAATATGCAGCATGGGGGGTGGAAAGAGGAAAATCACTGAGATTAAAAAAACATGAGAATGAATTTTAAAATCTCATTAAGAAAAAGAAAGCAAATGACTAGAGAAAGTACAGTTCATCGCTTTAAAAACTGTCACCAAATGAACCCTGCTTCTAAATCTGTCAATTTAGCCCCAAGATGTTGGGCCATTGTATAACAGTCCCCTGAAAGCAATAAAGACATTTTTTAGAGATCAGAAAAAAGAAATGAGTCTAAAGTAAATTTCTAAACATAGTAGAGATCTAACGGTGACAAGTTGAGTACCAAAAGTTTGATTTCAGCCAAAAGAAAATGAATAATTTTTTCAAAGTTTTGACTCAACAGTTAGAACCAAATAGTAATTGGGTTAACACAAAGCATATAAAATGTAATTGTAATACAAAGAAAACATTAACATAATGAGATGTGTACCCATTTTATTAATTTTGAAATTAGTAGGACTGTGGAACTATGAAGATATTCTTTTATAAGATTTTATTTATAGCTGTCTATAAAATGTAGATATAAATTCATCTGCTTCTGTGTAAGTAAGGAGGGATATTGGTAAAAGTGAATAAGCAAACCAGTTTTAGAAAATGTAGAAAATTGAATTAGAAAGAATGATCACTACTGGTGGTCACATACAACAATCAAGTGGAGAAAGAATTTAGTCATGGGTAGCAAGATGAATTAGCTATGTTAGAAAGAATGTGACTGTATAGACTCTAACTAATCCACTATCTTCAAAGATGAAACTCCTGAATAAACATTGTTATTTCAAATTCGATAATAAAAGGAACCAATTAATGAAGGGAATAATTAACTGGAGTGAATATCATATGCACAGCTATTGATAGATGTGGCAGTGACAAAATAAGACAGTGGGGGAAAGAACCACTGTGGGATGGAGAAGGAGAAAGAAAGAAGGAGACTCCTGAATATCTGGAACATACGTCAGTGGACTCATTTCCAAGCTTAGTAAGCCTCAGAGGACTTTAGGCTCCCTAGTGAGTCATGGAAACGAGTACAAGTAATTGCTGCTTGAATGCTTTTGTCTGACTAGTAGGAGTATTGGACTGTTCTTGCTTTGCTATACAGAATCACCTGAGACTGGGTAACTTATAAAGGAGAGAGGTTTAATTGGCTCACGGTTCTGCAGGCTGTATAAGAAGTATGATGCTGGCATTTGCTGCTGGTGAGGACTTCAGGAAGCTTACAATTATGGCGGAAGGCAAAGTGGGGGAGCTGGGACATCACACGGTGGGCACAGGAACAAGGAGAGGGGGAGGCGCCTCACACTTTCAGGAGTCCACTGCTCTATCCATTGCGCGAAGGAGCCACCTGCCTCACACTTTTAAACCACTCACTCACAATCGCAACCACAGCACCAAGCCACGAGGGATCTGCCCCCATAACCCAAACACCTCCCACCAGATCCCACCTCCAACACTGGAAACTATATTTCAACATGAGATTTGAGCGGGGACAAATATTCAAACTATATCAATAGGGAAGGTAGCTGACTATACTGAGGTATAACTGGGAAACTACCCTTTCGGTTGAACTGACTTAGTAACAGTAGCTTTGAATATTATAAAGTTGTAGTGCTTGGAGAAGATACAACGTGGAGGAAGGTCAAAAGGAAGTCTCATTTATGAAACATTTAGGTCAATTCCTAGTACATATTAGGTACTCGATGTCTAATTCTCTTCCCTTTTTATTATATATATTTATATATATACACACACACACACACACACACACATATTTAGTTCTAAGCAGTCACCTAATCTTATAATCCCCTAAATTCCCTCATCTAATACATGATTATAATGATGCTTATTTATGATGCCTTTTCCAGGAATCAAATATTTGGCCATTATTCAGGCACCTATATTCTAATTAGAAATCATAAATGAAAATGTTTTGTGTTTCTCCTGGGAAAGATTTACTTTAAAGTTAGCATTGATTCTGTCACATCTTTAAAGCGTCTTCTTGCCTTTTCAGGGTTTTATATAATCCAGAGTGCAGACAAAAAAGGAACAATAATGACCTAAACAGCAAAATAGCATTTAAGCTTAGCTCCATTACATTACTTAAGGTTCCTCTAAGAATAATAGACACCAAAATAGTGCAAACTACCTCAACATTAAAGGACCATACAATATTCATGACCTCGGCTAAAATAATGCATAATGGAAGCGTTCAGCACTTTTTACACCAGTACACTTTCGGTTTGGCTGATAGCTTTTGAGCCATTGTTTATGCAAGTGTACCAACTTCGAAGGACATAATGCATATTATTAAACCATTATCTGTGTATCTGCATAAGCTATCCACTTTTTTAAGGTCTAGTAGCCTTGGGCTTAGGCATTTCAATTAAATTAACCATTCTGAGTCCTCATCTATATAATTATTATCTGAAATATCAAAAACTGGAACAAAGTTAATTTGTTTTATTTTAAATTGTTCTTTTACTTTAAAAGCAAAGAAACCAATTGGGAAAAAGTCCGTTATCAACATCCTTGGGATTACTAGTTGACTAACAACCAGGGTATAGCTCTAGTCAGGTATAATGCCATCTGATATTAAACATATGAAAAGAAACTCACAAAATCATTTAATCCTTACTCCTCGAACTAATATATAACAAAGGGAAGAAAGCAATAACAGAAGAAGCAGTCACAGTCAAATGCACCAAAACACGTTGCTAATACAAACTGTGTCATTACAGAAATTGAATAATGATGACTGCTTTTTCCTTGAAATCATAAAACCATAGAATGAACTGCTATATTTGTCACAGAGTAAACCTCTTCGGTGGCCACAGAAATCCTGGAGCTTTAGACTGTGTTTTGTATAGACTCTAAAGTGTCAAATACATCTTGGTCTAGGTCCCACTTCTCAGTAGGGAAGACATAGAGAGGGTATGATCAGACTTTTATTTTTTAAACTTGAGGTAACTCACACCTCTCTGGACATTGGGTATTAAAATGGAGGCAGGGAAGGGAACTAAGAAGCAAGAGAATGGGCTCCTTGACCAAACTGGCAGGATAAAGGACACTATAAATGGAGATGTTGATGATATTGACAACCAACAGTGCTTAGGGGGAAAAAAAACAGTAGAGAGGAAAACAGTTGAGATAAGGTGTTTCAGGATCCAAATCTATGACTCTGGGCCTTCTCTCTCTGTTTGATTCAGTGTTTCTTATCAGGGTTAGGTTAGATCCTCTTTCGATTATAGTTAAATCTGACCAGGGCTAGGAAAATCAGATTTTTTTAAAATATAGTGAATGTAACATCCATTGATAACTAATTTAGGGAGAGTGTTATATTCAGTTTATGCAAGCAAAAAGGTAGGCAAGATCGAGTAGATACAGCATATGAAGAGAAAGAAATTTAAGTAGAAATTGACAAATCACTTGTTAGGTTTATTCAGTATTCTATGTCAGGATGAGTTTAACTCTAGTAAATACTAGAATCACCGGCAATATTTTTTCTTCCATTCACAATTGGCATACAGAGTCATACACGTAACTTTTCAAGGAAAGGGTAGTAAAACTGTGGTATATATGTCTGAATGAAGTGCCAAAATCCCTGACAAGATTATGCTCTTTAATCCTAAATTCTTCCTCCTTTTAATTTTACAAAATTAACATCAGACCCTGGATTTCCACAAGGGCTAAGTTTGTATTTGTTCAAGAAATCTCAAATTCGTAACTGTCAATGTGACATATACATGTTCATATAAAATGAAATCAAGCAATATTGAATTGTTTAAGTGATCCTTCAGAGGCTTAATGAGAAATACTGCTTAGCTGATAGTGCCGAAGAATAGAATGTCAAAAACTCTTGGCTGAATTCAGCGAAATCATGGCAATGTGTTTATTATGCAATCTCATTTATCCTCTTAAGTGACTCTTTTTTGCAAAGTGACCCTTGTATTTATGATTGAGCAAAATTGTACATCACAAAATAGTGTGACTCTCCAGAGTCAAATATATTCTGAAGGTTCCAAACTACAAATATGAAATAAATGAGTGCCGTGGTCCACTGTAAAACATTTACATTCCAGAGACTTTTTATAAAAGACCATTTTGCATTTCATAAATCAGTGAGTTTCCAATCAAATTAAATATCCTTTGGAAGACCTTATACCACATGGCAAAAAACAAAAAATGTGTTTAAAAAAATTACTTCCTAAAAGGAAGGTGTAGAGAGTACTGATATGAGTACAATGTTTATTTAGATAATCTAATAAAATGATCTGGGTAGCATTGTTTTTGGCTTCTATATTCACAATTTTGTGCAGTGACACACACGTCTACATATAAACATATACACTGTGTTCTATATGTGGCATTCCACTGAAGCGATTTTTAAAAATATTTTTAACCACTCTATTGAAGTATAACTGACATTTAAACACTGTATATATTTAAAGCATATAATGTGGTGTTTTGATATATGGATTTCTCTGTGACACCATCAGCACAATCAAGATAATGAACATATTCATCACTACCAAAAGTTTGCTCATGTGAAGTGATGTTTTTTATTGAATGTATCTTGAATGATTTTTCTTTATCAAAGATGATGCCTCTTTCCGTGTATATTCAGGATGAGGAAGGCATCTTAAGGTTATCTAGTATATTGCCACTTATTGGCTTATACCAATTATCCTGAGTAGTCAGCCATAATATCTTAAGCTATTAGAATTAAAAATAACACTTGACCCCCTTTCTCCTATCTAAACGTTGAATCATAATTGTACCCTTCCAAACAGTTGTTTATCAAGTCACTGTTTTAACATATCCAGCCCGTTTTGAGGAAAATGCTCTATCCAGTGTCAGACGTCTGAGAGTCTGGGGCCCAGTCTTCACGTTGCCTGCCTTTGGACCCTTTTCCTCTTCTGATAAAGGAGTATGCTAGAGAGACAACTACTAACATCTCATCTGGCTCTCTGATTTTATGAATATCTCAGTTCCTGAAAGCCGGAGAATCTATTCAAATCTTACATTGTTCTTGCTGTTGGAAAATTCTTCCATGAGTGCAGCTAAAACTTACTCCTCTGAAATTTCAGCATCCACTCTCTGAGTTCTCTTTCTTCGTCTTCAGAGTCTCAGTTGGAATCTGAATCCTTACACTGCTCAGGAACAAGTTCTAAATTCTAACACCCTTTAAGAGCCAGGACATTCTTTATGTGTAACTTAATATTCTTTTGATGAAAGTGAAGTCAATCTTTGGCTCTCTTCTTAAAGAAGCTAAAACAAAAGGAGCCATCAAATACACTCTGTGCTGGATTGCCCAAACGATTATGTATGATGGAGTAAACTCCCATCAGTAGGCATGGAGATCACCTGGAATGTCCAGATGGTTCCTCAGAATGTGGGTTTTCAAAAGACCATTGCTAGACATATGTGTCTGGTTAGAATGTTTAACCTTCATGGTCTTTAATCATGTAGCATTATGTGAAATGCCACTGGCTGAATGGCTTGATGAAGTGTTTCGAGGCCATAGAGTTTCCAATCTCCTGACCACCACCAGAGGCCCTGCAGCTACTGGGAATGTGGTCCTTACAAGCTGAATGCCTCTCTATCCGTCTATGAGAAAAGAGGGCAGATGGGAGTCAGTCTTCACATTGTGTTGCATGGCCAAAAGGACTGCTGTGATCAAACAAATGAGAGAGAGAAGGGGAGTGAGAGAGAGAGAGAGAGAATCAACTGCTGGAGTAGGCAAGGAGTATCACTAGGACGAGAGAAATATCTGACCTGTAGTCATTTGGTTTCTATTCTTTCCTTATTGTCAATAATCTAAGAGATTTTTTTTTAATTCTCTAAGGGCAAAAGTTGTATGAATATTATTTGTCATAGATGTTCATTGCTCTACACATGATAAGTGCTGGTGAAAACAACGCGAATGAAAAGCCAGAAGTTGTTTATTTTAAAGGCAACTGAATGATATTGGAAGCAAAGTAGCAGCAAAAGACATTAGAATCAGCCTGTTCTGAGATCAGCTGGACCAAGTGTCTGAACTCCTCCGAACTTCCATATTCTCATCTGTAAGTTGGAATAATATGAATTGTGGTCAGAATTAGATGCCATGTAAAGTCCTTATCATAGAGCTGGAAAGTTAGCAAACGCTCAATAAATGATAGCTATTATTAATTATTTATTAGGATTACAAAGGTTATAACGTGCTTGTAGGGAATGTTGATAATGCTTTAACAGTAGGACTTGACCTAGGACCCATCTGTGTGTGTAATTGACCTGTCCCATATGTGGTGATGATTTGGCCCATTTTAGTATTTATCCATGTTACGTGAACTTTTTCTGGCTCAGATTTATTTTATTTTTTTTAAGTATTGGTTACCAGACGTCCCCGTGATACTTCTGAGGAGCACCGAGCCTTGATGGAAACATCTCTTGCTTGCGTTTTAGAGTCCTGGTTCTGTCCAGATAGAAGCATATGAGCCTTCTCTTGCATTTATTTGGGGTCAGCATCTCTGTTGTTGTTGCTGAAACTCTGGAAAGAGAGCACTACATGGAGCTATGCTAGCCAATTTGGCAGCATGTTTTTTCAGCCCACTTGGCTGTGCACAATATTCTGTCTGAGTTTGGGAAGATCTGTCTGCTTTTTTCTTTTGTAGAGAGGCTATGAGAAATGAGGCAATGGATTTGCCTTATACAACAGCCTGGAAAAAAATAGGCCATGGCCTAACAAATAATGAGTTACATGGCCTCCTTCCAGGGAGTTCCTGGCTGGAGACTGCAGGACAGGTTGAGACGCCTTCTGATAGATTTTGCACTAATTGTCTACTTTCCTAAAAGAAGTTCTGTTTAAAACAAAAGGCGGTGGGGGTGGGACAGTGGATGAGAGGTGTGGATCTTTTAGAGCATGAGATCCTTTTAAGAATAATCTATTTTATGCAGATTTCAAGGTCACAGGTCAAATTATGTATCCCAAAATGTTACACTAAACCAGATAATTCTCATATATGGCAGTAAAGGGCGATAAGGTGTGCGTTTGACCTCACCCCAAATGTTTCTCATTTGGGACTGACCCAAACCTCTTCTTTGTCATAGAACATAAATGATCGTATGCTACCCTGTTTTGTTATGTTTATTTAGACAAAGCCCTTCGTCCTTATAGGGTCTGCCTGTTCCAGATTACTTGTGACAATCTTCTCTTTGTTGTTTTCTTTTTCAAACACTGAGGAAGGCTCAGGCATGAACTGTAACTGGGTGTTTCTCTACCTGTACTCTGCCCAACTCTATGCACACACTGCCATTTTAATTGCTTTTCCCAGTGATGACTGAGTGATGTCTTCTATATTGGGCACTCTTTATCATTTTGGTTTAGAATTAGAGGAACAGGAGAGGCTGGAACATCATCGATCTTGACAGTCTGGTGATCTGATGAGTCAGCTCCTGCACCAAAAATATTGCTCTGAAAAAGATATAGTCCCCTCACTCTCTGGCTAACGTGTAGAGTTTCCACATTTCCCATGCACTGTCCACTTAACTCCTTGACTGTCTATGTTAATCATCATGGCCATGGACCAAACCTCTTTTTCTTCATCTCAGAATAATGTTCCCCAGAGCTGCTTTTTATGGAGCTATTCATAGATAAGAGCAATAACGAGCCCAATGGCATTGCTTCCTTTTCTGTATTCTGTGACATTCTCATCTCAGCCGACTGTGTCTGGCAGCCACACAATGAGGCCCTGCGTGTGTCAGAGAGATGGATGATATCTGCAGTGTCTGCATCTCAACACTGACTCTATGAGCTCCTGCTGAACCTTAGCTCAGGGATGTTAGATTCTGTGCCATTGAATTAGAAAAACAAATCTCCCCTTTCCGAGAAATGTCTTATTTTCTCCCAACACAAAATACCTTAATGGAAATAATGACACGCATTAGATATTTGATGGATTACACATTGTACTTTCATACTCAAAATTCCTGACTATAAGACTCTTTGTTTTTATCTTGTTACTCGAGTATTTTTTTTTTTCAAAGCTGAAATAAAGAGGCTACTGGCACAGGTAGTAGTCTTTACACTTTTTTCTAGATATTTTTGCTTTCTTCAACTGAATGAAATTGGAAAAAATAAATTACAAAGGATATTAATGAGCCCCTATTTCATTATCAGGGAAGTGGCCGGTTAATTTTGGGAAAAACTGCTCAGATCTAAATTGACTGGTTTTTGTTTCAGCGTGAAATCAGTTATGAACCATGCACAAATGAGCCACAGTGGTGTCTTTGGTAATGGATTATTAGTAAGAATCTCAGTGCTGCTGAGGCCACTCAAGCACATCTGAGAGAAGTGGTATCATGTGGGAGGTGGACCAAGGGACTAACAACAATGAGTACTTCTACCATCTGTTTTCTAGAGCCTACTCCATGGGCATGTAACCTGGGCCGTCGGGATTCCATGCTGCGACGAGCAGTTTAACGCTCTGTTACTGTCATCTTGGCATTCTTGGTAATTTGTGAGCAAGAGGACCTGAATATTTATTCTGCACTGGGCCCAGCAAATTATGTAGCCAATCTTCGTGTTGAGCCTTTCTCTGTGTGTTGTAAATACTAATAAGATTCTAGAGAGATAAATTCCTCCTCAATTTTGACTGAGGTAGGACAGGATCGATATCAGGAGTGATGTCAGGATGCTAGAATCTTCAGTCAGATCAAGGGTTTAAGAAAAGGTTTAGAGAGAAAAAAAAATGTGAAGATATCTCCCAATTCCTCCTCCCTTTTGTATGAAAGATAAGAACTTAAGGTGGATGCAAATTACTAATAGTCATGACTAAGAAAGCTATCGTGGACTGTGGATTAGATCTAAATTATATTTGGAAAGTCTAGAGCTAAGAGTGGGGCTAAAATAGGGAAATAAAAAGGAGGTGATCTAGTTTAATGGAACAAGGGATAATGCATGAGTCAGCTATGGGCCATCTGGAAGACAGCACTGGTATAGAATTATCTCAGGTCTTTCAAGGTCTATCTTGGGGCTGCTGAAGACATAAGGACACCCCAGGGGGAAAATGTTCAGCTTGTGGGTAGGAATTGAGGCAAGAATCTTGAGATGCTGGAATAGAGATGGATCTGCCTGGGATCCAGAGACACTGGCTAAAGTGTTCCCTGAAACAACTACCCTAGTCTGTTCGGGCTACTATAACAAGCTGTCATAGACTGGGTAGCTTAAACAACAAAGGATTGCTTCTCACAGTTTTGGGGGCTGTAAGTTAAAGATCAGGGTGACAGCATCTTCAGGCTTTTGGTGAGGGCTGGTTCTGGGTTTGCATATAATCGTCTTCACACTACATACTTACAGGGTGGAGAGAAAGCTCTGAGCTCTTCGTCCCTTAGCAAGAACCCTAATCCCGTCATGGGAGCTCTACCCTCACGATCTCATCTAAACCTAATTGCCTCCCAAACACCCCATTTCAAATACCAACACACGGGGTATTAGGATTCTGCATAGAATTTTGGTAATGTACAAACGTTCAGTCTGTAGCAACAATCTGGAGATCATCTGTAATCATCTGCCAGGCTCTTCCACCAAGAACTGCCAGCTTTAGCTATGTGCTAAAACCAGAAGGCATGAAGCCACGCAGGCAATTTCTCTTCATGCTCTCTCCGACTTTACTCCAGAAGTACAGATGAGGACTGGGAGACAATGTGAGCAGGTAGAGAAGAAGGAGCAGAGCCTTTGCACCATTGTAAGTCCCAGCCTCAAACAGGTACCATCTGGTTGAGGGGTTACATGCATGTTCAGTCAGATTTAGGGTTTTCATTACTAAATTTAACTGAACATTTTGATGACTGAACGAAGTGTGTGTTTTCAATGTAAAATAATAGTTAGGTTTCCTTTTTAACTAGTAATGAGAGCAGAAGCCAGGGAAGCTGCCTGAGTATTCCCTCCAGGGACAGGAGATGTTTATATCCTCTCCCACTATTCCATTAATTTTTTTTTTTTTATCACAGTGCACACACATAATGCTTGTTGACATATGGATCACATCCTTATTACCTATTTAATCTTCCCAAAGCTTTGCAGAAAATATTACTCAGTTTTTGGAAGTGAGAAAAATAAGTATCAGCAATTTTGGAAATGAGAAAAACAAGTGATGTCTCTAAGTTTAAGAGAACTTAGCAAATTAATAAATAATAGAGCTAGAATTTGAAGTCAGGTTTATGTGTTTCTCAAGATTTGTTCTCTTAATCACTAGACTGATTCTCTCTCCTTAATTGGAAAAAATACCATTAAGTCCTTACTATATTCCAGGAATAATGCTAATGACTTCACATATACTATATTAATATTCCTCAGATAAGCCATGAGTAGATTCTATTCTATTGTCTATAAGGGAAAACTGAAGCTTAGCTTCAGTAATTAGTCGGTAACTAATCTGAAACTACATGAGTAGCTTTTGTCGGCCTGACCCCAAAATGTATGCAATTCATTAAGAGAGACAGAAAAAGTGAAAGAGAGAGATTCTTATTAATTTCTTTCTTAAGTCAGATCTTTGTTAAAACAAACTGCATATAGAGGTCCTCCTAATTACTAGAACCAGTAGCAGGCACTGAAAACAAAACATAATCATTAGCCGGACATGTTCTCACCAATAGGTGGTTATAAATTGGGAAAAAGAAAACTAATCATCATGATAATCTTAGCCAATGATGAAGTGATCAACTGTGAGAGAAGGCTGCACTCTAGAGAAAAGACTACTCTCACTTGTTTCCAGGAAAACTCAGAGAAGTCTTCATGGAAATGATGAGTCATTAATAATAGTTTTATTTAAATAGTTCAAAATCAAAAACAGAGCACCCAGGTTTGGGGTAGCGGTAAAAGCAAAGTAACAGAACTGGAAATAAATATAACCAGTAAAGGGAGAAGGCCAAGAAGGAGTCATCCTTTCAGGAAGAGTGCTGTTCGTTCTGGAATAGTGAGACCCATGTGGCTATAATATTTATACAGAGACCTGAACTCAGGTTGATTGTATGTGCACAGGATGTGACAGGAATTAAGAGTTCATTACAGGTTCTTCATCAGGTGATTAAGCAATGAAAGCTGAGTATTGGAAATAGTTGTCTGGGAATGGTAAGCTGGCTAGACCAGAGTGCAAAAGAGAATAGAGCCAGTGAGTGACTGATATAATTGTCCTGGTATAATATACCATCTCATATTACAAAATGGATTATTGGGGTTTCTCAGTTTTCTTTCCTGAATGAAAGTAGAAATAAATAAGGGTAGGAGTAGTTATATGTAGAATTATATATCTATCTTTCTGTCTGTCTATCTATCTATCTATCTATCTAGCTAGCTAGCTATCATCTCTCTATCATCCATCTATTTCTGCAACTCTGTATTTGTTTGTAAACATCTGTAAACTGTAAGAGAAGAGCTGAAATAATGTGAATAATGTTTATCATTGTTTATTCAACAATGCAAAGTATATGGTAAATTTCTAATATCTATAATCGTGTAAGGAAAATCATTATTGTAATACTGGGAAGCACGATATGCTGGTAGATATAGCAGTGATTTAAGCACCAGAATAATGTGTTTTCTTTTGAAGCATGATATTGCTATATGGAGAAAACTTTGTTGTTTTCTTTTTGCTCAAAGTAAATCAGCACACAATTCCAGTTTGCTACTTGCTGTGCTTGTAGACACTGGAGTATTCAAGAAAAATCCCATTAACATGCTGAACGCTTATGGGTAGATGACTTGTGTTAAAATTCCCTAACGTTCTTCCTGGAGTTGGAATGCTAAATTAAAACTTATTGTTGAACGCTTTGTTGAAAAGTGTCAGGATGCCATTGAACAAGGCAACACTGAGGCATGTAGGGGACTCTTCATTTGCCCACAATTTATTTTACATTATCTTGATAACAAGCTCTGATGTATTCTTTTTTTATATATATACTTTAATTTCTGGGATACATGCACAGAACATGCAGGTTTGTTACATAGGTATACACATACCATGGTGGTTTGCTGCACCCATCAACCCATCAACTACATTAAGTATTTGTCCTAATGCTATTCCTCTCCTTTCCCCCTACCCCTTCAACAGGCCCCAGTGTGTGAGGTTCCCATCCCTGTGTCCATGTGTTTTCATTGTTCAACTACCACTTATAAGTGAGAACATGTGGTGTTTGACTTTCTATTCCTGTGTTAGTTTGCTGAGAATAATGATTTCCAGCTTCATCCATATCCCTGCAAAGGACATGAACTCATCATTTTTTATGGCTGTATAATATTCCATGGTGTATGTGTGCCACATTTTCTTTATCTAGTCTATCATTGATGGGCATTTGGGTTGGTTCCAAGTCTTTGCTATTATGAACAGTGCTACAGTAAACATACATGTGTATGTGTCTTTATAGTAGAATTATTTATAATCCTTTCGTTATATACCCAGTAATGGGATTGCTGGGTCAAATGGTATTTCTGGTTCTAGATCCTTGAGGAATCATCACATTGTCTTCCACAATGTTTGAACTAATTTACACTCCCATCAACAATGTAAAAGTGTTCCTATTTCACCACATCCTCTCCAGAATCCGTTGTTCCCTGACTTTTGAATGATCACCATACTAACTGGCATGAGATGGTATCTCACTGTGGTTTTGATTTGCATTTCTCTAATGACCAGTGATGATTAACTTTTTTTCCTATGTTTGTTGGTCGCATAGATGTCTTCTTTTGAGAAGTGTCTGTTCATGTCCTTCGTCCACTTTTTGATGGAGTTGTTTGCTTTTTAATCGTAAATTTGTTTAAGTTCTATGTAGATTCTGGATATTAGCCCTTTGTCAGATGGATAGATTGCAAAAATTTTCTCCCATTCTGTAGGTTACCTGTTCACTCTGATGATAGTTTCTTTTGCTGTGCAGAAGCTCTTTAGTTTAATTAGATCCCATTTGTCAATTGTGGCTTTTGTTACCATTGCTTTTGGTGTTTTAGTAATGAAGTCTTTGCTCATGCCTATGTCCTGAATGGTATTGCCTAGGTTTTCTTCTAGGACTTTTATGGCTTTAGGTCTTATGTTTAAGCCTTTAATTCATCTTGAATTAATTATTGTATAAGGTGTAAGGAAGCGGCCAAGTTTCAGTTTTCTGCATATAGCCAGCTAGTTTTCCCAATACCATTTATTAAAAAGGGAATCCTTTCCTCATTGCTTGTTTTTGTCAGGTTTATCAAAGATCAGATGGTTGTAGATGTGTGGTTTTATTTCTGAGGCCTCTGTTGTGTTCCATTGGTCTATATATCTGTTTTGGTACCAGTACCATCCTGTTTTGATTACTATAACCTTGTGGTATATTTCAAAATCAAGTAACATGATGCCTCCAGCTTTGTTCTTTTTGCTCAGAATTGTCTTGGCTATATGGGCTCTTTTATGGTTCCATATGAAATTTGAAGTTGTTTTTTTCTAATCCTGTGAAGAAAGTCAATGGTAGCTTGATGGGAAGAGCATTGAACATATAAATTACTTTGGGTAGTATGGCCATTTTTACAATATTTATTCTTCCTATAAATATTGTAAAAATATTTATATTTTTATAAAGCATGGAATGTTTTCCCATTTGTTTGTGTCCTCTCTTATTTCCTTGAGCAGTGGTTTATAGTTTAGTTCTCCTAGAGGAGGTCCTTCACATCCCTTTAAGTTGTATTGCTAGGTATTTAATTCTCTTTGTAGCAATTGTGAATGGGAATTCACTCATGATTTGGCTCTCGGTTTGTCTATTATTGTATAGGAATGCTTGTGATTTTTGCACCTTGATTTTGTATCCTGAGACTTTGCTGCAATTTCTTATCAACTTAAGGAGATTTGAGGCTGAGACAATGGGATTTTCTAAATATACAATCATGTCATCTGCAAACAGACAATTTGACTTCCTTTTTTTCCTATTTGAATACCCTTTATTTCTTTCTCTTGGCTTATTGCCCTGGCCAGAACTTCCAATACTGTGTTGAATAGGAGTGGTGAGAGAGGGCATCCTTGTCTTGTGCCGGTTTTCAAAGGGAATGCTTCCAGCTTTTGCACATTCAGTATGATATTGGCTGTGGGTTTGTCATAAATAGATCTTATTTTTTTGAGATATGTTCCATCAATACCTAGTTTATTGAGAGTTTTTAGCATGAAGGGTGTTGAATTTTATCAAAGGCCTTTCTGCATCTATTGAGGTAATCATGTGATTTTTGTCACTGATTCTGTTTATGTGATGGATTACATTTATTGATTTGTGATGTTTAAATAGCCTTGCATTCCAGGGATGAAACCAACTGGATGGTGGTAGATAAGCATTCTGATGTGCTGCTGGATTTGGTTTGCCAGTGTTTTATTGAGGATTTTCTCATCAATGTTCATCAGGGATATTGGCCTTAAATTTTCTTTTTTTGTTATGTCTCTGCCAGGTTTTGGCATCAGGATGATGCTGGCCTCATAAAATGAGTTAGGGAGGAATTCCTCGTTTTCTGTTGTTTGTAATAGTTTCAGAAGGAATGGAACCAGCTTCTCTTTGTACCTCTGGTAGAATTTGGCTGTGAATCTGTCTGGTCCTGGGCTTTTTTTGGTTGGTAGGCTATTAATTAGTGCCTCAATTTCAAACTTGTTTTTGGTCTCTTGAGGGATTTGACTTCTTCCTGATTTAGTCTTGGGAGAGTGTATGTGACCAGGAATGTATCCATTTCTTCTAGATTTTCTGAATTATTTGTATAGAGGTGTTTATAATATTCTCTGATGGTAGTTTGTATTTCTGTGGGATCAGTGGTGATATCCCCTTCATCATTTTTTATTGTGTCTATTTGATTCTTCTCTCTTTTCTTCTTTATTAGTCTGGCCAGTGGTTTATCTATTTTGTTAATCTTTTCAAAAAACCAACTCCTGATTCGTTGGTTTTTCATGTCTCTATCTCCTTCAGTTCTGCTCTGATCTTTGTTATTTCTTATCTTCTGCTAGCCTTTGAATTTGTTTGCTTTTGTTGTTTCTCTAGTTTTCTTAAATTGTGATGTTATGGTGTCAATTTTAGATCTTTCTGGCTTTCTCCTGTTTGTGTTTAGTGCTATAAATTTCCCTCTAAACACTGCATTAGCTGTGTTCCAGAGATTCTGGTACATTGTGACTTTGTTCTCATTGGTTTCAAAGAACTTATTTATTTCTGCCTTAATTTCATTATTTACCCAGTAGTCATTCAGGAGCAGGTTGTTCAGTTTCCATGTAGTTGTGCAGGTTTGAGTGAATTTCTTAATCCTGAGTTCTAGTTCGATTGCACTCTGGTCTGAGAGACTGTTTTCTATGATTTCTATTCTTTTGGATTTGCTGAGGAGGGTTTTACTTACAATTATGTGATCAATTTTAGAATAACTGCAATGTGGTGCTGAGAAGAATGTATATTCTGTTGATTTGGTTTGGAGAGTTCTGTAGATATCTATTAAGTCTGCTTGGTCCAAAGCTGAGCTCTAGTCTTGAATATCCTTGTTAATTTTCTATCTTGTCGATCTGCCTAATATTGGCAGTGGGGTGTTAAATTATCCCACTATTATTGTGTGGGAGTCTAAGTCTCTTTGTAGGTCTCTTAAGAACTTGCTTTGTGTATCTGGGCACTCCTGTATGGGGTGCATATGTATTTAGGATAGTTAGCTCTTCTTGTTGCATTGATCTCTTTACCAATATGTAATCTTTTTTTTTTTTTTTTTTGGTCTTTTTTTATCTTTGTTGGTTTACAGTCTGTTTTATCAGAGACTAGGATTACAATCCCTGCTTTTATTTATTTTTTTATTTTATATTTTATTTTTTTGCTTTCCATTTGCTTGGAAAATATTCCTTCATCCCTTTATTTTGAGCCTATGAGTGTCTTTGCACATGAGATAGGTCTCCTGAATACAGCACACTGATGGGTCTTTACTCTTTATCCAGTTTTCCAGTCTGTGTCTTTTAATTGGGGCATTTAGCCCATTTACATTAAAGATTAATATTGTTATGTGTGAATTTGAGCCTGTCATTATGATGCTAGCTGGTTATTTTGCCTATTTGTTGACGCAGTTTCTTCATAGTGTCAATGGTCTTTACAGTTTGGTATGTTTTTGCAGGGGCTGCTACCAGTTTTTCCTTTGCATATTTAGTGCTTTCTTCAGGAGCTCTTATAAGACAAACCTGGTGTTGACAAAATCTCTCAGCATTTGCTTATCTGCAAAGATTTTTTTTCTCCTTTGCTTAGGAAGCTTAGTTTGATTGGATTTGAAATTCTGGATTGAAAATTCTGTTCTTTAAGAATGTTGAATATTGGCCCCCACTCTCTTCTGGCTTGTAGGGTTTCTGCAAAGAGATCTGCTGTTAGTCTGATGGGCTTCCATTTGAGGGTAACCTGACCTTTCTCTCTGGCTGCCCTTAGCATTTCTTCCTTCATATCAACCTTGGTAAATCTGATGATTATATGTCTTGGGATTGCACTTCTCAAGAAGTATCTTTGTGGTGTTCTCTGTATATCCTGAATTTGAATGTTGGCCTGTGTTGCTAGGCTGGGGAAGTTCTCCTGGATAATATTCTGATGAGTGTTTTCCAACTTGGTTCCATTTTCCCCATCACTTTCTGGTACATCAATTAATCATAGATTTGGTCTTTTCACATAGTCCCATATTTCTTGCAGGCTTTGTTTGTTCCTTTGAATTCTTTTTTCTCTAATCATGTCTTCACACTTTATTTCATTAAGTTGATCTTCAATCTCTGATATCCTTTCTTGTGCTTGATTGATTCAGCTATTGATACTTGTGTATGCTTCATGAAGTTCTTGTGCTGTGTTTTTCAGCTCCATTAGGTCATTTATGTTTTTCTATAAACTGGTTATTCTAGCTAGTGATTCGTCTAACCTTTTTTCCAAGTTCTTAGTTTCCTTGTATGGGGTTAGAACATGCTCCTTTAGCTCAGAGGAGTTTGTTATTACCCACCTTCTGAAGCCTACTTCTGTGAATTCATCAAACTCATTCTCTATCTAGTTTTGTTCCCTTGTTGGTGAGGAGTTATGATCCTTTGGAGAAGAAGAGATGTTCTGGTTTTTGGAATTTTCAGCCTTTTTGCACTGGGTTTTCCTCATCTCTGTAGATTTATCTTCCTTTTGTCTTTGATGTTGGTTACTTTCACATGGGGTTTCTGTGTGTACATCCTTTTTGTTGATGTTAATGCTATTCCTTTCTGTTTGTTAGTTTTCTTTCTAACAGTTAGGTCCCTCTGCTGCAGATCTGCTGGAGTTTGCTGGAGGTCCACTCCAGACCCTGTTTGCCTGGGTATCACTAGCGGAGGCTGCAGAACAGCAAAGATTGCTGCCTGTTCCTTCCTCTGGAAGCTTTGTCCCAGAGGGGCATTTGCCAGATGCCAGCCAGAGCTCTCCTGTATGAAGTGTCTGTAGACCCCTGCTAGGAGTTGTTTCCTAGTCAGGAGGCACAAGGGCCAGGGACCCACTTGGGGAGGTAGTCTGTCCCTTAGCAGAGCTCCAGCACTGTGCTAGGAGATCTGCTGCTCTTTTCAGAGCCAGCAGGCAAGAACATTTAAGTCTGCTAAAGCTGTGCCCACAGACACTCTTTCTCCCAGGTGCTCTGTCCCAGGGAGATGGGAGTTTTATCTATAAGCCCCTGACAGGGACTGCTGCCTTTCTCTCAGAGTTGCCCTGCCCAGAGAGGAGGAATCTAGAGTGGTAATGTGGCTACTGTGGCTTTGCAGAGCTGGGGTGGGCTCCACCCAACTTGAACTTCCCAGTGGCTTTGTTTACACTGTGAGGGGAATACCTCTTACTCAAGCCTCAGTGATGGGGGATGCCCCTTTCCCCACCAAGCTCAAGCATCCCAGGTAGACTTCAGACTGCTGTGCTGGCAATGAGAATTTCAAGCCAGTGGATCTTAGCTTCCTGGGCTACATGGGTGTGGGATCCTCTGAGCAAGACCACTTGGCTCCCTGGCTTCATCCCCCTTTTCAAGGGAGTGAATAGTTCTGTTTTGCCAGCATTCCAGGTGCCATTGGGGTGTGACAAAATACTCCTGCAGCTAGCTCCATGTCTGCCCCAATGGCAGCCCAGTTTTGTGCTTGAAACCCAGGTCCCTTGTGGTGTATGCACCCAAGTGAATATCCTGGTCTGTGAGTTGTGAAGACTGTGGGAAAAGCCTAATATATGGGCTGGAATGCTATGTTCCTCATGCACAGTCCCTCAGAGCTTCCCTTGGCTGTGGAGGGAGTTCCCCGACCCCTTGTGCTTCCCAGGTGAGGCAACACCTCTCCCTGCTTCAGCTCGCCCTCCATGGGCTTCACTCACTGTCTACCCAGTCCCAGTGAGATGAGCCAGGTACCTCAGTTGGAAATGCAGAAATCACCTGCCTTCTGCGTTGATCTTGCTGGGAGCTGCAGACCTGAGCTGTTCCTATTCGGCCATCTTGACATCCAGGCTCTAATATATTCTTGAGGGAACAGAGGGGTCCTGAAGGGGAGGTTGGTGAGTCATTGATGTGGTTCATTTCCAGATCTCTTACTGGCAATATCCATATCATGGTTTCTATTTGAAGTGTTGGCAATGGAGAAAATGTAACAAGAATGGCTATGATGGATTGGCCCATAAAGCTTGAATCACCCTTTCCTTTCACATCTACTTATCTAGTGTGTCTCTGACTTGAAACAGAATCAACTCAGAAGGGGCAAAGTCAGGTTACCTAGGATCCCAGACAAATTTCTTTTAACTTTGGCTTATTCCTTTGAATGATTTCTTAAAAATTGACCTTTTTGTTGAGGCATTTTCTAGAACAGTAGGATGTCTTATTGAAGCATTCCTGTTGAGAGTCTTTGAATGCCTTTTTTTTTCCCCCACAGCTGCACAAGTCTACTTTGGATTTTGACCACAAAAAACAATGTAATATTATTTTTATTCATTTCTGGGATGTTTAATTTCCATTCTCATGAATTATAATTTATTCAAAGTAATGCAACAGAAATATATTTTTAGAATTAGATGTGATTTTTTACTTCCCCCTTTCAAAAACACGTTTTTCTTTGTTTCTGTACAAGTTATCAGTCTGTTACATCCTTGGGGATATAATGGACACATGGCTGATTTCTTCAAGGAAGTGTATCTGGAACAAATATATGCTGCCTTTGCAAACCTGCTCCTGAATTTATAGTAGATCCAGTCAATGATTGGTTAAAATCAGAGAATCTTTAGGAATATCACACATCATATCTCACAGGCAGTTTTGTTTATATTGAAATGATGAATCTCTATGAAAACCTAATTTTCTAAATCATTTTGTTCAAAATGTTGGGTCTCCAAACTCTTACCTTGTTCATATTTTTTTTTCTTTTTCTTTCCAGGTTGACATGAATCAAGATTATTGAAATAAGTACTGTTTGAGAAATCTACTAGTGCAAATAAGTGTGTAAATGCTCTCTAAGCAACTGTTGTGGAGAGAAAAGAATAAGTGGAAGAGAATGAAATGATTAAAGCATAAATAATTTTTCTTATGAGAAGCCACATTAGAAGAAATCTCAGGCCTAATACTTTTTTGACGATAAAACTGTTGTCACTATCTCAAGTCATTCTTTGTACCTCAGAATAATTATGTCACTGTCAGTAACTTGTTATGCCACAAAAATGCTCCATCTTTCTTTTTATAATTATTCTTGAGCCAAACAGAAATTATCTAAAAAGTTAAAAGAATCAATGCTAATAGCATTCTGTAATCTAATTCTCTTCCTGTCATACATTCCCCACATTTTTTCATATTCTAATATCATTCTTCTTTCAAGATTATTGCTGATGTAATATTTGTCATTAATAATAGTCATTAGAAGTGGCTAATTATATGACTCTTTACATAGGAGAAAAAAAATCCTGGATCACCTGAAATTTTAATGGCAGAGATAAAACAACTTTAAAAATTATGTTCAAGTTAAGATGAGTCATTCTATTATTATGAGATTCTATACTACATATGTAAAGTACTTTATAATTATCCAGAATTATATGTGTATGTATTATGTATACAAAGATACTGTTTTATAGAAATATTTAATAAATATGTATTGATTATCCACCATATCCTCATCCTGTGCTTGGCAGTGGGCATATAACGATGAATATGAAAAACTCCTCTGACTTTTGTGGTCCCCTTAACCCTACTCACAAGACAGGCAGGAATAGTATTATGAACGGAGGCCCAGAGATCAAATGGCTTGCCCAGACTTTAGAACTGAGTGTCCAAGGCATTCTTATCCCCAGCTCCTAGTTATATTCAACCCAACATTTATATCTCCCAAATTGTGTTCCACCATGGATATTCCACAAAAATAACATTGTATTGCCAAGCATTGGAAACATTTTAAACTTTATCTTTTTCTGGAAAATTCAAAACACACTTTAGCACATTAAACATTCCTAGAAGTATGTCAATAGAGAATTGTTTAATTTAGTGAGTTCTAAACTACTAACATCTCACTGTCTAGACATTTTAGGTACAAAGTTACACCACACGTATATTCAAGGACTAAACTTGTGAATACAAGCTTAGTCATTACGTCAGAGAATAGTCAAACCCAGTTGCTCTCTCTGCCTGGAGTCCCTTTGCCAAAATAGAACTAATTGTCAGCACATGAGTAATTCAGTACTGAATAAACCTCAGAACAGTAAAGTACATAAACCACTGTGCATTTTGCTGGCTCTCGTCTCTTTGGATAGGAAGAAAAGGTTTCTAAGAGATAGATTTAATGTTTTTAATATTTTATATTTTATAGGGAATTTGATCTTATGGTGACACAATATTTTATAACCATACCACCAATACTCAACCATCTAGAAAGGAGCATCTCATATTAATTATATGCTGGTTTCTTTGTCATTTGGGTGGATGGGTAGGTGAGAGGAATCAAGTCTTGTGGAATAGTGCTATGCCTCACTCTCCATAACTTTATTCCCCAAATGCATCCTGATCTTACTGTCGTGTAGTCTCTATCAAAAGAATTCTCTCATGACAACTTGCATCGCAGTTTCGCCTGGAGACTACTAAATGCCCTACCAAATGAGTCTTGCTGCAGCCAAGTTTCAGTACCTTGTAATATTTACTAGGCTTATGAAATTGCATAATTTCTATATGAAAGTATTTTGAACGGTGGTAACCAACCTATGGCCCATAGTCATATTGGATTTTTTTAAGATTTCACATATAACTTTTGAAAAAAACTTGAGGAAAACTCTAATCATTACCTAATGGATTAATGCTGTGATTGAATATACTAATTGTTTGAAATACCCCAAATCATTGAACACTATGAAATACTCAATATATTCAGCAACTTAGAAAATTATGAGTGAAAAATTTACAGAGAAGGCCTAGAAGTCTTGGAAGTCCAGGGTTGTAGAACGTGTATCAGCCAGAAAGAAATAAAACAGATTTATAGCCTAAATTCACTGCAGGCTAGGCATGCGATATTAAACAATTTGCTTAACCACTTTAAACCCATTTCCTTATCTGTCAAGAGTAGGTATTAATACAAATTTTGTTACCTCAGTAATACAAGGAAAAAATTATTTTAACTTATGTAAGACATTTTGTAACCTAAAAATGATTGTACTTTCAGGTCACATGACAGACACTTTTAAGTAACCGAGAATTTTCACCAAATTCCTTCCTGAAAACTATTCTAACTCATGATTCTTGAAGCTAATAAAAAAATAATTAGCAGAAGGACATATGTTAAGAGAGAACATGATACTTTGTGGTAGCCAAAACAAACAAAGCAAAATAAAACATACTAATTAAAATAGTAGAATTTTATCCTTTATTCATGTTATATGGCCACCATAGGTCAGCAAAAGCCTCTATTCACATAATCACTAAGGGAGTGGCCTTAGTGATCATGGCCACAATGACATCTTAGGAGAAACTTCCGACGTCTCAGCAGCAAGAGAAGAGAAACTGAAAAATTGTAGACGGACTTTTCACTGCCTGTGTTGCTCACAGATCCGTTAGGAAGGCAAATGGAATTTGGTTAAGCATTACTGGGGCAGGAGATGGGGGAAGGAGAGAAGGGAGAGACAGAGAGAGAGAAAGAGAGAGAGAGAAGAGAGAGAAAAAGAGGGAAAGAGAGAGGGAGGGAAACTTGTAGTAACAGTTCAAATAATATTGCAATCCTGTGACCCACATATTCAGCCTAGTACCCATTAGTTTTATTTTTCCTGATCCTCTACTGCCTCCCAACCTCTGAAAGGCCCCAGTGTGTGTAGTTCCCCCCATGTGTCCATGTGATTAGTTGCCATCATTTAGCTCCCACTTAAAAGTGAGAACATACAGTATTTGGTTTTCTGTTCCTGCATTAGTTTGCTAAGGATAACGGCCTCCAGCTCCATTCATGTCCTTGCAAAGAACATGATGTTTTTTCATGGCTGCATAGTATTCCATAATGTATAAGTTCCATATTTTCTTTATCCATTCTACTATTGATGGGCATTTATATTGATTGTGTGTCTTTGCTTTGTGAATAGTACTGCAACGAACATACATATGCATATGTCTTTATGATAGAATGATTTATATTTCTTTGGTTCTATATCCAGTAATGGAATTGCTGGGTCAAATGGTAGTTCTATTTTTAGGTCTTAGAGAAATTGCCACACTGTCCTCCACAAAGGTTGAACTAATTTACACTCCTACCACCAGCATATAAACATGTCTTTTTCTCCGCAACCTCGTGATTTTCAAGACAGCCCTATAAAAACATTTGTAGAACCTAATTAAAAGAGAAATTACTTAGGCAATGGTCTCCAATAAGAAAGAAAGTAAAACCTTTACTAATGTTTAATGTATATTAGAATAAAGAACAAAGATGTTAAGTTTTACAGAAATTTAATATGCAAATTCACATGTGTGTCTCATTCTGTACATGGGTGGGGTTAGAGGGTCTCAGATACTGGTTGTGGCTTTCAGGATATCTTGAGAAAAGAAAATCCGCAACTCAGTGGTGCCTTCAGATTTATCCACCTTCAGACCCGTGAAATACCTATTGCAAAATATTTGTCTGTGTATGGTTTAGATTATATCATTTTAAATAATAGGATTATCTTTGTAAAAATGGAAAACAAAAACTGCCTTATCTGTAAACTTAAAAAGTAAATTAACTAACCAGAATTTTGAAACATTTAAAAATAATCTAAGTGAATATCTTAATGTGATTTGAGTCACTTATGAAAAATATGATAACACAATACTTTCCAATTAGTTTCCAAGAACTACTAATTGCCATTAGAGTAAATGAAATATAATAACTTCTTAACATAGAGTTCACTCAAAATTTTTCTAAATGCTATTAGTATTTGATAGTAACATTTTAAATTTAACTTTTAACTATTGAGAGGCAAAATTTAATATTGAATATTTTATATTTACATTACCCTTTTAAAAGGAATATGATTGAAAACTGACTAACAAAATTTCTTCCAAAACCTCACAAATAATGTTTTATTGAAAAGTGCTAATGTATAAAATAAATTATCTAAAATTATTTACTTTTATATTATCTTTTAAAATCTCCATTGCATATATTTTAATGTGGATATTACATTATTATATTACTGCAGTACTACCTGTTTATCACCCATAAATAAACATAAATATATTATGGGTGTGCGTTCAAATTTAATATGGGTGGATTTGCAGTAACCAAAATGGTTGAGTGCCATTATTCTAATTGAATATATTGAATGACTGTAATTAAAATCATATTATATTTGTGCACATGTGTATAGAATATTGATTAAAAAAAGTCAAACACTGTAAAGCATTTGAAGAGATTTATTCTGAGGCAAATGTGAGGACCACAATCAGCGTAACAGGCTCAGGAGGTCCTAAGAACAAATGCCCAAGATGAATAGGTTACAGTTTTGCTTTACATGTTTTAGGGAGACATAAGACATCAATTAATATATGTAAAGTATAAACATTGGTTCAATCTGGAAAGGCAGAACAACTCAAAGCAGGGGCTTACAGGTCACAGGAGGATTCAAAAGTTTTTTGATTGGCAACTGGTTGAGAGAGTTAATTTATTATCTGAAGAACTGTAATCAATAGAAAGGAATCTCTTGGTTAAGATAAGGGGTTATACAGAGGAAGATTCTTATTTTGTAGGTGAAGACTCATAGACGACCACTCTTAGAGGCAGTAGATGGTTAGTATTTCTTATTCAGACCATTAAAAGATGCTAGGCTCTCAGCTAATCTCTTTGAGATAAGAAGAGATGGAAAGGAAAAGGAATTCTCTACAGAATGTAAATTTCTCCCACAAGAGACAGCTTTGCAGGGTGATTTAAAAATAAGTCAAATAAATATATTTTGGGGTAAAATATTTTTATTTCTTTCAGGGCCTGCTATCTGGTATGTGATGCTATACTAGAGTTGAGTTAGAATTTGGTATCTTATTGCTACAAAAAGTCTATTTTGTCAGTCTGCAGATCTCGGTTTTATTGTTGACGCTGGTTAGTTGTGCCTGAATTCCAAAAAGAGGAAGGTATAATGAGACATCTAGTCCCCCTTCCCGTCATGGCCTGAACTAGTTTTTCAGGTTTCTTTGGAATCTCATTAGCCAAGAGGAAGGGGTCCATTCAGTTGATTGGGGGGCTTAAAATTTTAATTTTGGTTTACAGAATAACATTTGAGTTATTAAGTGACATTTTCCCTGCGCCCCCTTAATTGTTTATACTCTAGTGCCACTCATCCTCTCCCAAACTTTCTCTTTCCCTGCAGGGGAGATAAAAAGTCAGGAAAGAAAAGAATACTTGAATACTGATATATCTCTAAATGGCACTGAGTTCTAATCTCCAGCCAGGACCAACTGCTAGTCCAATCCCAGGTTACAGAAGAAGATCTGCACAGCTCTTCCATGGGTAGAGTTCTTGCTGTGGTCAAAATCTTAGCACTCCCCTCTTCCAGCCTACTCTTGGCCAGCATGGTGAATGGACAAAGGAAATATCTGCATGTCATTTCTAGGTGGGTGAAACTAGAAAAGCCTCAGAACATTCCTGCATCTATTAGCAGGACATAGCAAACTGTGGGATGGTGTCTGTGTTTCTAGAGAGAGCATAAAGTAATGAAGAAGTGAAGAGCATCCCCTCAAATTCTTCACCACTCAGGACTACTCATGAGTGACTGAATATCTTTTGAGCTCTCTAAAGAGCTGCAGAGGTAACAGACAAACTAGAGAACTGAATGAATCCCAGAAAATGGAGAAGAGGAACAAATTAGCAATGACCTGTGGCATTGAGGGGTAAAGGCCAGAAGGGACTCCTGAGATTTCCGTTTATGCTAAGGTTGATAGCAATACTGAAAACCCCATGTGATCTCCTCCCCATCCCTAAGCTTCAGTAGATGAGCCAACTGGAACCTAGACACAACCCCAGAGGAAACAGCAGCACTTTACAAAAGCAGATGAAATTTTCACCACCTAAAGGAATAGAGTTTCCATGGAAAAAATGCGTTGTTGCAAAAATAAAACTATATATTTTACATATATGAATTTGTGAACTAAGAATCACATCCCATGGAGGCTTGAGTGAAGGTGGGGATGAAAGCTGGAGAACTACAGAGGAAGAGACGCAGACGAAGAAATAGATTGATGGAAAGTAAGGACGTGTACATACCTATGATTCAATAAATGTGCTTCAAGTACTTATTATATACAAACACATTATGAAAGTTTGAAGAATACAGAGAAGAACATAAACACTTTATTCCCTCATAAAGCATAGCTTGACATTGAGGTTTGAAGTTTCTAATAGTTATATAGTATCTTCTTCTTCAGGAGTGGAGGGAATCATCTACTTTGCCTGGAGAATTCGGGGATGTTCAAAACAATGGTGCTATTGAAGCTGGCTTTTGCGGGATGAGAAGGAGTCTTTCAGATTGATTAAAACAAAGGAGGGGGAAAAGCATACAAGCAGAGGGGTTTCTCTGTGCAAATCATAGAGGTAGAGAAGAGGACAGTAAAAGCATTTCAATATAGCCAAAATTCATGACATTTAATGGAATCGCTACAGATTCTGAGATGTTCCATATATTCTGGATTAGAAAATATTTTGAATTTATCATACATTGAAAACCACAGTACAAATAATCTACCTACAGTTGAGTAAACTGTCATATCATTCTACAAATTTTTCATAAATAAATCTACTCTTTCGCCGTAGGGGCAATATTGCTTCAAGTGCTTTGCACTTTACTTTGCCTACCCTTTGACTTCTGTTTAGCAAAACATTTTTATTTTAGTTGGTATCTTCTAAAGTATTCTTATTTGTACATTCTAAGCAGCAACTTGCGTTCCAAATATTTCACAGTCATTTAATTTCACCACTTGACTTTAAAAGCTATTTGATCTTAGAAGGAGATTGCCAGCTCTTGAAAACATGTTTCTTTAAAGAGCAACCTATTGCTAAAACATATAACCATAACCCATTCGTCTGCACTCATTTTCCCCACAGATAAAAGGGTCATTTTAGATAACTGCAATAATAGCTATTTAAGGTACATATTATTAACATTAGAGGTCAAGGTACTTTACAACCTCTAAATAGATGAGATGTATAGAGCATCAGAAGCAACAACACATACATACATTAGATTTTCAATACCCAAATATTTTCCACAGAAATTATTAATTTGTTTTGAAAAGTTCCTACTTTAGGGCCAGATACCCTGGACATTTGTAGTTTGAGGAGGTCAAGTGAGTATCATGAATTGTCTTGATCATGAACATCAATCAGGCTTGGAGCAGGACATCTGTGTATGTCTCTGGACCAAAGAGGATTTTACAAGAGATGTGTTATCTGGGTGTCGTGACTTCTTACTCAGCTTTCAAATAATTGTAGTAGAAAATATACAGTGTAGAACTAGTTCAGCCAGAAGGGTAAGAGATTTTTCTGCCCTCACCAGTGTGTTTTTCCTCCCAGCTGCTGCCCTGCTTCCAGCTGGGTCCAGTAAGGTTAAGAACATATTTCTGAGACATGGAGCTGCTTGATACTGAGAAATCTGTCATGCTTGGACACCTGATTTTCCTCCCATGACAGGATTTAGCATCAATAATACATCTGTATTGCCACAAACAGCAGAGCAGACTATTTATAAATATTTAATTATTTATGCCAATTTTTTGTTTGATTGTCATGGATACTTGAGGGACTACTGGAATTATTTCAAAAATGCTTATCTGATGGATAACTTTGCTATCTCACATGATGGACCTAAACTCTACTAAACTTCAGGAAATATATTGAAGATTGCATTCTATATTTCTGAATTTAATGGAGAACATATTAAGATAACTAGATAACCTATAAGTAGAAATAGAGCTTTCAAATAACCAAATACTATTTTGCAAGAACTGAAGAAGAAGAAATGGGAGGTTTTATTTCAGTTGTCATATATAAGAAATTAAAAATACAAAATATCCATCATACAAAAACACAAAATATTAAAATTTACATCATGGGAGATTTCTATGAAGAAGTTGGAGAATATGGTTGTCAGGAAAAACAAAACCATGTTTAAATTACTCTGTGGTTTTAACTGAGCTTATTACTGGAAGGTACTCCTTCAAGATAACTCTACAGCAGCCATGTCTTCCTCTGTGGCCCACCCAGGGAGATCAAGAATGGAACATTTTATAATCATCTGATTTTTGTTGAGTATAACATGTCAAAAATATAGTTATGAGGTTAAAAAACATAAAAACAATATCTAAGTGTCAAACCAACAGTTTAGCTTCTAAAAGTACTGCCCAATGTCTGTGACGTCAACAGAGAAAGTAGGAATGAAATAGCAGTTAAGGAAAAAAAGACCCAATATTTTATTACCTTTTCCCTCCCCAGAAGCTCCTTCTTGGAAGTTCGTTTAAAGGAGAATATATAAAATGAGAAAACGACAATCCTTTAGAAATATTTTCAGCACTACTCAATAAAATGTTTAAGTCTAGAAAGCATTTGGTCATAAACAAAAATGAGACAACAAGCAAATGCCTTATGAAATTTATAGTATCAGGGAACTTACCTGAGTTACTAAGTCAGTCAGGGAAGAACAAAACAAGGAAGAACAATGAAATAAGATGACTTAAATGAAGTCCTGTGAAAGGCTGGAGGAGGGAGCTAATATTTGAATAGTGCTTTCCTCAAGAACTCAAAGCATTACCTTGTACTGTCCTGTAGCTTGGAAATTTAGTTTTTGTCATCTGTAACTGTTTTCATATTTGTATACAGACAGTTAAACATAGTACAGTTTAAATGAGCTACGACGATACCTTAGTATTGTCCGTTTAGTATCAATGGCTTAGCTGGAATAAGTTGCTCCATAGAACCAATCCATGAGACGGTCAGGAGGCAGGGTGGTAGACTCGTGGAGCAGAACAGAGAGGAGCGTGTACTCTGCAGAGTGGAGCAGGGTGAGGTGAAGCACGGTAGACCAGAGCACAGGCATTTATTGTAAACATGGGCAAAGCTACTCCTAATATTTGTGGGGCAAGTGTACAAATAGAGAAATACATATATTATATCTAAATATGGAAAAGTTATATTTCTAGCTAACCAACTGTTAAAATAAAATGTGTTATATACACCCGAGTAATAACAAACTAGAAAATATCTTTAAGTTTATGGGGTTTTTTTTGTTTGTTTTGTTTTGTTTTGTTTTTGAGACACAGTCTTGCTCTGTCGCCCAGGCTGGGGTGCAGTGGCGCGATCTCAGCTCACTGCAAGCTCCGCCTCCCGGATTCACACCATTCTCCTGCCTCAGCCTCCCGAGTAGCTAGGACTACAGGCGCCCGCCACCTTGCCCGGCTACTTTTTTGTATTTTTTAGTAGAGACGGGGTTTCACAGCATTAGCCAGGATGGTCTCGATCTCCTGACCTCGTAATCCGCCCGTCTCGGCCTCCCAAAGTGCTGGGGTTACAGGCTTGAGCCACCGCGCCCAGCCGAGTTTATGGTTTTTGAATGACTAAGTCAGCCAAATACCAGAGGCTACTAAATTCGATTGCTATTGCACGTGGCTGGTATTTTGTTGATGGCTGAAGAGTTCTGCACAGATCTTCCATAAGCATATATAATTAATAAATTATTATATCTGGATTCCACGCACTTATTTGTGCCTTTGTTTCTGCAAAATCATGAATTGTACTATTATCAGGCTTTTCACATAATTTGTGTTCTAATGCCATCTAAAGATGTGAAGAACTAAAATAATAGCATTGAATTACATTCAGAGATCATAAGAGTTGATTTTTATCAAGAAATATGCATTAAGTTAAATGTAAAAATAAAATAAAATTTTCTCTTATATGTGCTTCAGAAGTAATTTTTCCTCTAACAGATTCAATATTACCTACTAAAATTGAAGAACAGAATACAAATTATAATAGATGAATAGGACAATTTTAAATTAGGTTATATAATACAGCTGAATGTTTAATTTTGTAAAAAAATTTAATTAAATCCTAATAACTTTATAAAAATAAAACTACTCATATTCAGAGCATTCAGTAGTAATCCAGATGGCCATGTAGAGGACTAGAATCATCAAAATATCCCTTACACCTTACACCTTATATACAACTATTGAGAATATCATGCTTCTCCATGAATACCCCTAAACTACGAATTGGAACACTGAGAAATGACATTTTGTTAGGTAATAATTTCTTGTAGTCATTCTATCTGAAAGAAGAGTTTGACAAGTTCCTTTGTCTTTTACTTAAGTGCTTCATCTGATCACATCCTCTTCATAATCTGAGTCATGTCCATCTTCATGTCAGCAGTCCCATGAATCTCAGTGCTGGCATTGGATGTATGGGACAGAAAAAGAGACTTCTCTGAGGCCTAAGCAGTATACAGTCAAGAGAAAGACTATATTGGCTTGAAGGTGTTGTTTTGCTAGAAACAGAGGTATCCATGTGTTCTTCAATAATTTTATGTTTTGTGTGTCTTTGTAATATATGGCCAGTCAAAGCACTGGGCAAGGCCTCTTGTGTCCTGGCTGAAGAGTAGCACTGACTGCAGGATCGGGAGTCAGACTTCTAGCGTTTGAACTAGGGTTTCACCATTTACTAGGTGGACATATCAGACTTTCCTGATGCATCTCTGCAGATCCTTTTAGCCAGAACTTCTCCAGAGCTTTTGGCTGCTATTTCATCTAAGCCATTGCTGCAAAAACACACTATGCATGGGCTTCAAAGGACTTCAAAAGGAAGCAAATCAACTTTACCTTGAATCATTCTCCTGCATTGAACCCTGTGCCGCTTTCTTTGGTGCATCCCTGTTGATGATAAAACGAAGTACCAGGAGATCCTAAGCACAACTGTGCTTGCGTGATCCAAAAATAAATATGAGAAAAACATTTGACCAATGGGACACATGAATCCATGGGTGATTCTTCCCCTTTCCTCTCCTTCGATGGATAGTCTCGAGATGTATTCATTACAAAGCCTGTCAAAAGATGGTCCAGAGAGATCTCTATCATTTGCACTAGTCTCCAAATGCTGATCAACTCAGTAATGCTGCCTCACATTGACTCTCTTCTTTCCAGTTCCAATCTTTTTTCCCTAACCCCTGCTTCCCTGGCTTCTCTTAATCTCACCCAATTTTAGCACATAAACCTTTGTCACAGACTCAGTTTTCAGAGGAACCCAGGCTAAGAAAATGCATGATCTTAGGTAAGCTAACTTCTTTGCACTTCGGCTTCCTAATATGGAAATGGGTAATAATAGAACTTATCTCTTAGGATAGCTGCACTGATCAAATGCATTTATACATGAAAAAAACACCTAGAACATTTCCTGATATACAGGAAGCAGAACCTGAAGCAAAGGTTTATGTGCCAATTATTTTTACATCACCTTTTTCCAATCACAAAATTTCTTCAAATAGAAGCCAATGTTCTTGGTTCCATGGCTATCTTCTCCTTTATTTACATATGTTGAGCATAAATCATGAGCCAGACACCATGCTATATACCAGAGATTTAGATAAAGAACATAATCCTTCTTTTAAATACACCTATAGCCTTGTGAGAGAGGCAGAAAATAAAAACAATAAATACAGAGTAATAAATACTGACAGGGCATTCACGGTACTATGAAGATAGAAACAGTCACCTGAAATGAGAGGCTTGAAAACTCATTTGAGATGAAACTGTAGCTTAGATAAAATTTGAAGGGCACGCAGTAGTTAACTGGAATAAGTAAAGTACTGAGACAATTTCAGAGAGAAAAAAACAATGAATATACAACATATGGGTGACATGGAAGGGAAGAGTACATTCAAGTATTATAAGAAGCTCCTTTACATGTGGAAAGCTCAAAGTGGGGAGAAGGAAAGATGTATATAAAAAGAATCAAGGGCAAGACTTTCAGAAAAAATCAGTAAGGGATGATAGAAAGAACTGGAGGGAGCAATATAGGAGGCTGATTGAGTAGTCAGACCAAAAAAATATGGCCAGAATTCAACAAGTGACAGAAGTGGAAGGGAGGCGAGGATGGAACTCAATTGAATTTTATGAAAGAGCAATATAAACATAAACAAGTAAATAGATGATTGGTAGATAGACAGTACAAATCTATATGTATGTATGTATACATAGACATATAGCTATGTATGGTGACTTATGGGCTGGTAGGTTGAGAGAGAATCATACACCATTCTCAGATCTTGGTTCAGAAAAGGTGGTGGCAGGGTGGTAGCAATAATCAACATAAGGCACATCAGAAGAGGAGTCATTAGGAATGTAGTTTGGGTGGCTTATGATAAGTTCAGCTTTAAACATGTTGAATTTGAGAGGTCTGTGTGGCAACAGAGAGCAAATATGCAAAGTCATGAAGCAGAGCAGGGAAGCAGTTGCACTGTCTCTGGAGGGAGAAAGGAGAAAAGAAGAGAGTACTTGAAAAGAAGAATACTATCAGAGGCTTTGAAGATTTGATCCTTTGAAAATATTATATACACTAATATATAACTAAATACAAATAATTCTAGTTGTTTAAGTTCTTTGACCTTGCGTGTTCAGCTAAGAAAATAAGAAAAAGTTACTTTGTTTTGATTAATCTTTGCTAGTATCCCACAGGGTCAGGAAAAGGAACAACTTCAAAATGTCAATAAACAGTTACCTGAATCATCCACCAAGAGCGAAAACAATAAGAGCAGTTGACAGTTTCCATATATCTGGGGCATATTAAAAATACAAGTTAATACTAGATATCACAAATGATAAATATATGACTAGTTAAAATGATCTGAGATAGAGAATGTTCCAGTATAAATTACAGATATTCTTTAGGAAAGGTCACTTAGGAGGTGATATTTAAGCCAAAATCTAGAAAATGATGAAGAACGAACCACACAAAAGCAAGGGAATGTTGCATACACAGAATGGTGTTATGTAGACCTGAGAACCAAAATATATCTAAGAAACACACTATTTTGTGACAATTATTCCCTCCAAAAGGAAATGCTTAGAAACCAGATGATTTCAGTAGCATGGCTTCTAGGAATTGAAGCCAAGTACTCAAATATAAAATTCAGCTTCTTAATCACATTCAAGAATTGAATGCTTGGGCAAAAGACCAATCTAGAACTAAATTCCCAGACTTTGGTTAATTATGAAAATGTCAAAGTTGCACAGACTACGGTATAAAATTATACTTGGGTTTCATTAGACTAACTTATGGTTTCCATTAGCTACTGAAATGTCTCAACAGTATGGGAAAACACAAATGAAATATATTTTAAGACAATTTCATATCCCAAAGTATATGCCATGAAGTTCTCTTAGTCTGCATTAAAAACAGAGGATTATTATCAAATGAAAATAACATGCTATGACCTACACAAATTCTGACTCGTACATGAGCAGTATAAAAAATTAAATATATCTATCAAGCCACAAGTTCATGGCAGCCAAATTTGGCTGTTTGAATATGTGAAGTTTCAGTGCTGACATTTTCTTTGGCAGGGATGGGATCAGTTTTAAAATAAATACCAGTAAACAGCCTTCCCCATTAATTACATGTGTAACCACCAGCTGTTGGTCCAAATTAAAGTCTATTTTCTTTTAGTTTTCTACACCCCAATCCCATAATCATCAAAATAACTGGAAAAATTGAAGGAAGATAACAGTAGTAAAACACTCGTATATATCAACATACTCCAAACAGCAGTGCAATATAACACATATGCTTTTAGCACCTACTCCACATCTAGTTATAGTTTCAACTGGTAGCTGTTATATTAAAATGCTCATAATACAGTACCTGCACATTGTGGGTGTTTGTTAAATGGAATATTAAGATGAAAAACGCACAATTGTAGCCCTTAAAGAGCTTTCTTTTCAGTAAGCTTTATTTTAAGTTTCAGGAGCCAATTCTTATAAATGTAACAAAAGATGGTAAAGTCTCTTCCAGAATAAAAATAGTTCATTAGTGATCACAGACATTTTAAGAAACTAATTCAGTAAATTTACTTAGATACTGGCCAGGTGGCTGAAACATTAAAATATCAGATTAAATTATTAAGAAATCTGAAGTTTAGAGAAAAGCAGGGTGGAAAGTCATTGTAAAAATAGTAGAGGTAAACATTAATCTGTGCCTTAGTCTTTCCCAGTGAAAGATGAGCTGCAATATATATCATTATTAGAGAAATATCTTGACCTCCACACACACACAAATATCAACCCCACCTACCAAGACTGGTTTTAGATTTTTAAAATGTATTTTATTATATTTTTTTGCTTAAAAATGACTTTATGACCTAGAATACTGTTAGATCAGATTTTTGCCATTCAATCTTACAAATTCTCTATCATCTTCAGAATACTCCCGTCAAGCCTTTCCCTGACAATTTCCCAGCAGCCTTTTCTCCTTTCGTCATTCACAACTACTTACATTTATGGCTTTAGCTAGCATTTGCTTAAAGCCTAATACATACCAGACACAGTTCTTTACATATATTGATTTATATATACATAAAACATATATTGATTCGTTTTGTTTTCATTTAGATCATAAAAGGCAGATGCATTATTATTATCCTCATTTTATAGATGGGGAAACAGAAAAAAGCAGTTTAGGTAAATGCTCCAAAAGTACCCATAACAGTGAGTGGCGAAAGAGGAGTTTGAACCCAGACAAATGGCTCCTGAGTCTATGTTGTTAATTACTACTCCACTCTAATGTTTCTTTCTGACTTTTGTATTTGTATATTGTATAGCAATATTGTCTTTACATCTTTATCTTCTCTTTTATACTGGGAGATCATAACAAACTTCATAACCAAATTTTTTTTTTTAATCTTTGTGTCTTCAGAACCAACTATGCTATCTGGTATCTTGTAGATATGCAAAAATATGTGTTGAATATATGAATTTATAATTTAGACTGGAAGGCACTTCCTTGTCAAAAGAACATAGATTTTAAGATTTCCACAGAGAAGTGAAATTTACCAATATGATAATACTACAAGATAAATTATTGCTCTTGAAACTTTTCAAAATTTCTATCATATGCAGTGGTGATTTACTGATGGTCAACTATCTGTACAAGTAATAAAATGTAACAGAAGAAAAAAGTCCATTTGTCAGATAAGTATTTTTTTCTATTCATTCAAAAATTTGGTAACAATCTTTTGGGTTATATTTTTAATCTAGCACCAACTCTAACTTTTCTAAATTATACTTTAAGTTCTGGGATACACGTGCAGAACGTGCAGGTTTGCTACATAGGTATACACGTGTCATGGTGGTTTGCTACACCCATCAACCCGTCATCTACATTAGGTATTTCTCCTTAGTTTGCTGAGAATGATGGTTTCCAGCTTCATCCATGTCCCTGCAAAGGACATGAACTCATCCTTTTTTATGGCTGCATAGTATTCCATGGTGTATATGTGCCACATTTTCTTCATCCATTCCATCATTGATGGACACTTGGGTTGGCGCCATGACTTTGCTATTGTGAATAGTTGTGCAGTAAACATACTTGTGCATGTCTCTTTATAGTAAAATGATTTATAATCCTTTGGGTATATACCCAGTAATGGGATTGCTAGGTCAAATAGTATTTCTGGTTCTAGATCCTTGAGGAATCACCACACTGTCTTCCACAATGGCTGAACTAATTTACACTCCCACCAACAGTGTAAAATCATTCCTATTTCTCCACATCCTCTCCAGCATCTGTTGTTTCCTGACTTTGGAATGATCGCCATTCTAACTGGCGTGAGATGGTATCTCATTGTGGTTTTGATTTGCATTTCTCTAATGATCATGTTTGTTGGCCACAAATTTTTAATTTTTTTTCCCCTTCTTAAGTTCACCATCAGTCTTAATTCTGCTCAGGAAAAGCCACTCTATTTCCAACTACTACAAACCAGATTAGTCTTTGTTTCTTTTTCTGCCATTGTTCTTTTCTCAGCAGGTTACAGCTGGCATTTTGTTGCTTTCAGCTGTAATGTAGGTTTTTCATACCCAAACTAGTTGTTCTCACTCACTTAATCACAGCTTAATCATAGGCTATCTCCTTGGTTTTTCAGCATCGTTTATGTCTTATGTATAAAATCTTCAGAGGAACTGTATGTCTTCTCAATTCACAATTTATTATGTGAGAATCTTTAGGGAAAAAAGCAGCAGAAAATGAGCCAGAGAGGGTAGCCCGGGTGCTATGTCATGTGACATTAAACTCTGCTCCACATTACATGAGCATCAAGTGTCCACAAAACTAACCACGAAGTTTCCCTTATAGCTTTCCAGATAGTTTCTTTCTCAACAAATAAATAATTCTGCAAGCATTTTTCCACACAAAATGTGTTTGGTGACTGCTGAGTTTTTCTCAACATTCTTTCTTTCTGACTCTTCTGTTTTTGCTGGCTGAATCACGGATAAATTATTCAATTAAGTGAATGTGCTATTATCTACAGTGAAGATTCTGATGATCTCCAAGTGCACAGTATTGCTTTTTAGGGTCAGTCAATGTGAGACAGGAGGCTTGAGCTGAGGCTACATCACCAAATCACAGACAGTCAAATTTGTAATGAGGCTTTAGGGTGCACATTGAATATTTGGTTGAAAAAAGATTTTACAGTGAGTCCATAGTTCACAAAGCCTGGATGAATTCCTAGAAAGTGGAACTACAGAATGAGTCCAATGCAATGAAAATTTGTTTCCATAGATTTTTTATTACTAAAATAATATATGATCTTTGTAAACCATTTAGGAAATATGAAGAAGTACAAAAAAGTAAATGAAGATAAACCATGATTCTACTACACCCAAGTCACCACTGTTAATATGCTAATATATTTTTCAAATAATTTTATGCATATATAAATAAGACCTGTATAACTTTATTATTTATTTTGTTCACTTAATATTATGAACAATTTCCTAAAGCATTAAATATGCTTCTAAAAATATTTAGGTGGCTACAAAATATTTTGTCATATAGGTTAGTTGTACACTATAATAACCAAACTCCACTTTTGTGTATATTTTGTTTATTTGGCCATCCCCAATTTTTGAACATATTTTAAAATAACCACCATGATTTTTTAAATCAAACGACTCTAATGTTCTGCCTCTATGTCCTAGATCTCCCCATTGATTTTTTTTTGTTGCTGTTGTTGTTTAATATTTTAGAACCAGAGAAAGTATGAACACAGTCCCCTGCTACAACAAACTAAGCAGTCAAGCTTCCCCCTTGGGTGGAAGTCGTAGGGGTCAGCACATCCAGAGCGCAGTGAATAAATCTTGCCCTGGGAAAACCACCTTTGTGATCATGCTATCTCCCCTGCCAAGTCTCCCCATTGAATTCGGCAACAAGTGCGGTAGATAGTTTTGGGTTTCAACTTACTGTAAGCTGACAGCATCTCTCCTGAAACGGATTTCTCTCCCTCACTCTGTGGCCAAGAATGCCCAAGAATTGGCACTACTTCATGCGTATTGTAGCGGGAGTGGAGTGGGAATGGATAACATAGGTAATCCCTGAAGAGTAGCCCTCAGTCAATGAGATATAAGCCTTCATGGAGGAATGCATCTCTCAGTTAATCCTCCAGAGAAAAACTTATAGGCATTCCATACGCTTTTGAGATGTCAGGTAAAGCCAAGTCCCAGTTGCTCTCTGTAGTGGCCTTGACAACAGATATTATGATAGCTTTTTCTCCTTCCCTTAATGTCTCCTATCCTTCATTCCAGGAGCCTGGTATCACTGCACTATTACAAGTCCTTGTTTCAGGCTCTGCCTTGAGCGGTGGGGAGATCAAATCAGTTCAAATAGTGTCCTTTCCATAATTCTTTGTGGATACTACAGGTTATTTCCATTAGACTGATTGCTAGAAGTAGAATTGTTGAGATGAAAACCATGAACAAAATTTAAATCAAGTATTTTGATACATAATACACACTGGTAAATTTTAATGAAACAGAATACCCATTTCCTAATTACCACATTTCTCTTCAAATCATTTATCTTTATTTCTAATTTTTTAAAAAACTTTAAATTATTTTTTGAATAATTTACGTTTTATTTTAGATCAGGTGTATGTGTGCAGGTTTGTTACATGGGTGTATCGTGTGATGTTGAGGTTTTTTTATATGAATGATCCCATCACCCAGGTAATGAAAATAGTATCCAACAGTCAGTTGGATACTACTCTCTTCTCTCCTCTCTCTAGCAGTCCCCAGTGTCTGTTATTGCCATCTTTATGTCCATGATAACTGATGCTTAGCTCCCACTGATAAGTGGGAACATGTGGTATTTGTTTTTCTGTTCTTGCATTAATTTACTTAGGATAATGGCCTCCAGTTACACCCATGTTGTTGCAAAGGATATGATTTTGTTCTTTTTTATGGCTGTGTAGTATTCCACAGTGTATATTTATGACATTTTATTTATCCAGTCCACAACTAATGGGCACCTAGGTTGATTCCATGTCTTTGCTATTGTGAATAGTGCTGTAATAAACATATGAGTGCATGTGTCTTTTGGGTAGGATGATTTATTTTCTTCTGGATATATACCCAGTAATGAGATAGATGTGTCAAATGGTAGTTGCGTTTAAAGTTCTTTGAGAAATCTCCAAATTGCTTTACACAGTGGCTGAACTAATTTATATTCCCAACAACAGTGCATAAGTATTGCCTTTTACCCATTACCTCACCAGCATCTGTTATTTTTTGACATTTTAATAATAGCCATTGTGACTGGTATGAAATGGTATATCTTTGTGGTTTTGATTTATACTTCTCTGATGATCAGTAATGTTGAGAATTTCTCATGTTTGTGAGCTGTTTGTATCTAGTCTTCATTACTGGGATGCAAAGTTTGTTCAACATACAGTAATCAATACATAAGATGCACCACATAAACAGAACTAAAAACATATACCATATAATTATCTCAATAGATGCAAAAGAAGCCTTCTATAAAATCTAACATCTTTTCATGATAAAAAAAAAAAACCCTCAAGAAACTAGGCATCAAAGGAACATACCTCAAAATAATAAGGCCCATCTATGAGAAACCCACAGCCAACATCGTAACAAATGGGAAAAGCTGTAAGCATTTTCTTGAAGAACTGGAACAAGACAAGAATGCCTACTGTCACCACTCCTATTCAACATAGTCCTGAAAGTCATAGCCAGAGCAATCAGACAAGTAAAAGAAATAAAACTCATCCAAGTGGAAAAAGAAGAAGTTAAGCTGCCTATGTTTGCTGACCATATGATTCTATTCCTAGAAAACCCCAAGGACTCCACCAAAAGGCTCCTGGGACTTAAAAATGGCATCGGTAAAGTTTCAGTATAGAAAATCAATGTGCAAAAACCAGTATCATTTCTATATATCAATTACGTTCATGTTGACTGTCAAATGAAGAACACAATCCCATTTACAACAGCCACAAAAAAGATAAGATACTAGGAATACTTTTAACCAAGGAGGTGAAAGATCTCTACAAGGGAAACAATGAAACATTGCTGAAAGAAATCACAGGTGACACAAACAAATGGAAAAACATTCTCTACTCATGGATTGGAAGAGTCAATATCATTAAAATAGCCACAGTGTTGAAAGCAATCACCACATTCTATGTTATTACTATTACGCCAATGTCATTTTTTACAGGATTAGAAAGAACTACCCTAAAACTCATATGAAACCAAAAAAGAGCCCAAATAGCCAATGCAATTATAAGCAAAATAAACAAAGCTGGCACTTCAAACTATACTACAAAGATACAGTAACCAAAACAGCATGGGCCTGGCACAAAAACAGACATATAGAGTATATTTCTTTAAATAACTAACTATATAGGTGCTTCCTTTACCTGTGGAGGCCTACCCTCATCATCCCTTAGACAGTTCAAGTGCAATACCATAATTTTTAATCCAACTTCTCTAGCTCACATCCAGTAGTTCTGTAATAACTCACACATACTAACACTCAAAATATATTAGTTGAATAAATAAAAAGAATTAATAAGGCATAATTTGAAGCACTTTAAAGTTTTTATAAAATAACCCTCTTGTCACTTTAGCCATCTGCTATCTTCCTGTTTAATTTAATAAATAGGTTTAGCTATCTGTTTAACTCTTCTCTGGGTTCTCACCAACTCTTTTACCATTTGTTTTTTCTTTCTAATACAAACCAGTTGAAGATTTTAGTTTTTTGTCACTTCTTTTGCTCATTTTCTTTAAAGTTTTTTAATAAAATTATCGACTTATGAACACTGACATATATTGTTTCAATGACAATCATAATATGTTTTAAATATCTCATTATCTATTAATTACTATATTATTTTGTGAGGAAATATTCATACAGCTACGCAAATAGGCTTTGAGGTGACTTTTGAATGATGGACTTAATCAGGAATATCTGGAAGCCCCACCTCAGGGCCAGAGCTAAGATGTTATTAACATAGCTGACAATGAGTAGAATAGCACTTGGAACTAGAGGATGAGCTTAGAAAAGAGAACTCATTTCATAATTATTTGTGAAATTAATGCTATTTTATATACAGAATATAGGTGTAGCAATGGGATTGTTTGGAAATAATAATTGGATTAAAGTTATATGGTAAGAACACAGAAAACAACTACATTATAAACCTAATGTAAATTTTATAAATTACTAAACCAGTAAAAGAAAGTTAATAAGGTTTTCTTTAGTTGACTTAGAGCAATTTTTAATAAAGATGAAGAAGCATTGACAGGTGCATATCAAACTGAATACTGATGACAAAGAAGTTCTGAAGCAATGAGATCTCATGGCTTGATCTTCTATAATAAAGCTAAAATTCCCAGGGCAGACATCAGATTTTATTCTTGTTCATAGGGAAAAATTAGATGGGTTTCTAATACTAGAAAGAAACCTTGAGGAAACAATCACAAGTTAATGAAATCAAATTCTCTTCCCTAAGGGAAGGAAATGGAAATGTCAGCAGAATTAAGAAAATTAACTTAGGAAGCTAATTGTATCAAATTTGAAAACTAGTATGATGAATTCTTGGGCTTCTTCTAGAAAGTAGAGTTCAAGGAAGTTGGCTATCCAAAAGAACACAGTTCTACCCAGTCAAAACAAATTATGCCAGGATATTTAAAAGCCAAAAAGGGAAAGAAGAAGTGAATATGAATACATCCAGAACTTTGGATAAAGTTGAAGGGCAAATGAGGTTACACATAGTGAAATTTAGAAAGAATATTACAAAAGGGAATAGTAGAATGAGAGTCATCGGAAATAAAATCTTTAGAGAGAATTCTGTTTTCAGAGAAAGATAAAAATCACAATTTAGGTGATACAAAGATTTCCATCGTTTTCTCATTTCACACATATTTATTATTCATTTTAGGCACTGGGCATTAACCAGAAAATATAACAAACAACATTTCTCCATTGGAAAGTTACATTTTAAAAATATAAATATATCATAAAAATTCATCAAATATCTTCCAATATATTTTCTGATGTTGTTTGTATTTGGCTCAATTATCTGCATCTTTTACATGTGTATTTTTCATATTGATGATTCATGCTAATTCAGAGTGATAACCCTGAGGGCAAACTCTTTTATAAACTGTATTCGATTAAGGAGGAATAACTAATACTTTTTAGAATAATACAAAATAATAAGGATTAAAATGAAAACATGTGTTGCTGTTGTTATTGTGATTGTTATTTAATCAGCCAGATCATCAAGATACAATAGACATGACTTTTGCCTTCACAATATCTACTCCTCCTTTCTTTCCAAGAACATTCTGACTTGTGTTTTCAGGTAATCTCTACCCCACAGCCCATACACACAGCTAAATATCTTGAGAAATAAATTCCATTCGTCCTCCAGGAAAAGACGAATAATCCACAGAGTTACTCCATTTCCCTTGCCATCGATTGGTTCAGAAATGGACATGTGGCTCAGTTTTGCTTTATGAGGTATTTTCTTTTCTTTTTCTTTTTTCTTTTTTTTTTTTTTTTTTTTTTTTTGAGTCAGTCTCACTCTGTCACCCAGGCTGGAGTGCAGTGGTACCATCTCAACTCACTGCCAGCTCCGCCTGCCGAGTTCATGCCATTCTTCTCCCTCAGCCTCCCAAGTAGCTGGGACTACAGGTGCCTGCCACCATGCCGGGCTAATTTTTTTTCTATTTTTTAGTAGAGACGGGGTTTCACCACGTTAGCCAGGATGGTCTCGATCTCCTGACCTCATGATCCACCCACCTTGGCCTCCCAAAGTGCTGGGATTACAGGTGTGAGCCACCGCGCCCGGCCTTATGAAGTATTTTCTACTGGAGGTTCTAAGTTCTTCAATATTTGAGTGAAACTATTAACAATGACACACTTGTCATTCATCATCAATAAAGAGAAATAAATATATATATAAAAGAAAAGAAATACAGAAAAGAAATATATAAAAGAAATGAATATATAAACCTCTACTTTTAATCTTGTCCCTGAAGATGCAGCAGGGCATATTTTAAAAATCTTACTCTTTTGAGTCTTTTGATTTTTTTAATTCTCATCCATCCTTTACTTAAATACAAGAAAAAATGCAGCTAGTATGAGAAAGTCTTGATTCCTGTGTGGAACTGCTTTTCTAGGTGCTTTAAAATTGATTGATGTTCTATTTGACAGTCCTTTCCTAACTGATTTTACTCATATATCCTAACGAGTTCCCAGGAGACATATGACTCAAATACTGGTCCTCTCTTACATTTCAGGCTTATACCCTCAACTGTTTCTCTGAGTGTGAAATGTATGTCGTGCTCATGCAGCAGACCTAAAATGTCCCAAACTGAGCCCATTATCTTCTTTCCCTCAGTCTGCCCCACTACCTTTGTCTTCTGCCATGGTTTAGACAGCACCACCATCCTCTAGTTTAACCATCAGAAGCCGCTCTCTCAACTTCCTCTCTCACATTTGTTCCTGAAACACATCCTCTATAATGAACTATTTCTGAATCTAAATTATCTTTCAAAACAAACCACTTATTTCCCTTTCCGTAGCCAATGAGTTGTACAATATCTTACTCTTCTCTGAATTTTACAATAGCTATCTAACCAGTCTCTCTGCCAATTTCGGCAGAACATCAAGACCATTCACAATCTGGCCCTTTTATACCTTTTAGAGTGGACTATCATTTTATTTTCTCTTATGACCCCATGCTACAGTCAGCCCAAGATAATAATCATTTTCAGAATACGCTTTTCCTCTCCTTTGTTCACAGTGTTTTCCGGGATAAAATTTCCTTAGGTTCACCAGTTGATTGTTCACAGTGTTTTCCGGGATAAAATTTCCTTAGGCTCACCAGTTGAAGTACTTTGAGTTCCTAACTTCACAGCCCAAACTTTCCCTCCACTTAGAAATCTTTCTGATTTCCAAGGAGAGTCATTCCCTTCCTCCTTGGTGTGCCATGAGGTGTGAGTTGGGCTTTATCAGACACTTACTTGATTTCTGTGGCACTTACATAGAATACGTACTGCCCGTGAGTCATTAATGTATGGTTACTAGGTTAAAAGCCAGCTTAGATCTAGAAATATGATGTTCATGAATTTACAAAGTAATATTTGTTCCACATGCTGTGTTATTATAACAGTAATTTTCATCCATTTGTCAGTACATTTTGTGACAATGACGAATAAACTAAAATGGGCATAGAAAATAAAAAACAAAAACATTAAAGGCATGGAAACATAGACAGGGACAATTTTTACGAGCAAGGATAATTTACCTTTCTGATCACAACAGTTTTAAAAGGAACTAAATTGGACTGCCTCCTTCAGGTCTGTAAATTGACTCGACTACTAGAAAATATATTTTCCAGTCTGTCATTGATGGGCATCTGGGTTGGTTCCATGACTTTGCAATTATAAATAGTGCTGCAATAAACATACGTGTGCATGTGTCTTTATAGTAGAGTGTTTTATAATCCTTTGGGTATATACCCAGTAATGGGATTGCTGGGTCAAATGGTATTTCTGGTTCTAGATACTTGAGGAATTGCCACACTGTCTTCCACAATGGTTGAACTAATTTACCCTCCACTAACAGTGTAAAAGTGTTCCTATGATAAACTGAATAAAAAAAAATATGTCACATGAACACCATGGAATACTATGCAGCCATTAAAAAAAGAATGAGTTCATGTCCTTTGCAGGGACATCAAGGAAGCTGGAAGCCATCATTCACCACAAACTAACACAAGAACAGAAACCCAAACACTGCATATTCCCACTCATAAGTGGGAGTTGAACAATGAGACCACATGGACACAGGGAGGGGAATATCACAGAGCAGGGCCTGTCAGGGGTTTGGGGGAAAGGGGAGAGAGAGCATTAGGACAAATACCTAATGCATGCAGGGCATCAAACCTAGATGACAGGTTGATGGGTGCAGCAAACCACCATGGCACATGTACACCTATATAACAAACCTTCACGTTCTGCACATGTATCCCAGAAATTAAAGTAAAATAAAAATGAAGAAAATATATTTTTCATAGAATCTGTGCTCTCCCTTCCTACTTCCCTATATGTCTGAATTATGGTCAGTAGAAAGTTATATGTGCCATTTTGGGGACAAAGTTTATAACTCGGGAAAGATAGACAATTTTGACATTGTGGATATTATTTTATTCCATTGTACTTGCAGTTAATATCAGCACCAAGTACTAAAACTAAATGCCCCTCCATGCTCACTTTTCCCTCCTGCTGGCTTTCAGCAGACAAGGGCTGAGATTCTTAGCCTTTGGGGATTTGTGGATAGAATTCAGGGAGCTCATGAACTTGGATGGGAACAAATTACATCTCTGTTTTAACTGGATCTAACTGAAATTTATAATTTCTTCCTCTTATGATGGCAGCCAACAAATCCCAGTAGCATAGTACTACCTGTGACTTCACTGCCGGTCAAAATCATAGATATTTTTATATCAGTTCTTCTACTGCAGATATATCAAAATATTGCTTGCCTTCATCACTACTTCAAAATTATGGTGGTTATTAGAACTGTGTTGCAAGATCTGGTTATTCAACATTAATTTAAAAGCACACATAGGGTTGGGCACAGCGGGTCACACCTGTAATCCCAGCCCTTTGGGAAGTTGAGGAGGGAAGATCAATTGAGGCCACGAGTTCAAGACCAATCTGGGCAATATAGTGAGACCCCATCTCTCCAAAAAAATAAGAAAAAATTAACCAGGCAAGGTGGTCCATGTCTATAGTCCCAGCTACTCGAGAGGCTGAGGTAGGAGGATCAGTTGAGCCTAGGAAGTTGAGGCTGTAGTGAGCCATGATCTCCACTCCAGCCTAGGCAACAGAGCAAGACCTTGTCTCTGAAAAAAAAAAAAAAAAAAAAAAAAAAGGACATATATTACCATATATGACTGTATCACAAGTTCATTTCATATACATATTTTGATAAATGTATGTCAACATAATTGTTTTCCTTTAAATCCTCTTATTATTGTATGTACTTTAAAGCATTGTACTTAAAAAGGATCTTTAGGCTTTACCAGAGTGAAAGATGAGTTCATGGCACAGAAACAAAAATATGAAGAACCTGGCCTCAGGATTGGCAGTCACAGATGAAGGAGTGTGGGTTCCTGAATTATCACAAGATGAGAGCTGCCAGTTGAAAAGTAGACTCTTGCTTGAACTATTAAAGGTAGGAGCAATATATTTCTATTGTTTTTGGTCTATTATATGTTATGGAGTACATTTGTTAACCCAGACTGCCCTACCAAAACTCATATAATACTACAGTATTTTCTTCAATTGTCATTCCTTATGCAATAAAATACCTATAAACAAGAATCAGGAAACAAAAAGGATGATCTAAGTAATTATATAGAACAAAGAGAAGAAAAAAAGCAAAATACTATGAGTATGTAAGTATTCTAGCTGTTTAAAGGTAGCTGACTGCAGCCTGATTTATTACAATTCCATTTTTATAATCAGCTTCATTATAATTAATGACAGCTTCTGCAATATTAAGCCCCTGAAAACCTTGGTTGTTAATTCTCATTCACAGAATGAAGAATTTGTCTTTGTTATGAAAAGGAAAGAATGGTTCTATTTCAGTTATGATTGAAACAACTCTGCCACTCAGTGACATGTGTCCAAATGTTAGTTTTAGAACTTTTTTCTGATATAAAAACTGCAAATATAAGGGGATAAAGTAATATCCATAATGTCAAGATTGTATATTCTTTCACATCCTTTCCTTCTGCTCTGTTAAGGCAGAGGAAGCGTTTTTAGTTCTCATTTTCTTTTGAAAGTTTTAAGTTGGCCACAGTTTCCAAAAAAAACAGATGTGATTCATTTTGGACCAGACTTAAACGTATAAATTTCACATGAGTTTAGAGGCCACTAAAGTCATGGAAGAAGCATCTCATGACTTATAAACACAGCCCATTCTGGGCGAGTGACCAGTTGAGGTGATAAGGGCAAGGGAAGTATCTGAGTATTTAAAGTGAATGACCCTTGAGCAAACTGTCAGCTGCATCCACAATTATTTCACATTGTTATAAAATTACTTTTACTGATTTAAAGCAGGAAAATATGATTTTTTTGTTATACTCCCTTTCTGCAGCCTCCTCAGTAGGCACCACCCTATGTGTTTGCACAAATTCCAAAAGTCAATCACACTCCAGGCATTTTTTTTTTTTTTTTTGGCTTTGTTTATTGTTCTCTCCTCGCCCATCTGCTAGGCCTCCAAGATTCAGATGTTTATAATTTAAAGATTATAAGACTTTTGAGAAGCTAGATCCTTAATAATTTTAATATTAAAATGGGTTTCACTGTGTGGGGGTAGTGAAGTTATTTTAAATATAAAAATATGTGTTTGTGTACTTTTGTAAACTTTCATTTTAGGCCCAGGGTCCAAGTACAGGTTTGTTTCATAGGTAAAATTGTGTCATGGGGATCTGTTATACTTTTGAAATTGAGCAATCTATTTTTGTTTTTGTTTTTGTTTTTGTTTTTGTTTTGAGATGGAGTTTCGCTCTTGTAGCCCAGGCTGGCATGTAATGGCACAATCTCGGCTCACTGCAACCTCCGCCTCCCAGGTTCAAATGATTTTCCTGCCTCTGCCTCCTGAGTAGCTGGGATTGCAGGCGCCTGCCACCATGCCTAGCTAGCTTTTTGGATTTTTAGTAGAGATGGGGTTTCACTGTGTTGTCCAGGCTGGTCTCAAACTCCTGACCTCAGGCAATCCACCTGCCTTGGCCTCCCAAAATATTTGCTGCACTTTTGTAACTGAGAAATCTATTTTTTTAAATTGTTGTTATTAAGATTCCCAAATTATGCATTCAGGAAAAAATAATTGACTCTAAGCCTATCAATTTACATGACAGTTCCATTGTTTCAAAACTGATGGAAACACATATTTTAGATTTTTGACCAGGAATTATGATATGGTTTGGCAGTGTCCCCACCCAAATCTCATCTTGAATTGTAGTTCCCATAATCCTCACTTGTCATGGGAGGGTCCCACTGGGAAGTAATTGAATCACAGGGGCAGGTTTTCCCTGTGCTGTTATCATGATAGTGAATAAGTCTCATGAGATCTGTTGATTTTATAAAGGAGTGCTTCCCCTGCACATGCCTTCTTGCCTGCCGCTATGTAAGACGTGTCCTTGCTCCTCCTTTGCCTTCCACCATGATTGTGAGGCTTCCCTAGCCATGTGGAACTGAGAGTCCATTAAACCTTTTTTTCATTACATAAATTACCCAGTCTTGGGTATATCTTTATTAACATCGTGAGATTGGGGTTATATAAATTATTTGTTTCTTTCTTAGCTGCATTGGGATAAGTTCAATGTATTAATTCAGAAGTTCTTATTATGAAAGAAATTACTCATAACAACTATCTACTCAAAAAATAATGCCACAGAAAAGTCATATAAAAAGGAACAAATATTTTGGGGACATTACATCAATTAATTTATGAGTGTTTAAATCTAAGAGTACACTGATTCGTGCAAGGAGGTGATCCACGTTAACGGGAATTTTATCATGACAACTCTCCATCTTATAGAGAGCTATTTCTTCAGATAACAATTTGTATGATCCAGTCAGATGAGTCTTACAATGTAGATGACATTTGTTTTGTGGAAGGTTTTCTGGATTCTGAGTTTTTCCTGACAGAGAACAAGATACATGTGGGACACAGCTGAAAAGCAGTTTAATTACCACAGGGACACTATGACTCATAAATGGCTTTGTCTCCAGTGGGCCTATGGCATGGACCCCAAGTAGGGCATTCCAGTGAGGCTTCAATGTAACAACTGTAACTGTTGCCCTTTTGGGTCATTAAAACACAGATAATGATCTAATGTGCTAATTAAAAGAGAAAACGAACATAGTAGGGTTGTTTCTAAAATGACAATCTCATCTAATTAGCATGAGGAAAATTAGAACAGAAACACTGAAGGATTTCTTAGTATTTTTAGAGTTAGAAGAAAACTGTTAACTTCTCATTTAGAATTATCTGGCAGTTGTAGCTCTTGTTACATATTTAGAAAACCTTCCTTGTAAAGAAACTGGTTAGTCTCCAGATTCGCATGAATGCTATGTACATTCTGAGCAAGAATGAAACATTTTTGTTATAATTTGAAAATTTCTGAAGTAGGGTTTGTTCCTGCCCACCCACTCCTTCCCCCCAATTCATTGTCGGAAACAATAGCAAACAGTGCAACAAATTTAGAGTTCTTTACTCCAGTATGGTACCATATGGGATGGATTTAAATGTGAATGAAGGGTAAGGATAATTTAAGGTATTATACGTAGGTCCAGTCTACTTTGTTAAAAATATTGGGTGCAAATTAATTAATTCATTCATATAAATAAATACATATATGTAAAATAAAATTTATCTCATGTAAAGCTACCATATGACATGAAATGACTGGGAAAATTGTTCCATTGATTTGGGAAAAACATATTAAAATCTTTAGTTAACAATTGTGAATTTTTAATTTATTCTTGTGTTTTTGTCACTGGAAATTTTATTACAAAAAGTCTTTCATTTTGATATTTAGACATTAAATATATAACATTAAAATTTCTCAACCCACAGTGATTTTATTAACAGTTACCTTGTCTATCACATTTCATCCTTTTAATTTTAATATTTGTATTTGATTTGGCTCACTTTTTATTGCTTTTATCTGGCAATTTGGAAATTTTATATCCTATTTTGATTCTTCCTATTTCTTTTGTGAGTACAAGTATTTAATCCCAGTACAGTTTTATATCAATATCTAAAGTTTAACACCATCTATAACCTCTTCCCAAATGAGACAAAAATGTTATCATGCTTTCATTGCCTCCTATTTCATGTCACTCATACCAATACACATGTTGATATCATCTGGCAATTTAGTTTCAGTTTACTCAGTTTGTGTTTCACATCAACATTTCGTTGATACTAAATATAAGTTGTATTTGTTTCTTTGCTTACCATTTGCCTTTGTATTCCAGCTCATCTTCTTTCTTGAATTTTTCAGTTCTTTATTGTGTTTTGCTTTGCTCTAGAAATGTTTTCCAAAAGACTTCCCGATTGCTTTTTTTTTCTCACACTTTTTTATCCTTTGATTCCAATCTTGGAATGCCCAGAAACCAGTCCTATATCCAACAGTAGTCAACATTCTTGAATTAAGAACAATGTCTCAAAACTAAATCCAATCCAATGTCAAAACACATGACTATGCCTTAAGATCAGCTGGATATAGTCATATTCATTTCCAAATTTTCATAACCATTAGAAGAGTCTTCCAAAAAGCAAACTGAGTTTATGAGTTAGAAGCAAGAACACTGGGCTAAAAGACAGCAACTTTCATTCCTATGATCAGTCTACTAGCTAGTCCTCTGGTGTTGATAAAATCATTAGACTTTCATCCATTTAATTTCTTCATTTGAACAATGAGTAATTTCAAACTTTGTATTTCTAATGTTCAATATAAATTTAAATTAGACTGTAGTATATTTGGAAAAGGTGCTACATTGTATTAAAATATTGCTTTAGGTCAAGCACAGTGGTTCACGCCTGTAATCCTCGCACTTTGGGAGGCCTAAGTGAGCAGATCACTTGAGGTCAGGAGTTCAAGACCAGATTGGCCAACATGGTGAAACCCTGTCTCTACTAAAAATACAAAAAAAATTACTGGGTATGGTAGTGGGCACCTGTAATCCCAGCTACTCTGGAGGCTGAGGCAGGATAATTGCTTGAACCTGGGAGGCAGAGGTTGCAGTGAGCTGAGATCACACCACTGCACTCCAGCCTGGGCGAAGGAGTGAGACTCCACTAAAAAAAAGTTTTATATATATATAACCTAACTTTGATGTCTAGGACTAGCCCTTCTCTATTTTAGCAGTGTTTCTATGATTTGATAGCTTGGATTCTGAAAAACACAGTAATAAAAAGTAAAGATGGTATTGTGGTTTTTAATATATTTGCATAATATGGGTTTATGATAAGTAGTCAATAATTTATTAATAATATTTGTTCCAAACAACTTTATATTGTCCATAAACATATCATGTAAGTCAGCAGAAAAATATATTAAATATCTCTCTTTACATATATTAAAATACCTTCTTTAAAAGTAGAGAAGAATAAATTCCAAATATTTAATAAAAGTGGAAAAATAATAGCATTGCAAATATTCCATTTTGAAAATAAATGTGCAATATTGGTTTTTTCCCCTTAAAAATGGCAAAAGGCATTTTGCTTAATAACAAATACAAAGCAATAAACTTTATTTCCCAGAGAATCATTATTGATCTATAGATAGTGTTGTAGGAAAACAGTTCATCAGGATTAGTTCTAACAACATGTGTGAAACCAAAGGAGTGGATGCTACAAGAGCATTTTAAAAAACATCCATCAGTGTCATCTGCTTCCTCTTGTTACATCCTTCCTTTCCAAATACTTCTTTCATCTTGTACATCTGGAGTTATCTCCAGTTTTGTACCAAATTATCTTTCATAAAATCTCTGCAATTTTTATAACACTCTCAATCATCATTAAAAAGACAACACCTTGTCTGGGTCACATAGATTGGGCCACTGAATGAACACCTACCATTCATTTTTAGCTTTTGTGAGAATGGCTAATGCCACCATCATAAGCCTTTTTAGTTTGTTTTAAATAGGTAGTACATCATATGGTTCACAAATTGAAATGACATAAAAAGCAATCTTTTTTCTACCACCTTGTTCTTCATCTATACTTTTGGCTCTCTAGTGCAAACATTTTGGCTCTTCATTTTCACAATTGATTCCTCAATTATTATACAACCATGACTTTTTAATAGGTAATCATTTTTAAAATAATTTCAAAAAATTTAATATTTGAATACTTGTAATATTTAGAATCCTGAAAATGAACTTCTACTGTCATCTATTTTGTAGGCAGAAACAAAGTAAAATAATAGGCTTTTAGTCTCAAATGTAATACATTAATATCACACATATGTTTGGTTTTTCTTATACTGCAATAAAAATAGAAATATTCCAATGGAAACTAAGAATGTCAACATAAAATCTTTGTCACAATTGGCCAGGCCATTTTCAAAGAAGATGGCAAATTTTGCAGTCTATTTACATTGATTTGCTTGAACTGACTTCAAAAGGATGAAGAGAAAAGAATATGTGTTGGTAGGAATAAACTTTAAGAAAATATAATGAATTCAGAAGTATTTGTTATATGAAATAGAAGTCTCAAGGCAGAAATACAGTGACCACAAGTATGTGAGCCTTTATAAAGCAAATATAGAGGAGAAGGCATAGTATCACTAAATCAAGAAATAAATTCTGATCACTAAGATGTGTTGCTTGCTCTAACTTAGAACTACAGGGATAAAATGGTTCAAGATCAACCATCCAATCTCCTTAGACTATTTGGAACAACACTATATCAGAAAATTGTTTCAAAGTGAAGTCATAATACATATAGGCAAATTTTGTCTTATTTAAACTAAATGCACTAAGTGTACTTTAAATAAAAAGTGTATTTAATACATTAAAATACACTTAGTTACTTAACTTGGGTCTTTAGAAGTAGGTAAATTCAGAGTGAACATTTACGTTCTTTAATCCAATCTTCAATTTCTCCCCTGTGTTTCCATGTATTTAATAACACAAATCTTCTTCTTAAAGTAAAACATAATGTTCTTCACAGCTCAGGTCTGTGATAGCAACTCTCCAAATAGCAGGCATAGAATCAACTCTGCTATGTTGACAGCCTTAATTGAATATGCTCAATATTATATTAAAAAATTAAAAGTGTAATTCCCTTCACCTTGTATGGATATTTTAAACCTAATTACAGAAACCAAAAGAAGGAAAACAATCAGCCTCATTATACATTAGGAATTGTTTGTATCAGCCCCCATTATTCATTGGGAATCATCTGATATAATTTATCACCTAAGTATTTAAAAATTTTCTTTCTGTCAGTTTATCACTAGACTATGTAAAAGATATTTTTTCCACAAAATTTATTTTAGCATATACACTTAAATAAAAACATAGAAAGGATTTACTTTATGCTAGACCATTGTGGAAGGAGAAAGAATAAACCTGAAGTCAAGGGGAAAATATCTGTTCCTTCTGTGCCATCATATGGCCGGAGTTCGAGACTCTCTGGAGTGCTTTGTACTACACCATAGTTCAGGATCCTAATTCCATTTGGGATGTACTTGTTTTTCAAGGCAGAGGGTATTTTTTTTCCTTTTTGAATTATGCTATTTATAATGTTTTATAAACTTTATGAAAGTAATCAATGTATACTTCTTTAAAAAAAGATATTAAAATCTTGCATTGAAATACAAGAATCTCTTGTCCTTCCTATCCTTGCTTTCTAGTCTCAATAGTCAAAGCTAATTTCCTTCAACAATAGATTTGGTGAAGAAAGTTGATGAATTCACTTTGGGATATATTGGCTTTGTCTGAAATGGAAATGTTCAGAAAATAGTTGGATGTATGAGTCTTGAGTTTTGGAGAGACACTTTGGGCACAAATACTGGTTTGGGAATTTTCAGTATTATAGGTGGTATTTGATACTATGAAAGGAAAATCTATGTCAGAGTTTGCTTCTCTGAGATGTGTGTATGAAAGCCCTTTGCACAAGCATGATATAAATGAATAATATTCTTAGAGAAGAAATAGGTTTAAATGTGGTAATAGAACCTTGGCAGGGTATTTTACACCTTTAATGCACGGAGCAAGGGACAGAAAGGACAGAGGTGCCAAACTGGGTAAACACATAGCTCAAAAAGGAGTAATAGGAGGGAGAAAAAAATTTACCCAATTTGAGATTTTTTAAAGGCCAAACCCAGACTCTGTCCTGCAGCAGTTCAGAAGTTGTAAAAAATCATTTTAGGATAATGAATGATTCCTTATGGAACTTTGCTGAATGCTTCATGGAATTTTCCATGGAAATAAACATGGCTAAAATAGAGTATTCTTAGATTTAAAATATAGGGCAGTAAGTAAAACTTGTCTTTATTCTTTCATTCATAAGCGCCCTTCACTGTTATCCTGTGGTTTTCCAAAATTCCCTGCTTCAATTCTCTACTCAGTGCTACTCTTTAGTACCATGCTTTTTCTTCTAAATGTTTTATCTCTCACTTTCATCAAAACTTATCTGAAATTCCACTACCATTGGTGAAAGAGTAACTGCTCTGAAAATTGCCTTTATGCCAAAAAAAATTTATAAAATTGAACAAAATATGTAAAACAACTGACTTCACACATAGGATAATAGTACAGAACTGTGATCTCTGAGATTAGAAAAACAATTAGGTGAATCTTAAAACGTACTCAGTTTATACACAGAGAGCAGTTCGCAGATCACAGTGCACCAGGGAAAAAATCAAACTGGACCTAACAATCTAGCTAAGTTGAAAAGACAAAGGTTAGAGCTCAGTGAAAAATGTGGCTAAATTCTGTGCGGCAGAATATTTAAACGGAGGAAGTTGTACACACTCAGAGAGAGAGAGAATTTGAGAGGTATACAGTTGAGCCTTCTTGGGTCTTTGATTTACTAGAAATCTTGAATGCATGGAGTAATATTTTATAACGCCATGGAAAAAAAAAAACTAGAAAATAATATTTTGAAAATTATCTGGAGATCACCTGAGGCCGAGAAGAATTTGTGTTCCCAACAGTCAGATTTGTTAAATGTGCAATGGGTAGAGTCCTCAGAAGATATATACCTGTGCAGTAGCTTTAGAAGGCTGTTTTAAAACTTCGGTTAAAAAGTCGGGGCCGGGCGCAGTGGCTCACGCCGGTAATCCCAGCACTTTGGGAGGCGGGAGCGGGCGGATCACAAGGTCAGGAGATCGAGACCATCCTGGCTAACACGGTGAAACCCCGTCTCTATTAAAAATACAAAAAATTAGCCTGGCGTGGTGGCGGCGCATGTAGTCGCAGCTACTCGGGAGGCTGAGGCAGGAGAATGGCGGGAACCCGGGAGGCGGAGCTTGCAGTGAGCCAAGATCGCGCCACTGCACTCCAGCCTGGGCGACAGAGCGAGACTCCGTCTCAAAAAAAAAAAAAAAAAAAAAGAAGAAGAAGAAGAAAAAGAAAAAGAAAGAAAAGAGTAAAAAAATCCTTGAAAGGATTGAACTTGTTCCAGGTAGCTTAACTACATGCCATAAAAAAACTTAAGAACTATTAAAAGAAAAAAAAAATCACCATTCAAGAGCACACATTTTACAAAGTCTTGTGTCTAATGAAGAATTAACAGGGATACGAAAGAACAGGATCATATGACGCATAGCCAGGAGAATGAAATACCCGTAAAAACAAGCTCAGAACGACATAAATACTGGAATGGTAAGATGAAAATGCTTTCAACTTCTAGTCTAAACCTTTTAAATCTACTTGAGGATGTTAAGAGAAACATGAAATGAGAAATGGATAGTAGAAAAGTAAAAACTTAAGAAATGATAAAGTGAAAAATATAATATTCAAATAAAAATACACTGGAGGCAATTAATTTCAGATTAGACACTACCGAATGAAACACCAATGGATTTGAAGGCTTACAAATAGAAACTATCCAAAATAAAGCACAGTAAGAGAAAAGAAATGAAAAGTGTAGTTCATTAGAAACCTATAAGACATCACATTATACATATATAGAAGTGAAATTGGAGTCATAGAGGTAGAGGGCAGATAGTTGAAGAAATAAAAATAAAAATACTTCAAAAAATATTTTTAATTGTCACATTTAAAAAGCGATACTAAGTTGAATAAATACAAACAAAACCACACCATGATACATTATAATCAATTTACTAGAAACCAATAATTAAAAATGAAGAGAAGCTGGAGAAAAGACACATCACATACGAAGCAAAGAAGATAATTACAGCAGACTTTTCATAGCCAAAAAGTAAGTTCAAAAAGTTGCATGATATAAGGTCATTATGCAAAAGTCAATTGTAATGATACACACTAAAAATAAATAAGAAGAAACTGAAATTAATTAAACAGTGTCATTAATTATAGCATCAAACTACAAAATGCTTAGGGATATATTTTATAAAATATGTATAAGACATCCACTGAAAACTAAAATATTCCTAAAGGAAATTAAAGAAGACCCCAAAATGGAGGAATACTATATGCATGGATCAGAAAAATTAAGGTTTTTTAGATGTCAATTTTCTTTAAATTTATCTGTGGACTCATTGCAGTCAAATTTCGACAAAGCTTTGTTGCCGTAATTGATACGCTGGTTCTAAAATTAAGTAGAAATACAAAGAAACTAAAATCTCAAAACAATTTAACAAAAGAGGAACTAAATTAGATAATTTATTGTATCTAATTTCAAGTTATGTAGTAATTGAGATTGTCATCAAAATATTGATGTGAAGATAAACATAATCAGTGAGACACAGTAAACAGTACATAGACTCACCCAAATATGGTGATATTCAATAATGAAATAAAGGTAATATTTTCAACAAGTGGTACATGAGGAAATGGACATTGATATACAAAATAGTATACATATATACATACATTTATACCTAGAACTTGACCTTTACCTCACAACTAAACACAAGAAAGAGCTAAAATTATACTACTTCTCAAAGAAAATAGAGGAAAAACTCTTTCTGGCCCTGGGTTGAATAATGACTTCTTAGCTAGAATACCAAAAGAACAAAACATAAAGGAAAATTTGATAAATTGAACTTCATCCAGAAAAGAAAATAAAACAAGAAAACTGTTGCTCTTCTGAAGACTCTGCTGAGAAAATGAAAAGGCAAGTCACAACTGGGAGAAAATACTTATAAATCTTGTATCTGATTAAAGACTTGTGTGGAGAGTATATAAAGAACTCTCATAACTGAATAACAAGACTAATACTCAGTTTAAAAATGGACAAAAGATATGGGCAGACAGTTCACCAACGATACTATGTGAACAGCTAAAACACAAATGTGAAGATAATCAACATTTTTAGTCACCAGGGAATGTAAATGAAACCACAATTAGACATCATTATCTACCCACTAGAATAGAAGAAATTAAAGGCTTACAATACTACGTGTGGGTGAGGAGATAGAGCAATTGAAATTCTCATACATTGCTAGTAGAAATGTAATATTGTACGATCATGTTGGAAAACAGTTTGACAGTTTCTCATAAAGCTAAACATACACTTTCCATATGGCTCAGCAATCCCAATTCTGGGTATTTGTCAGGAAAAATTAAAACATATGAACGTACAAAGGCTCATACAAGAACTTGCGTAGCAGCTGTATTTGTAATAGCTACAACCTGGACACAATACTAATGTTTCATCAAAATATAAATGGTTAAATAAACTACCAATACCCTTAACATAATGGATAGATATTATGTTGAGCAAAAAAAGCCACATTCTGTGTGATTCAATGGATATGAAACTATGAAAGACGAAACTATAGGTCCAAAGAGCACTGCGCCCATGAACTGGGGATGGAAATATGCATTTCAATATCAAGGACCATGAGATATCCTTTTTGGGTGAAAAAGGGGTTTCTGTTTCTTGATTGTGGCAAAAGCACAGTAATACCTTTTACAAAACGTATTCAATTTAATAAAGTGAGTGAAATAACTTTATGTAAAACATTGTTCAATAAAACTGATTATTTAAAATTTTCTGCTTGATCTATGTTCTCTTCTTTTCCATCTACTTGACAAATTGTAACTGTGTTAAGGATAAGAAAAGAAATTTATTTTTGGGAGTACTCTCATTTCAAGACTGACGTTTTTAGGTGAAAGTTTTAACCTCAAAGACAGAAATTGTAATGCTACTCAATTTAACTGCTGTGGTATTGCTGTGATGATGTGGGAGCAGGACAGACTTTTTAATACTTAACAAATCTCACTAGGACTACCTGAGTAGATTTACTCCTGCAGAAACAAACAGACCCAAATTTAAAATGTATGTTCAGGCAATCATGGGAGGAAAAATCTCAGGCTGTTGAGGCAATTTACTGCTTCTCAATAATTTAGTCTCATGAAAAAGTAGAGTGGCAGTAACATTCCACAACAGCCACAAGTCATGAGAAAATTTCTATTTGGCTTTATAATGTAGCATAGATATTTTAGCATGATTTTTCCAAAAACTTAATTTTCCATAAAATGTAACAATAATAAGCACAGAGCAACTAAACATTACAGAAGGGGAGACAATACAACCACAAACATTTTAAACATCCTCTATGATAGGGCTCTGTGAAAGACATTGGGAATAAAAAGACCTCAATTCTATTGATAAATATTTGACAGATGTCATTTACTCAATATAACCTGTGAAACAAATGAATATAAGATAAAACAACATATGTCTCATATTCCACAGAACCATGGAGTTGGCTTGGAAGCATTGCAAATATAAGACATTTCCTTGTACAACCCATCAAAGATTAGAATGCCCATTTTCATTATGAATACACATTCATCTACTGAAAAATGTCTGCTTCCCTTATATGCTCATCCAAATCAACCTGGTATAGAACATTTATTTTATGAAATCTATAAAATGCAAAATCTGCATATGAATTCTCAAGAGTGCCCAAAAGGCAAACATAAATTCTGATTAAATAATGTCAGAGTACATTTATCATCACAATTGATCTGTGCATTTATGAAAGAGAAAATTGATTATGTTTAAGGTCTTGTCAACTTCTACTTGTATTTTGTAAGTATGAGATTACTTTGAACTAGTACCAGTCTTACCAGGAGAATATGGCATATTAAACTGACATATAAACCTGTAACAATCTGCAAAGGGATGGATGCTTTATAGATTTTAGGTAAAATATGTTTAAGTAGAAGTTGACACTTGTTTCTCTCAACAGGCTGTATTTCCAAGCAAACACATGAAAGAGAAAGCACATTGACACTCTTGGGAAGCAACATGTCAGTATAACTTCCTGAGGGAGACTAAGCCAAAATAATGCCATGGAGAAAGAATTCAGGTACAACCCCAAAGAACTTAGTTGTAGCACATTTCTACTGAATCAGCAATCCATGTGTAGGAGTGAGAGCCTAAATCTCCACAATGTTCATTAATAACTATAGTCATACAAAATTAGACTTCCTATTACAAAACCCTTATCAGAAACTTGATAATAGCTTTTGAGTTTAGCATTCTGTGCCTTATATCATATATATAGGAATTTAAAGCAGTGACTTTTGACCCCAGTAATTTTCTTCTAAGATGAAAGGGAATTGAATGGTATAGACTGGACAGAGATTGCTAAAGAATTTCAATTACATTCTCTGGCTTTAAAAGTATAAATTAATTTTTTTTCTACTTATGATACAGTCAGCAGTTAAATTACTATTATTATTGTTACTGTTATTTTTGAGATGGAGTCTTGCTCTGTCACCTAGGTTAGAGTGCAGTGGCGTGATCTCCGTTCACTACAACCTCTGCCTCCCTGGTTCAAGCAATTCTCCTGCCTCACTGTCCTGAGTAGCTGGGATTACAGGTGCCTGACACCATGTCTGATTAATTTTTGTATTTTTGGTAGAGATGGGGTTTCACCATGTTGGCCAGGCTGGTCTCAAACAGTTGACCTCAGGTAATCCACCTGCCTTGGCCTCCCAAAGTGTTGGGATTACAGGTGTGAGGCACCGTTCACAGCCAGTTAAATTATTTAGATAGGTTTTTAGAGTAAATATTGCTGGCAGAATGAAAAAGCTGCCCTTTTTGTCTGTTTTTATCACTGACCTATTCAAATGACCTAGACATACATGCCTTTTGATGGTTTTAACTGGCTTTCATTTGGAGAAAGTAAGCAAGTGGTAGTTTAACCCACTGATGTCATAAAACACTGCAATAACACACCCATTTATGGGCATAAAACATCCGTAACACATATTCAAAGGCATAATACATTATAATTATATACTTACTCTACACACTCATTGATATATAACACATTCACTGGAATTAAACTTACTGACCCAATGAATATATACAGTATGAGTTTCATAAAGTCCATTACTTCTTGGGCCAAAGGCTGATCTATGTTTCCCTGATACACACTTGCCTAAAACCTCTGCCATTATTTTTCTTCTCTGTCATGGTCAACAAGAAAAATGTAAGCAATAAAAGACCAATCCATCATCCTATTTTTATACATATGAAGAAAACTGTTTATGTCCTAGTTTAATCTGATTCTTCTACATATCATTTGTTCATCTTCCCTCTTTTAAGTCTTTACTCCTTTTTTCTCTTTCTTTTCTAGAGCACTTTTTATTGACTTTTTATCTTCTTTGCTATACTCTTACCTCATTCATAACGAGTGATATCGTTTAGCACTGTGTCCTCTCCCAAATCTCATCTTGAATTGCAATCCTCATGTGTTGGGGAAGAAGCATGGTGGGAGGTGATTGAATCATGGAGGTGGACTTCCCCCTTGCTGTTATCATGATAGTGAGTGAGTTCTCACAAGATCTGATGGTTTAAAAGTATGACACTTTCCCCCTTCACTCTCTCTCTCCTGCCACCATGAAAAACATGCCTTGCTTCTCCTTTGCCTTCCACCAGAATTGTAAGTTTCCCAAGGCCTCCTCAGCCATACTGCAGTGTGAGTCAATTAAATCTCTTTTCTTGTAAATTACCCAGTCTCAGATAGTTCTTTATAGCAGTGGGAAGACCAACTAATACAGACAATTGGTACCAGGTGTGATAAAGGAACCTGAAAATGTGGAAGTGACATTGGAACTGGATAACAGGCAGAGGGTGAAACAATTTGATGGGCTCAGAAGACAGGAAGATGTGGGAAAGTTTGGAACTTCCTAGAGACTTGTTGGATGCTTTTGACCAAAATGCTGATAGTGATATGGACAATGAAGTCCAGGCTGAGGTGGTCTCAGATGGAGATGAGGAACTTATTGAGAACTGGAGTAAATGTCACTGTTGCTGTGCTTTAGCAAAGAGACTGGTGGCATTTTGCCCCTGTAATGGAGATCTGTGGAGCTTTGGACATGAGAGAAATGAATTAGGGTATCTGGTGGAAGAAATTTCTAAGCATCCAGGCATTTAAGCATAAAATCGTAGGTATTCACAAAGCATACCTACATAGGTATTCACAAAGAGATTATCAGACATTGGAACTTATGTTTAAAAGAGAAGCAGAGTATAAAAGTTTGGAAAATTTGCAGCCTGATCATGTAGTAGAAAAGAAATGCAGTTTTGTAGTCACCAGCTGCAAAAATTTACATAATTGAAGAGAAGCAGAATGTTAATCAGCAAGACAATGGGAAAATGTCTCCAGTGCATTTCAGAGACCTTCATGGCAGCCCCTCACATCATAGGCCTGGAGGCCTAGGAGGAAATAATGGTTTCATGGGCAGGACCCAGGGCCCTGCTGTTCTCTGCAGCCTCAGGACATGGCACTCCGTGTCCCAGCTGCTCCAGCTCCAGCCATGGCTAGAAGAGGACAAGGTACAGCTCAGGCCATTGCTTCAGAGAGTAAAAGCTCCAAGACTTGGCAGCTTCCATGTGGTGTTGGTCTTGCAAGTGTGCAGAAGACAAGAACTGAGGTTTGGGAACCTCCATCTAGATTTCAGAGGATGGATGGAAACACCTAGATGTCCGGTCAGAATTCTGCTGAAGTGGAGCCCTCATGGAGAACTTCCATTAGGGCACTGTAGAGGGGAAATGTGGGATTGGAGCCCAGACACAATCCCCACTGGGGCACTGCATAGTGGAGCTGTGAGAAAGAGGCCATTGTGCTCCAAACCCCAGAATGGTAGATCTACCAATAGCCATGCACCTATAAAAGCCACAGGCAATCAACGCCAGCTGGTGAAAGCAGCCTCGGTGGCTGTCCCCTGAAGAGGCACAGGGGTGGAACTGTCCAAGGCTCTGGGAGCCCATCCCTTGCATTAGTGTGCCCGGCATGTGAGACATGAAGTTAAAGGAGATTATTTTGGAGATTTAAGATTTAATGATTGTCCTGCTGGGTTTCAGACTTGTGTGGGGCCTGTAGCCCCTTTGTTTTGGCCAACTTCCCCTTCTGCAATGGTAGCATTTACACAACGCCTGTATCTTCATTGTATCTTGGAAGTAACTAACTTATTTTTTATTTTACAGGCTCCTAGGTGGAACAGACTTGATTTGTCTCAGATGAGACTTTCGACTTGGACTTTCCAGTTAATGCTGGAATGAGTTAAGACTTTGGGGCACTGTTGAGAAGGCATGATTGATTTTAAAATGTGGGAAGAATATGAGATTTGTCAGGGATCAGGGGTGGAATGATATGGTTTGGCTATGTGTCCCCATCCAAATCTCATATTGAATTACAATCCCCTACATGTCAGGGGAGGGACATGGTGGGAAATGACTGAATAATGGGAGTGGACTTCCCCCTTGCTGTTCTCCTGATATTGAGTCCATTCTCATGAGATCTGATGGTTTAGAAGTCTGGCACTTTCTCCCTTGCTCTCTCTCCTGCCTCCATATAAGACATGTTTTGCTTCCCCTTTGCCTTCCTCCATAATTGTAAGTTTCTTGAGCCCTCCCCAGCCATGTGGAACTGTGATTTAATTAAAACTCTTTTATTTACAAATAACCCATTCTCAGTCTCAGGTAGTTCTTGTAGCAGTGTGAAAACGGACTAACACAATGAGTGCACTCCTAATTTTAGCACTCAAAATCTTCTCATGTTAGCTTTTCCTTGGTAAGTATCTTTTTCTATAGCACTAAGTAAAATCTAACTACAGATTTCATGTGAAGACTATTTAGGAAAGCAGGCAAGCCGAAGGTGAAGGAGTTAATACTTTATGAGTTAGGGTCTGGGAGTAGCAGAGACACCAGCGTTTGCTGTTTAAGATCTTCAGTATCTTCTTAGCATAGACAGTCTGGGTCCCTGGATTCCCACGTGTGAATTTGAGTCCTGTGGGCCAGACTCATGTCTCTTGCAGCTGAGCTACTAAACTGTTACCTGGGACTGCCAACCTGACAAAGAGTGTTTGTTATTCCACTTTATCCTGTGGCTCAATAGTAAGCCTCTCATTTGCACTTGTAGGTATTTTCCTGACATGCTAGGTTTGGTTTATATTCTTCTGCATAAGCTGCCCCGAGTGGGATTACCTCCTCTTTAGGAATCATCATGACTTTTGAGTTCTCATTGTACTAACAAGTGTTTCTACATCTTTACGTGAGTGGTTATGAGATGACAAATTCTTTACAACCTAAAAGAGAAGTTTGTTTCTAAACAATGTATCTCGTGCCAAGATAAATTATTTACATAACAATAATTATGCAGAAGATGATAATGATATAATATATTGAATATATTTATGTTAATATATATTGGATATGTCACAAATATTAGAAATGAGGAAAATTAAATTGTAATTTGGCTATGTATGCCATCTTTCTTCTGCCAGTAATTAAATTTTAAAATCTAGTCACTGCCTCAGTGTTACATTGTGATGGACTGCATTGACGGTCCTAATTCTTACTCCCTAATTATATTTGTTCCCTTTGCCATGTGACCTTACAATCCTTTCCAAAAAAGAGGTGGAGCATATTCACTCACCTCTTCATCCCAAACTTGGACATACACCTTGCTTTGATCCATTGAATGATTTGTAAGAGAAGGTGCCTAGTATGAACATAGACCTTAAGAGGTCTGACATATTTCAATGTATTCTTTCTTGTGTCTCAGCAGTTAGCCTGGGTCACTGGGCCTAAGTGTCACATGACAGATGTCCAATTGCCCTGGTCACTCTGGCAGAAGCCAGCCTACCTCACTCAACAGCCATCTGAGCTCCAGGTATCTAAGCAAGCATAACCAATGTCAGGGGAGCCCCTTAGCTGACCCCCACTTGTTTACAGACACATGCACAATGACTAATTATTATTAATCATACATACACTTTTGTGGTTGTTTGTTCTATGGTGTTATCACTGCAGTATCATTGTGACAATAAATAGGGGGTACATAAGTTCTTCCATAGACAATATATCCAGATTATTTAATATCAAAAAATTCCAGTGATGATTTCTCACTTCCTTTTTTCTCACCGATATTACAACATTTTCATATACTAATCAGTTTGCAGTAGAAAGTTTAGTTGAGTCGCTGTGTTTTCTCTAGGTCTACAAACCAAGAATATTATTTTGTCTTCCATGGTTTGGGGCTTATTCTTATGGAGTCCTTATGCTCCATTCTTTCTGTTTTCATGTAGAGTGGCATTCATTAGTATAAAACTCATAATCTTTATTTACTAATTCATTGGCATCTTCCAGTAGTAGGAGAATTGAATTCCAGTTGGAGAATTTTTAGTAAGAACTTATCATAGAGTTATTGCCTGTAGGAAACTTACAATACACTTCTTTTCCCTTTTATTTACAGGGCAGGACCTCAAGATGAGAATCTTTGTTTATTCACTCTGAGTACAAATGAAAAGTCTGGATAATTCGAGCTTCTGTATTTGGAATCCCATTGTGGCTATTCACATAAACTATCTAGATTAATGAAAATAATGTTTGCGCTTCATTTGCCCATCTCTTTACTTTTTCTCACTTGACTTAAATCCACATGGGGGAAAGAGGACTTCTCTCCCTTTCTGTCACATTCCACAAACTTCCATCTTAACTGTAGCACTGAGGACCTTTACCTGTCATTCATGGTGTTCTTTTGTGGGCTGCCATTTCTTCAGGACACTAACAATAGTATCATGAAATGTAACATTATATTAAGTCCATGGTTTTAAGCCTAAGACTAGTCAATTAATTTGAACTTTTGTTTTTTTTTTTTAAAAATGATCAAAACCTACTGTGATCCAGGAACTGAATGAGACAATGGAGGTGCCAATATGCAATAGCTTTGATCCCTGACTTTAAAAACAGAGTCAATCATCTAAACCACCAATGTTGTAGGTTTACCTTCCAGTAATCACTAGAGCTATGAAGAAAAAGTAAAACAGGCGAGAGCAAGAGAAAATGATAAGTTTAGACCCTGTGTTTAGATAGGGTAGTCAGGGAAGGCCTCTCTGTGGAGGGGATTCTTGAATGAATACCACAATGAGTGAAAGAGGCTACCATGTGAGAGTTGCTCACATTATACATATATGGAAATTCCGAACTGATCATAAAGATACAGTACAGAAAAAATACATAATTTAGGAAAGAGGAATAATGATTAAGAGCAAAGTCCTTGTATAGGAAAGAAGAGGTGAGGTCAGGTGCAGAAGTAAAAGAATAGGCCTTAGCATTTTAGTCTCTTTTTCTTGCATGACACCGAACACAGTGTGCCCACAAAGAGTTTGCTAAATATAGTGGGAAAGCAATGAAGGGATTCTCTCCTGATTGCTTCCGTCTTCAAGCAAATAGAAATTGAAGCTACCAGTTGGAAAAAAAAAATGTTTAGTATTTCAGAACAGAACATACGTAAGAATTTGAAAGATTTGCTTAAGAGATGAGAAAAGTAAGAGTAACATGATTTACAGACTCTAATAATGAACAACCTTAGCATTGTAACATATGAATTAAAAGACAGTCCAATCAACACAGTTGTGTGTTTCTCAACACCTCCTAAGTAAAGGTGTATTACAGCAGAAAGTAGGGTTTAACCTTGATTAGGATTTTTCCAAGAAGTATGATGGAGTAACTATAGGTAAGGGAGTTGTGAGTAAAGGCTAGAGAGTAAACATAGTGATTGAACATTGACTTAAATTAGGTAAAGAGGATAATAATGATATCAGGTGATTAATGCATGATGAAAAAGTGACAGAATGGTCAATGGACTGGCAGCTCTAATGGGCTCATAAAATTTTGGGGATAGGATGCTAGAAACCTGGAATAATAAGAATCTCTGCTCAGAGAGATGGCTAAACTGCAAATACTGTTACAGTTAATGCCAGGTTTTAGGATATGATTACAAAATAGTGTGACTGAAGTGGATTTTAGAAAAATATGTTACTGAAAGTGACTAAGCAGTCTAGATATTAATAGATTAATTTTCTATTTAGAATTTATTATTTAAGAGGCTAACAAATGCAGTAGTTTTTGAAGAGAAGCACATGAACCAGTCACTAAAGTTTTCAATGAGTGAAAGAGACTGGGAATTTGGGAAATAAACAAGGAGGGATAAGAGTTGGTATAGTCTGATGGCATGCGCTTCAAAGTAGCCAGCTTGACTGAGAGAGAAGGATAGAAAAATATTCTGGAAGTGCATAGATCTGCCAACCCATTGACCAGCAACGAGAAGCAAGGATGATACCACCTTCAAGGTTTCTCAGAGAATAGAGTAAATTTATTTTCTGCTAGAGAGATCTTCAAGGAAATAAGTGACTTCAGAAATCACTAGACTTCAATTAAAGCAAGAAAGTGAAGCTAATAGTCATAGAAGATGGTGAGTGTATAGGCAATTTTGTTGATGACTGAAAGGACATTCCCAGGAGCTTTAATGGAAATGTTTGCAGCACTGGGGAGGGTTGGGATAGAGGGTCACATTAGTGGAGGGGTACATAGAGACTTTGGGTGTAAGTGCTCAGATGATGATGGATGACCTTTGAGGATTGAACTTTTGGTGGTCAATGATATAAACATGATATAAGGCTTGATGGAATTATTCTTAGTGGTTTTTTATGGGAAGATGAATAATCAATACTTATAATCTTCTTCTTAGGCTCAGGCTTCTAGGCAATTTTAGAGTGGTTGATGGAAAAACTACATGGTAGAAGTCATCCTCACCTACCTGATGCATCTTTCTCTCTTATAGCTAGGATTGTTGAGTACCTGCCCCTGTTGAAGAAGCTTCATCTCAAATCCAACTCATCTCTTCAAGCTTTTTCAATGGGGGTAGATAAGAGTTGTAAGGAAAGATGAAAGTGATATCCTTTTTATAAGAACTCCAGCTAACCGATCTAAAAACTATGGCTGCCAACATACTAGTATAAAAATAAAGTTAAGCTAAATGAGACTCATCACAATTTAGTATGGCATAAAATCAGATTAGAATATTAGAGACATAAAAAAGCAAGTTCTCCCTCATGGATCAGATATACCTTTTCTTTCTCTTTTATAATTTTGCTTCTCTCAATTTTCTCTTCTAAAGACCACGTTTAAACTAGGAGAAAAACACCTTAAAGAGAAGATTAAATTTGGATGTGTAGCTCATATGAAGAGCTAAAATTGGCTTACATAGACAATGAGTTGGATGAAAGAACAAGAAGTACAGAGGTGGGATAGATCTGAAGGTTGATTGATGTAGTAGCTCATGGATCTACTCACTGTTCCACAAACATGGTGTCTTATTTAACTACAGTGTTTCCTTGCACTGAAATGGGCTGTCTACCGAAGTTTTACTTGGGCTTTTTTGTTCAGCTCAAACACTAATTCCACACTGACTAATACAGTAGGCACTAGTCATATGTCACTATTTAAATCCAATTTCATTTAAACTGGAGAAGATAAAACATTCATTTCCTCAGTCACACTAGACATATTTCAAGTTCTCTATAACCACAGGTGGCTGTGGCTACATATTATACAGCACATGAAATCATTTCTATCATCACAGAAAGTTTTATTAAACAGCACTGTTCTACTTCCCTGAAAGATTTTTCTGAGACAGTTAATTTCTTTGCACATTTACTTCTCAATGCCAAGAGTTCTTCTTTGTCTTATCTCTTAATTTTATCCCGTAATTGTATATTGTTCTTGGATCTTTTCATCAAATATTTCTTGCTTATATATGTTATCTGCACAAGATAGCAAAGTTTAAGGGCAAGGAAACTTTCAATGCTAAATGATTAAAAATCACTTGTTGCTTTGAATTTGCACACTATTACGGGATTTCAGATTGACACCAAATACCCATCACGAATTTCAAAAAGGGAGCATTTTTTAATTTAAAATTTTAATTTAGAATAGTTTTAGAATTGATTTTAAAACCGAAGATAATATGGAGAGTTCTCATATACCCCACATCCAGTTTTTCTTTTTACTAAGATATTAGTATGGTACATCTATTATTATCAATTAAACAATATTGACACATTATGAACTATAATACACATTTTATTCTGTTGTTTGTTTAATCTTTTTCTGTTCCACGATCTCATCCAGTATATCATATTATATTGAGCAGTCATGTTGCTTCAATAATGAGAGTTCTCGTATTTTTCTTGTTTTTAACGACTTTTATAATTTTGAGATATATCAGTCAGGTATTTTACAGAATGTCCTTCAACTGGGATTTGTATAATTTTTTTGTATGATCAGATGGAAGCATTTTGAAATGACCATTTACAGGCTAATTTTTGCACGGTGGCTCACGCCTGTAATACCAGCACTCTGGGAGGCCGAGGTGGCGGATCACAAGATCGAGAGATGGAGACCATTCTGGCTAACATGGTGAAACCCCGTCTCTACTGAAAATACAAAAAAATAACCGGATGTGGTGGCGGCGCCTGTAGTCCCAGCTACTCGGGAGGCTGAGGCAGGAGAATGGCGGGAACCTGGGAGGCAGAGCTTGCAGTGAGCCGAGATCGCGCCACTGCTCTCCAGCCTGGGCAACAGAGCGAGACTCCATCTCAAACAAATAATACTAATAATAAAAAGAAATAAAAATAAAAAAATAAAATGAAAGCTAATGAACATGTCTGTGAATTGAGACATCACAATCATAACTGGTATGTAGAACATGGTATCACAAAACCTTTTATTTTCTTTTTTCTTTTTTTGAGACAGAGTCTTACTCTGTAGCCCAGGCTGGGGTACAGTGGCATGATCCTGGCTCACTGCAACCTCTGCTTGCAGGATTCCAGGAATTCTCGTGCCTCAGCCACCCAAGTACTGGGATTACAGGACTGCGCCATCACACCCAGATAATTTTTGTATTTTTACTAGAGTCAGGTTTTTATCAGGTTGCCCAGGCTGGTCTCAAACTCCTAAACTTGAGAGATCTGCCAATCTTGGCCTCCCAAACTTTGGGATTACAGATGTGAGCCCCCGCGCCCAGCTTACAAAACCAATTTTGTAGGTGATAATGCTGAACAAATTTTCAGCAAATTTTCTTTTAAAGCAGCCATTTTTGAGTTATTCTTGGCGAAAGTTTCTAGAAAGTTGAATGAGTTTCTGCAAATACCTACAGTAAAAGCAAGACTAATCTAATAATATTCTCGAGTCAAAATTTTTTAAGAAAAAATGAGTATTAGTTTTTGTTAATAAAAAAAGTAAAATAGTAGTTACCTCAAAACATCTCGAATAGAGCTTTATAATGGATACTGTGCTAATCCTTTTTAACTTTTTCAGTTCTTCTAGGACTGCCAAGCCACACAAATTTCTGCTTGGAAACAGCGTGGTGATGTGTTTACATAACCGCATCGGAAGCATGAATATATGCGCTTTTTGATAAGCCAGTAATGTGCGGTGACTCTTAATTTTCTTGATTTATCACATTTGTTGTTACTGCTTGGTGTAAAAATACGTTTTAAGAGGTCAAATAATTCATACTCAATTATCAGTGTGTATCTTGGTCTAATATTCATACGTTTTCTTAAAAATATTTTCAAGCACGGTGGCCAAAGTATGTATCTGTGTATGCAGAATGGTTAGGCTGAATAAAAGGAAGTACAATCTTCTAAATGAGTGAGAAAAACAAAGGGGTCACACAGGAGAGGGAATGTAATTAGAGGGAAAAGTTGAAAAAATTGTTTTTATAGTTTTTATTATGATGATATTATTTATCTTGTCACTTTTCATGTCAGCCTACTCTTGGAAAGACCCAGACTTCTTTCCTCACAGTTATACAGAAGGAAAATGGATATTATTTTGGTTCTGGCTATGTGTAATTTGCCCTGTTAGGTTTATTACAAGTTGTGTTCTATTTAATTGCCTCTACAAACTCTGGTAGTTTTATTTCATTTTATGATGAATAAACTAAGGTTTTAAGAAGTCACATTATTTGGCCCTTGTCAGAGAGCTAGTAAGTAATGGAGCTCTCTGGTAATCTCAAACGAAACTCATGTTCTTTCTACAAATAAGACATTTCCCGCATAATTAGATTGAGTTGGGCTATGAATTCCTTACATCTATATTCAGGAGCTGTATACATAGCTCCATCTTTGATGGCTATTCTGTTTTCAAAAACTAGGGAGCGGAGAAGTTAAACTTAGAGTTGGTTAATCCATTAGCTCAAAGTACTACAACTTTTCCTCAAGCACTGTGTTTCACTCATTTATTATCCAGTATGCCTCACAGTCGAGACGAGATTTCAGCTAGAGCTTCACAGCAGACCAGACTAGGTGTAACCCTCACAGTGAGCGTTTTCATTGTCAAGAAAGGACAGGTTTTCTAACATAGGAAACCTCTAACTCATTGAGTTGCATACTCAACAAGGCTTCAGAAAGTCATCTGGTACAGAAACGTATCTTTAGAAAACTAATCCAGCATAAACTGGGGAGTATGTGAATAAATCACCACAAAGAGTCATGAACACACGTTGTTCTTGGCTGATGATGTAGAATCTTGGTTAAATGCTCTTCCACACATTCTAGCTTCTTGGATGATTTTCAAACTGTGTTCGTACATTTGCCCTTGACGCAAATGATAGTTCCAGCAGGGAAATGATCTTGATTAAAACATAAATGCTTTAATCCTGTTTGTACAATGTTTGATCACTGCAATATGGTGAAAATCAGGAGGTGGAAATATAATTACCTTCATAATTTTAGAAGCCTGTAGAGAAATTATTGTTAAGAAATGTTTAGGTGGGTGTGTGTGGGTATGTGAGTGGGAGATGTAGGAGTTCTGTATCTGTATCTACATACTTATAACATCCTTTTGAAGACCGGATTGTGATTTTGATGTCACATGTAGAAATGGAAATTTAAGAACATGAATAACTATTTAGTAAAACTCTTGCTTTTGTTTCAAGTTCCAATAGATAATTTTCACAGACCTTATCACTAGATAATAAAAACTTATTCAACATTTAATGTATTCCATATTTTAGAGTTTATGTATCTTTACACTGTAATTAATTGACAGTTTACTTGCTACAGAAAGAATAACACAAGACAATACTGGGCATCTCTCCCTACTTTATCCCAGTTGACTGTGAACTACTTCAAATATTATTTGGACATATAAAGGGATAAGCATTATGATTATGGAGCAAAAGTTCATTATTATATTGGCTTTTTATTCTAGCACATTTTAGCGAATTGACCTGATTGTAACTTTTCTTTGGAACGCTTTTTGAAAAAGGCATAACTGTAAGTATTAAAGCTTGGGCTGAAACTTAATGTACATGGCAATAGAATTTGGAAGAATCCAAGCTCAATTCAGACCAAACTGTTAGAACAATTTTTGAAAAGAGTATATCTTATACAACTTAACAATATAAACAAATAAGCCACCTATCACTTCGCAGTTTTTCAACAAAGGGCACAATTTGTAAGGAAAGGAAACACATATTTTACTAACTGTTGCTTTAGCATGTTCTTATTACTTTTATGGTATATTTTCTCTGTAGAAGGGATAAAGGAAGCACGACACCATGGTTTACATTCTCCTTTGCAATTCTGAGGGAAAACTACCAGATCTTCATTAAACAGTTTTATATTTTCATGCAAATTTTTTGTTAAAGTGTTTTACCTTTAATATAGGCTAAGTTGTTATTAAATTGCTTTAAATATCTAGAACCTACAAAATAGCATTGGTTAAAAAATGCAATAGTATTTGTTCCCTTCCTGTCATCTTCCCCACCACCTCCCTATCACAAACTGAAACAATCCACAAACATAGAACACCAATATGCCTTAACTGATTTCCAACCTAAAGCACTTGCAACTGAAACATTTTTAAATGCTGTTCCTTGTGTCTCACCCTACCTGATTTAATTGGTATGGAGTGTGGTTTTGACTTTTAAACAAAGTTTAAAAACCTCCACAGGTAATTAGAATGTAAAACAAATTGAGAGCACCTAGTTGGGGAGTGTTTCTGAAGTTTGTCTGCACACTGGAAACTTCTGGTAATTCTTAAAAATATTGGTGCCAGTTCCTACACTTCAATTTGGTATAAATGATCCAAGGTGCAGCCAGAACATCGGAATCTTCATGATCTTCCCCTCCATCCCCAGGTGCTTCTAGTAAATAGCCAAGGCTGAGAAGTACTGAATAGCATTTTGTGTTTTGTTGGGTCAGAAAGAGATCAGTATAATTTTTCACATTTTTGATGTTTCTCACATTGAATTTTAAAAATGTAATATAAAAAATTGAGTCTTGAAATAGACTTCTTTGAATGCACTTTAATAAATTCAAAGCAAAGAACAACTAATAATTACATGTGAATATCTCCCAGAAGAACACTGTCATTCTCATTGTAAAAGTGAAAGTTTCAAGGTCAACGTTATTCCATTTTAAAAAAGCAAATGATCAAAACTGTAATCCAAATAAAGTTACTTTTAATGCAGGTATGATAATCAAGATGATCCTTGGAACAACTCTATTTCTCATAAGTAAAAATGAGATAGAAAAAGAAAAAGACAGTTTTTTTGTCAGATACACCACTTTTAAAAAACATGATCGATTCTCAAATAAATGTTCTCCAATGTTTAAAAGTCACCTATAAGTGTTTATCCTACTTAGAATTTTTTTGAAACACAAACTCTTGACAACTAATATAAACTGTTAATTGCTTAAAAGTGAAATGCAGAAAATGAATGTCTATTTCAAGACCAATGTATGTTTCTCAACGAAAGGTACAGGGTTATTTTTAAGACTTGATAACATATTCAGGGAGAAGTCAGATGAAAACCATTAACTATTTTTCTACACTTGTGCAATGGGTTTGTATGGTTCTGTTAGTGAAGCTTATTGAAGAGTTGTGTAAACACTGGATGAGTTTTTTCTTATAACTTAATTTATACATGCTAATTAATGCTTAAAGTATTTTTTCTGTTCGGGAACATATCCAATTTTGTACACTCAAAATGATTCAGTATAAAGGTATATGTTCCCATTCTCCAGTATCAACAGGAAATGTTTCCCTAATGTATACGTTTTTAAAATGGGGGTGGAGAGAGAGAGAGAGAGAGAGAGAGAGAGAGAGAGAGAGAGAGAGTTGTATTTGATACTTCATTTTTCAAGCAGGGTATTTTCCTTAAGCATCGTATCTATAATTCTACCATCTGCATTTAGGATAAATGCTTTGCTAGCAAGACTAATGCAAACCTTTCAATGTGTACTCATGACTGATAAGATGCCTATAAAATGGTATAATAAGTGTGCAGTTCATCAGAAAATTAACAGGGCATTTGTAGCCATTTAATTAATGTTGATGAAAGAAACTATAAAAATGTTTTTGCATGTCCAGCAGACTTAAAGTTCCCTACAGAAATTTTCTAACATTGGAAACTTTTTTAAAATAATGAATTAAAGAGAAAACTACAAATTAGGATATAAAGCACAGCCAAGATAAGTATAATACTTTAATGCATAAACAATGCCAATCTATTTGACTTTGTAATTTTATTAGAAGTTTATACTTTTGCCTCATTTATGTCCCATTACAGGATCCTTATGGTTGCTCTGCCTTTTGATCCATGTTCTAGCATTATCTGTTATACTAACTGAATATATATATATATATATATTTAAGACCCTGTTTCCAGTTATCTAAACAATATCCATTTACCTAGACAATTATTTAATTAGCTCTAAACTTTCACTTGATTATGAAAGCCAATATACTGTATGATATTGTTTGTCTCTGTGTCCCTGCCCAAATCTCATCTCAAATTATAATCCCCACGTATCAAGGGAGGAACCTGTAATCCCCACATGTAGAGGGAGGGAGGTGATTGGATCATGGCATGGTTTCCCCCACACTGTTCTCATGATAGAGAGTGAATTCTCATGAGATCTGATGGTTTTATAAGAGTCTGGCATTTCCTGTGCTTGCACTTCTCTCTCCTGCTGCAATGTAACGAAGGTCTTTGCTTCTCTTTTGCCTTCTGCCATGATTGTAAGTTTCCTGAGGCCTCCCCAGCCATGTGGAACTGGGAATCAATTCAAGCCTTTTTCTTTATAAGGTACCCAGTCTCGGGAATTTATTTAGAGCAGCGTGAGAATGGACTAATACACTGTGGATTTTGTCTAACCCATAAGGTAACTGAAATAACCAGAACACAGAAAAGTCAAATTATTTGTCATTTACAGAAATGTTCTCAAAATTAGAAAGTGTCAGAGTTTCACAAATTTTAACAAATTTCTTTTCTGGTCACAGGAACTCTTTTGGACATCAGAAACTCAACAAATGAGATTTAGAAACTTTAGAAACTTTTTTCCTTAACAGGGTCACAATCCAGTGGAGTAAAGCAAACAGCAGGCAATTAAAATACAGAGTGAAGTTAGGAGAATCATGCAAGTTATCTGAGATTATAGAGAAGAGGCATCTCTCTAAAACGAAGGAGCTGAGGATGGGGAAATGTACTAGAAAATGTCCTTGAAAGATATGATATCCAAGCTGGATCTTAATGAACCTAAAGAAACAAGTGGAAGTTGAGAGATAAGCAGTAGGTTTGGAGAAATACAAACTGTAAGGATAAGGGAGTCTGGAGGTGAAACAGGTCTTCAAAAGGTACTAAAACTAGGTAAATGGAGTTAGAGCACTGTATATGAAGATTTGAGAGGCAGAAAATATTTGAAGAAGCAATAGCCAAATGTGCTATCATAAGAATTGACAAGTGAAAACCAATAAAATACTTCAAACATTAATGGTACAGATGATAGTGATGGTGATATTGAATAACCTCATCATAATTGCATTAAAAAAAAAACTATTTGGCAGCAGATTAGAGGTTGAAGGATGCGGAAAGCTCAGTTAGGAGGGTTGTGGCAGCCAGAATTTCAAAATGACTCTAATGACCCTCTCCTTTGTGTAATCTCTTACCCATATGTGTGGGTGGAAACTGTGAATGTGATTAGAGATCACTTCACTGATGATGTGTTATATGCCAAAGGGATTTTGTAAATGCAATTAAGATTCCAAACCATTTGACTTTAATATAGGAAGATTCTCTTGAGAGGGATGAACTAATCAGGGAATCCACTTGGCAGTATTCTTGGCCAAAGAGATTTGAAGGTGAGGGTGATTTGATGAAAGAGAAATACTATGCTGCTGGTTTTGAACTTGGAGGTGCCACTTGGCAAGGAGCTGAGAGTGGCCTCTGGCTGAGAGCTAGAAACAGGGACCTAAGTGTGATAACTGCATGGAACTGAAACTTGCCCAAAACATGTATGTCTAGAAAAAGACTTCAAGCAACATAAAAAAATTCAGCCCAATTGTATTAGTTTATTCCCACACTGCTAAAAGATATACCCGAGACTGAGTAGTTTATAAAGAAAAAGAGGTTTAATTGACTCACAGTTCCACATGGCTGGGGAGGCCTCACAATCATGACGGAGGGCAAAGGAGGAGCAAAGACACATCTTACATGGCAGCAGGCAAGAGAGCATGTGCAGGGGAACTGCTCTTTATAAGATCATCAGATCTCGTGAGAGTTATTCACTATCATGGGAACAGTATGGGAAAAATCCTCTTCTATAATTTAATTACCTCCCACTGGGTCCCTCCACAACACATGGGGATTATGGGATCTACAATTCAAGATGAGATTTGAGTGAGCACACAGCCAACTCATATCACCAGACGACACCTTGATTTTTAGTATTCTGAGATCTCAGCAGAGAACTGATGATGCCATGTCCTTATTTCTGAACTACAGAACCATGAACTAGTAAGTGGATACTGTTTCATGCTGCTAAATTTGTGGAATTTATCACACAGTAACAGAAAACTGATTCAAAAGAAATAAGTTATTCAAAGAGGAAATTCACTTTATGTTATGACTTAAAATGCTTTCTGGAGTTTTTTAGAGTCATATTTAGAAGCACTTTATAAATCATGCAAAAATTAGTATTAGTCTCATCACCCATTAACAACAAAATAAAAGAGGATAAAAATTTACCCAGTTAGTGTGCTCAAATATTTACTAGATTTTTGGCTATTTCTATAGTTGAATCACCTTTAAGTTTGAGGATTAGCAAAGTTTTAAACCATAATTTCATGTGCATCTGCCCCCTTCTTTCTTCCAAAATCTGCCCCCTACAAAAATATTTCTATGTCAAAACTTTTATATTGCTTTTTGCTCAAGGACCTGGATTACTTATCACCCTTCTCATTTTTGTAGTTAAAAAAAAAGATAAACGTTGTTTTCAACCTAGTAAAAAAAAAATTCTATCATTACAGGTTACTTTTAAAGGTAATACTCATTTTGAATTTTGCTATATAATGATACATTTTGTCTTTCTTTTTAGATGGGTGCTTATTCTTCACTTTTCCACCATCATTAAACTCACTTTCACTGCAAAATGTGTACAAGATGATCAACAAATACAAATAATACAGAATTTAACCTAAAGAAAACTCTCCTTTTCCTAATTCATGCTTATTTTTATTTTATTGTATAAATACTTACCATTATTATTATATGAAATTTATATATGAGATGATCACCTTAAAATTTATATAGATTGAAAGGCAATATTAATTATTTTTATATTGTAATATAAGTGAAGCTATTTACTGAAACGTGACAAAGATTATATTAAATAATAGTCTCAGATAATGTATTCTAGCATTTATATTATAGTAATGGTCTGTGGAATATTTATCTAGTTCTTGACACATACTTTTCTTAACAACCTCTAAATTAATGCTAGAATACTACTATTCCAAGATAGTAGGAGTATACTACTCTAAGAAGTTATTTCTTGGGTTTCCTTTATAATAAAAACCTTTCTGCCCTATTGTTAGTTGTTACCACTACAAATGTCCTATTCTGCACCAAATATTTTGTTGCATTTGGACATTACCAGCAAATGAAATTTTTCTTAAGTTTGGCATGCATTTTAATTCCATGCCAAAAAGGTTTTATTCTCTGGAAATATCAGATAGACATTTTCATACATGAGAAATAAAATCATTGCTAGAATTTATTGTCTAGAAGAGATATAGTAGGCAAGAGATTTTGAAATAAGTAATAAAATACAGAGAAAAGAATATGGAAGGGTAATATCTTAAATATGTAATTAAATATCACATTTGTTATTCCTTTTACTTTTGAGGAGAATGTGCTTTTGTTACTTCAGTCACTATAATTCATTTTATCAATGGGTTGTCACTGTATTTAGACATCTGGAACCCATCACACTGAAAAATCACCAATGCTCATAACTAATAAATGAAGGGTTTACTGTGAAGAATAAACATTAAGAATATGATCCTGGATTTGTTATAGTAACTGTGTGATGGAAAATATTTGGTCTTAGACCCTTTGCTGCCTGAAGAGTTGTTATTCTCTTAAACCCTTTAATATCATCAATCATTTACTCAAAAATTCTATTTGTATAAATTTTTAAAAACTTTAGACATTATAATGCCCTCCCCTTCCCCTAAAGTACAAATAATATGGTAAGAGTATTCTAACTTTAACCAGAAGTCTTGAGTGAGAGACTCCATGTAATTAGCTTCTAAAATTTTGGCCTCAGTACTTCAGGAAACCACTTAAAACAAGAGAGCTTTTTAACTGCTCTCAACAGAATTCCATTCTGCTTTTATCTCTGGAGAGGATTTCCCTATAATTCTAGCACTTCAGCCAGATTGTTTGCACACGGCTGAACAGAAATAACATATATTTTTACATCAGAATATTTAATATCACAGGTTCTTCAATGTACTGACACAGTGTTGGCAGTATTAACAATATAGACATCATTAGCTTTCCAAAAGATCCATAATTGAAAAGTCAGACTGCTGAAAAATGTCACCTTGTGTGTACTGTGCTAAGGGAATAAAGCTTTGCATAAGTCCTTGAAAGGGCAAATAAAAACTCAATTATGACCTGCGTTGAATCCATAGGCCCTTAATTCTATTTAGCCTCAGCATGCTGTTTGGAATCTCCATCTCTGACGAACTAGTTCTCCGAAATTTGCAGGAACGGCTCAATTTCCATCCAGCCTGCTCCTCTGTCCTAGCCAAGTTAGAAAGTTACACACTTGCACAGTATGTCTGCAAATTGTATGTTTCAATATATTAAGTTTGTAAGTATAAATTTTTGTGTATCTGGGAAGGAAAGTGACATTTGATGAATTCATTTGTTTCCTAGAAGCAGAATTCCTGACATAATGTAGGTAATTACTCTGCTGACTCAAGTTATCATTTTCAACTTTCAGTTCAAAATTATACTTACAGATTTAAACATATTCTAAAGGAAAAAAATGCTTTCAAGTAAAAAATTCAGCCCTTCTTTTCTTTTCCTGACCTTCTTTCTCTTCCCACATTCCCCTTTTCTCCATATTTCACTCCCTTTTTTTACCTACAGCCTATGCTTTTGAAGGAGGGGGTGAGGGGGAAACCAAGCCTTTTGAAATTTAAAACATAAACGAAAATACCACAGATTCAAAGTTTTTCTCCCATAAGCTCTGTAGGTGCTCCCACTCAGACTGCTTTAAGCCGAAACCCAAGTGCTACTTTGGTTCTACATGAGCTGTCTGGAGACAAGCACGGACTTGAATGCGAGGCGGACTTGTACGGGATGGGACTGAGTCAGATCTATAGCACTCATAGCACAGATCTATAGCGTGTTTAAACGAGGGATTGGAACTGTCTATGTGCTATTAGTTTAACTTTAGAAGATACTAAGGTTTACTTTTAAAAGTCATATTTCCATATCTTTTTTCCTACCCAGGCTTCTTTTAAGCATATCTAAAATCCAGGAACAATGACTTAAATATGATCTTAGGTATTGTGAATTTTTCCCTGGCACTGAATATTTAAAAGGGTTCCTGAAAAAAAAAAAAATCAGAATATATAAGCAGAATGTATGAGGATTTTTTGAATTGTATATTTTGATACGTTTAATAAATCTTTGGATTCAACTATCCTTTGAGCCCAACCATTTTGGGTACAACTGACAAACAATGTGAACAAAGATTCTGGAGTCAGACTGCCTAGGTTTGAGTCTCAGCTTTTCCACTTACTAGCTGTTTGTGTGGTTGACTAATGAAACATATTTGTGTCTCCTTTTCTTTGCCTGTAAAAGGGTAATGATAACTCTTTACAAGTAAAAGATAATGATCATCCCTATCTCATGGGTTTGTTTTGAAGGTTAAATAACTACGTCATCTAAATAGTGGTTCTCAACAAGGAGTGATTCCCCGCCACACCCACACACCCCCCAACTCCCAGCCAAGGTGACACTGGCCACGCCTGAAAACACTTTTGTTTATCGCAAATGGTGTGTTTGCGTGTGTGCCACTGGCATCTAATGAATAGAGGCCAAGGATGCTGCCGCCAATCCTAAAATGCACAGGATAGCTCCCGCAAGAAAGTTTTCTCCCACGCCACGTGTCACCAGAACTGAGTTTGAGAAAAGCTGATTGGAATCACTTGACACAATGCTTCACACCAAGTAAAGACTTTTTAAAAAGTTAAATCTTATTTGGAAAATGTCAAAGTTTATTTACTTCTATCGAATGTGTACAACTTTTTCTATGATTTGTCATTTACCATTGTTTCTGTGCTTCATATTTTCCTTGGAGAGTTGAATCTGACACAGTCTGCAATTTCTGAAGCAGCTAACTTCAGAGTGAAACTACTCCAATATTTTTTATTTCGCCCCAGAGAAATACATTCACAGAACACTAGATAATGGATTTAAGCCTAATAACTGCTATCTCTGGCTTCTGCCCAGAACCCTTGTACTATACACTTCACAACAATGTATATATACTGCACAACAATGAAAAGAGAAGAAGATGTTAGACTAATTTAATTTTGCACTCTCCTTATTGATATGCAAATTCATAAATGAGACAGCTGGAAGGGATGAGGATAAAGAGAAATGGTACCTACATACAATGAATTCACTTGGATTACCTTGAACAAATGACTGAGAAAAGATATGCAGTCTTCATAACTGACAGTTGACTTTTTAGTTGAGATATTATATCAGTTAGGCTTCTTGATTGCAAGGGACAGAAACTGACTGTAGTCTGGCCTGAAAGGATCGTATTAGAAGGGTATCTGATAGCTTGCACAATGGGGGCAACAAAAAAAAGGAGAAGGAACAAGGAAGGAGAGGCTACAGGAAAACAGCAAGACAGTCATCCCTAGAGCAGTCGGGTTGGAATGCACCCTGGCACTGCTGTCCTGCATAGGGCTTTCTTGGAACACACAAGATGGCAGCTGCTAGACTCTCAATGGCACAGCTAGCTCTTGGTCACACCAAGATTACAAATTCCACACTAGGTCAAATGTTCAGAGTGTTACTGCCAGAAACAAGAAGACAGAATATCTGACTATTAGACTTCCATGATAGGAGATGAAAGAAAATCATACAGTGCCGACTTATTAGATAACTACCTCAAGAAAGTCCAATCTAAACACTTGAGGTTTCAAGACGTAGTTACAGTGCTACTTCTGGGAGTATCCTTCAGAATCCAGCTATTGCCAGTTCATTAAATGTGATCCTTGGGAAGGGGAGAATTCCTCAAAGATTGTATGCAGGACTTGTGGCTTGCATTGATTGTATTTTTAAATTAAGGATTTTCCATTTGAGCAATTTGTATTGTTGCTTTTGAATCTGTAGACATGAGCCAACATGTTTTAAATTTAAAAAGGACCTAGATTTTTTGTTAAATGGGAATTTCACATTGGGCAAAAGGTTGGCAGAGTTTGGCTAACCACTCAAAGACATGAGCCTGCACATGCTGCTGACTCAGAGAAATAAAAGAAAAGAGGCCCAGAAGGCCTTCAACACTAAAATGTTATTTTCCTTTCCCATGTAATCTCAGTATATAAAAGCCTATATTAAAGTTTTTCTACCAACTGTAAAGTTTATATAGTACATTGCTAACAGATGTAACTGTTGGACAGATAACACACTCATAAACGATTTTTAAAGTTGAAAATGTATACCCCAGGTAATAGTCACTGTGGCTATAGCCAAGGGAGTACACATCTATCATTAGTCTCATTGGTAACATTAAAATGACCTTTACACAGTTTTTAGATAAATTTGTCAAGAGTAAGCAAAGGCTAGCATTTAGATTGCAGTTTCAAAGGGCAATTCTCCCAGATAGGTGATTATCAATTCCTCTTGGAAGAAAAGCAGCAGGATTGAACTTTTGTGTAGTAGCAGTGGAGGCAAAAGATTTGTTTTTGCCATACAAAGTCTGGTTTACAGAGTCCTGTAGTTGGATTTCTTTATCATTTTGTGTTTTGAAATTTTTCTAATGCTAGGATGCATCCTGTATTTACCATTAGTACCTATATTCTTGGTTCTCTATTTCTGGTTGTTCATAACTAATTGGATATTTTAGCAATGGTAGTTTCTTGATATGTGACTATTTTTCTTAATCAGTTTTATCGTCTTAAATATTTTATACTTAGTTTTAAATTACCTTCTCTAGTGATTCCAATATCTGATATACCAAATTGTTTTCTGTGGTTCCATTGTCTTTGGACCATGATAACTTGGAGTTTTGTTTTGGTTTTGCTTTTGGGTTTTGGGGGGCATGTATTTGGCATTTGGTAATAATTAAATCTAGGTGTTAGCTTTAATTTTGGAAAATCCTGAGCTAGTAGTTTAAGAATCTCCAGAGAAGAACTGAGATTGCTTCTGGTAGTGCCCAAGAATGCTAACAACCTAGAACTTTAAATTGATTTCTCAGTGTGAGGAGTTCCTGACCTGTTCAGGTAGAATAAATTGATGAGGTAGGCCTATGCTTATCATGTGTGGAAAATACTATTCTTACCCCATCCAGGGCTATAGCAGAGACAAGCAGGTCTCTTTCTGGTTCCATTTGTGGGCATATTTGTTGTTATAATTAAGACTCTCATTGAGTTTATAGTATCTTAGATATTCCCAGCTTTGTGCAGGGCTTTCAGGTTGAGTTGTATGTCTTGTGAAGACCCACAGGGGTTGGTCACTAATTCCCTCAAAACTTGAGTTTCCAATAACAACATTTGTTATTGTCATTGTATGTCATTGTATGTCATATTGTATTGTCATTGTATGTATAATGGCTCTTCATTTACTTACTACTCTGGTTTCAGCCCAAGGGTTGTGTGTGTACCTGTGTGTGACCCAATGTGAATGTTCTGAGGATACCAGAAAACTAGGCTTGCTTTTTATATTCAGGGAACAAAGTTAAATTAATATTAATTATTACAATCTCATTAATTATGATACTTTGGTCTTTCTTCTAGGTACTGATTTTATGACTGCTTGATCTATTATGCACTTAGGAAAAGAAAAGTTACTACTAATGCATTCATATAACTTTCTTCAAGTGTTTTACAAATTATTTGCAGTGTGATCATTGATGCTATATCCTTTTCTGCATAGAAATTCATCTGTTAGGTGTTGACTGTGGATTTTATCCTTATTCATTGCTTTGGTAGATATATTTGTGTCCCTTCCCCCAAATTTATACGTTCACATCCTAACCTCCAAGGTGATGGTATTAAGAAGTAGGACCTTTGGGAGGTGATTAGATCTTAAGGACAGTGTCCTCATGAATGGGATTGGCGCCCTTATAAAAGAGGCCCAAGGGAGCTCATTAGCCTCTTCCACCTTGTGAGGAGGCAGCGAGAAGGTGCCATCTATGACCCAGGAAACTGGCTCTCACCACGTGCTGAATTTGGGTCTTAATTTCAGATTTCCAGCCTCTAGAACTCTGAGAAACAGATTTCTATTGCTTCTGAGCTACCCAGTCTAAGTTATTTTGTTACAGCAGCCTGAATGGATTAAGTCATTATTATATAGTGGTACACTTTATGTTGTTTCATGCTTTTTCCTTTGGATTTTACCTTCTTTGAAATATTAATATTGTGACTCCTGATTTATTTTGGGTTTTAATTTACTGTATGTTTCCCGTCCTTTTTTTTTCAATCTCTCTTAGTTGGTTTTAGGTGATTCTCTTTTACACACTATGTAGATGAATATTTATAATGATACAAATGAAAGTGTTATTATTTCAATGAGTTAAGTCAATTTATAATTTTTAAAAATTGTGTTTCAATTTAGTTCTGTTCTTATAAATAATTATTCTGTTTATTTTGTTTTTCAAGCAATGTCTTTTTATATACTTACAGACTCTTGTTTGCTTATTGTTTTTGCTGTGTGTGTGCATGTGTGTATGTGTGTGTGTGTACTGTGCTTTTTTTTTTCCTGAGGTATCTTTAAAATCAGGGGTAGATTCAGGTTTTGTGAGTTCTAAAGATTACATAATTAGAGGGAACTTCTTCAATGAAAAGAATAGAAAATAATAAATCAAAAGTAATCAGGCAAGTGAAAAAAATTCTTTAGAATTTAAAAAAATTCTTTAGAATACAGCAAAATGTAGAAGGGGTTTGTGAAAAAGAGGTGCCTTCCAGTTTAAGCTTCATTAACTTCATAATAAATATTCCAGAGTTTATTGCTTATCATTTTCATAATACACTAAGTTTTTTTGTATTTTAGACAGGGTTTATGAACTCTCTGCAATAAGCAATGATGTCACTATACATTGCTTCTTCCTTCCTCTTTCTTCTTTTTCTACTGCATGATTTTAGTTGATTATGTTATTTATCTTTGATTTTGTAATTTTATTCCTTGATTTTTTGAAAATAAATTCTCTCTAGATTTTTAGCCAGGAAGATTAGGAAAATAGTGTACATATACGATGTATACCTTCCTCTTCTCTTTTTAAAACTAAGTATTATTATCTCATTTTGGCCTTGTCAGGCTTGTAACACTGATATTTCTTCCTGTAAATATAATTCCTTGGTTTATTCATGTTCAGCACTAATTCATTTACATTTCATTTAGAGTGCATGATTCGTTTACTGTTATTTCTCAATTTATATCTTAATTGATTAAAGTTGATTCTCTGCTAATTTCTATAAGAAAATTTCCTGAGAACAATGTTCCCTGAATTTCCTATAAGCTCAAAATGTTTTTTGTTGCTTTCTTTTATAAACATAGATATAATGCTTCTGTTTTATTTATATATGTATGAGTAGACAGAATGGTAAAAGGGTTTATATGAGAGTTCAGATAGAAGAGAGTTAAGATAAATTTCTAGGTAGAGTCAAGAGAAGCAAAAACTAAAATTGAGTGATATGTCCAGGGGACAGAGAAAAACAACTTGGCTAGAATGAGAAGTAAGTAAAGGGCAATGTGATTATCCTAAAATTCTAGCAGAAGGCATTGGCTGTAGTTTGCTAGGCAATAGAGGTTCTTGCAGGACGAATTCTCTGAGAGAGATTGAGAACAGGAACGTCACCTGGTGGTCTAGACGTGAGTAACTGGATGATGGTGATTGTAGACAAAATGGCAAAGAAGCTGTGATTCCAAAAGATATCTCAAAAGATAAATGAGCAACTTTGGTGATTATTTTTTAAAAGATTGGAGAAAAGGGGTATTTTTTTAAAAATTGCCAAAATTTCTCACATTAAAGAATAGCATATGGTGTTGTTTACAGGTTTGTAGCTTTTAAGGAAATGAGTAAATGATGAATTCAATATCATACAAGTTGCATTGGAGGTCATGATGGAATGTCCAAATGTTGAATTTTCTGTGATTTTTGCACAAAATAATATTGTTCTTACTTGATTTAGAGTTAAAATAATGAAGATATTTTTTCGGCAATTGTGAAAATTAGTTGGAAAAAGAAAGTTCTAGTAACAGGCCTGTCTCAAGAAAATAACAATAAAAAGACACAGCACAGTCAGTTCACATGGTTTATTTTTAAGGCCACAGGCTATCTTCTTTACAAGTATGTTTAGTTTGGTTTTAAGCTCAGAGTTCCCCAAATTAGAATTATAGCTAAGTGTGTGCATTAATGAGCAGTATTTCTATTTACCACTATTTTATCAGTCAAATGAATGGAAGGCATTCAATAAAATAGTTTTCGCTAATTTGAAGTGCAAAATCCCTACTTATTTATTACTGAAAAAAAGTATAACACATATAAGCCAAATAAAGAAAAGATTTAAAGGCTCAATTTATTTTGCTAACTTGGTTAATTAATTGTTCACAGCAGCATCAGTTTAAGCAATAGGAAGCACAAATAATTCTAGTAATTCAATTCCCAGAGAGCCCCTAATATACCATATTTTAGGTTCTTCAAGGAAGAACCCTCTGCAGAGTGTCAAGAATATAAGTGAAGCAACAACAGTGTAATTTTTGAGAGTTAAAAGAACTGTAATAAATTTTGTAGTGATTTTTCACCAATGCTTGATTTGTCCAATTACTGCAGTTATTACTATTACTTGGAATTTAAAAAATGATACGTTGAATCTCTGTCTCATAAATCTGTTTAGCTTCTAGTATCAAAAAATTTCGTAGCACTTCTCATCCTGTCTTTTCAATGATCAATTTTTCAGAAAAAAGCATTTTGTATCTATGTTTTTACTTGAAATTTTCTCTAGATGGTGAGTTGAGGCTTTTAGTCCCAGGATTTTATTTTTACTTTGCACTCACATTTGTGAAAGGTCATACTGTAGACAATTTATGTTGCATTTAGACTTCGCAACAGGCTCAATACATAATCTGAGGTGATTTCGATAGTAAATAAAAAAAAAAAGGAATATGGTGCTTGTGATGGATGGTTGGTGTCATTATGAATATAACTATTATTATTTTACATTTAATGAAAAGCAGTTTTCTTCCAAAAAGAAAAAGGTGCTTAATAAAGTCATATATAATTTGCCACCATTATCCACGTAAGACCATGCTGGGAAGAAAATACTGAAACCACCCACCGGCTGTGACTGGAAAGGCCTCCTGACTCTGCATCTGTTAATGTTTATGAAAGTAAAAATGCCAGTGCTTCCTTTGTCTCATCTTACTAATTTCAGATACATATTGTGAGTGAAGGAACCACACTAAGGGATGAAAAGAGAGATTCGGCACTCATTTTTGTAGCGCTGGAAAAAGAAGAAAGTAAGCAGAATGTATTTATGCATTTTCCATGCATTTTGATTCAAACACAATCACCTTTATTTCTAGCAAAAGCATCTTTGTCATAAAAAATGGCAATTCATAATTGTACTTTTGAAATGAACATTTTATTTTGGAATAATTTTAGATTTGTGAAAAAGTTGCAAAGATAGCTTAAAGGGGTTGCAAAATCCCCTCAGCCAATTTCCTTACATTAGTATGTTACTGTTAACTGTATTCCAGACTTACTTGAATTTCATCAGTTTTTAATGCCATAATTTCCTCTCTGTGTTCTAGGATCCAATCAAAGTTACCACACTGCATTTAGTTGTCAAGTCTCTTCAGTCTCCTCTGCTCTGTGAATATTTCTGTCTGTTTTTCATGAGCTTGACAGTCTTACATGGTAATTTTCAGGTATCCTGTAGAATGCTCCTCAACCTGTATTTGTTTTATGTTTTTTCAGATAAGATTGGGATTGTGAGTTTTCAAAAATGCTAACGAGGTAAAGCCCCATTTTTGTTATATCATATCAGGTGTTACATGAAATCACTAACAATGTTAACCTTAACTATCTGGATAAAGTAGTGTTCACCAGGTTACTCCACTGAAAACTTGCTTTTTTCCCATTCCCTTCTCTACTCTTTGGCAGCAAGTCACTAAGCCCACCCTCAAGTGTAGGGAGTGATATAAGAATTAAGCTCCACCCCTACATATATTATTTGAAATTCTGTAAAGAAGATTTGCCTCCTTCTCTATTTGTTTATCAATCATTTATTTCTACCACAATGGAATCAGGCGTATTTATTTTATTCTTTGCTTTATAAAGCAAATAATGCATTATTTATTTTTTTGCTTACTTTTTTGTTGCTTTGGCAATTAAAATCTTTCATGTGGGTTTCTTCATCCCTTTGACAATACCCCCATATTTTTGTTTTTGAGCACTTTCTTACTTTTTGGTACTACAAAATGCTGTAGGCTCATCTTGTGTTTTCCTTGTCCCAACCCTAGAAACAGCTGTATCTGCTGTCTTTCGATAAAGAATGGTATGTAGAAACCAAGATCTGGGCTCTGGGTATGTTTGTTACTACTGGGATGTTATTGCTTAAGGACTCTCAGCATAAAGGGACAATATGTATAAAAACCAATAAACTCACACACAAGTAATTAGCTTTGTATATATCCATCTATACTAGGACATACATGTTAATTGGTGAGAGGAAAGATTGCTTTTTTGTTTTAAGTTAAAAGCATATGCATAGAAAATAACTATGTCTATAATCATAAAAAATAATAATTTAAAAAATCATGTTGACTTCAGAGCTTTTCTGGAAACACTCCTATGTTTAAATATCAGCATGTTTAAGAGAGAGAACTAGTTCTGTGTGAAGCTAGGAATAATTGCATATATAAAGCATTTGAATATCTATAAGTTCGGTTTTAGTTTTCTTTGGGTAAGCATGTAAAAGGAAATTATCTCATTCTTGCACATGTATGATGAACATGTATAAAATATGTGGTATGAGTAGAAAGACTCATGTGGATCATAAATTAATATTTTTTTAGGGTGAACACCACATAGAAGAGAAAGTTGCAGAGCCACAGAATTTCATTTATAGGAGAAATTTCAGGTAATCTTTAAATCCAATACAGTACCTTTACGGGTGCTATTAAAGTCATATTATGTTATTCCTCCGCTCAGAAGCATCCGATAGCTTCTCTTTGCACTTCAGCACCCATAAGGCTTTATGTAATCTCACTCTCCCTCAACTCTGTGACTTCGTCCTTCCTAGTCTCAACACTCTCGACTCAGGGTCTCCACACTTGGTCTTTTCCTTGTCCAGAATGATTCTGTCAGATATTATCTAATCTCCATGGAATATAAGCTTTATAAGAGCAGAGATTTTTGTCAGTTCTATTCTCTATTGTCTACCAATTACCTACCTATATAGTGTCTGACACATAGTAGGTGCTCAATCAATACTTGTTAAATTTAGTTGAATTGAAAAGAAATCTATATTAAGCAGCATATTATACAAGTACTGGACTCTATGAGTTTCATTAGAATTCAGCTCAGTACTTCTCTTGACACGCAGAGATTCACTTAATCACAGTATCATATCATCCTGGTGTCATCATAGAGGAGTTCTGGTGTCACACGATCAGTCAGTCAACAGGTATTCATTTTCTTTGTTTGTTTTGTTTTTTGAGACGGAGTCTTGCTCTGTCGCCCAGGCTGGAGTGCAGGGGCGCCATCTCGGCTCACTGCAAGCTCCCCCTCCCGGGTTCCCGCCGTTCTCCTGCCTCAGCCTCCCGAGTAGCTGGGACTACAGGCGCCGCCACCACGCCCGGCTAATTTTTGCATTTTTAGTAAAGACGGGTTTTCACCGTGTTAGCCAGGATGGTGTCGATCTCCTGAGCTCGTGATCCGCCTGCCTTGGCCTCCCAAGTGCTGTGATTACTGGCGTGAGCCACCGCTCATGGTATTCATTTTATTATGTATACCACTCTGAGACAAAATGTTCAGGATGTTGTAGGTGATGCAGGAAATATAAAAGAAGCAAAATAAATTGTTGTTGGCTTCCAATTAAAGGGATAAGACATGAACTCAGGAAATCCATTACACCAAACAGTACAAAGTCCTGTAATGCACTGCCCTGTGTATGGCAAGCTACCCAGGAATGCAGGGAGGAGACCAGGGCTGGCCCTTTAACAATGGATATATATGTAGGATGACCAGAAAGGAGAAAGTAAACACTTCAGAAACAGGGACATGTGGAACAAAGGAATATCACAACCAAATACATTGTTATTTTCTTCACTAGCTACAGAATAAACAATGACTTATTTTTTATTTTTCCTCAATATATTTTTAAGACTTATTTAAGGAAATAGGACATACTTTGACACATTCTAAAGTGGACTATTCATTATTACCTGAAATGAATAGATTTGTGCTTTTTATAGGCCTTTTATTAAAATAAGGTTAGCAAGTAAATATTATGGCAAGGTTCACTCATCAATTAATTAAATTTTCAATTAAGATAAGAATGAGTATTATTCCACGTATTTTTCTGTCCTCAGAGAATACATTTGCTCTTGAAAATAAGAAAACAAAAATTAAAGTCCTTCCAAATAGCAATCAATTTGTCCATCTCAGACCATGGAAAACATGATAATAATCCATTAAGAAGGTAAGATATGATTCTTAATATCAAACTACCAAATCATTCACATTTCTAAGAAAGAAGTCTCAAAGAAGGTCAGTGAGATTTGATTTGTCATACAAATCCCTCAATTAAAACTAAGGAAACTTTAATTCTCTGGAAAGTCCATGAACACAACAAAGAAGTTCCGTAACTTTAAAATAAGAATAATAGTAATAATTTCATGAACCTACAGTTTTACTACTTCAGAGACTTGCAAGAGTACCCAAATTTTTCCAGCGACCCTTGACTTTGTATCAGAGTTTAATTAGAGATTCAATTGGAAAAAATAACTTGATTTTATAACAGATTTTCCCAGAATTGTTGAGAAATAGAAGGAATGCAGAGAGGGTCAGTTGAAGCATCCTGAATCTTTGAATAGGCATTTTTCATCCAGGGTCTCTAAGAAAAACCTCATTACATTTTTTAAAACATTGATGTCAGCTGGGATTTTATATCTAGTGTTAGTAATTTCGGGTCATGATGAGTTCGAAAACAAAGATTGTTTTTAAAGGCAGAATTTGATAAAGTTTTGGAATAAAGAGCTGTGGACGTAGGGACAGGGCTGTAAACTAAAAGTCAGCAAGAAAAATTCTATTTCCTGCTTTTAAAGGTTAATAATTTGCTGTTTGTTAGCCAGTGATTCTACTGTTTTCACACTACTGCCTGAGGATTTAAAAATCAAGCTCTCCTTGCTTTGATGCTTTCTAAGAAATATTTCCGTACTGTTATTTCTAGTAGTAATCATGACACTGAGGGCTTCTCATGGGCATATTTTATTTCCAACCTCCTGACATTGAAACAGGGATCATTATGCTGATGAAAAATGTATCCAATAAATGCAAATAGTAAAATAAATATTTTCCTAATGTTTTGGGTGAAGATGTGATAGAGGGTTTTAACATGTCATATATTAAAATGGCATTAAAATATTTTAAAAACGTATTTTTCTCATAGTTTGTGCCTATACAAACCACTTCATTGCTGTCTTTCTTTCTTCATTTCTACATGATCTCCCTTTTTGTCTTTTCTAGCAATTGAACAAGCACTGGGCTTGCATTTTCTTCTCAACAAAACAAAGGGTCAGTAATTTTGGCTAACCAGAGACTGCATTTCCTCACTCATGTCCCTGGAAGATTCTGTATATTCTCTCATTTAGCCTGTGTGTCTGTCCTTCTTTATGATCACCATTGCCATGAACAGAAAGAACAGCAACAGGATCTTTTTTTTTTCTGCCTATGCCTTTTAGTGACCTCATTAAACAAACCTCAGCCATATTTAATTTCTAAAGTGAAATTAATTATTTAATATGAATGACTTCAAGACAAAGTAGGAATTTAACAATGTGTAATGATAATTTACTGATCACAGGAAACTACAATTAGAAATATACATTTTGTAGCTTATAAACATAATAATAGCAATACTTTGAGACAGATTTTAAAAAGATCCAAAATGGTGCTGCTTCAAAAAAATTGTGTGGGATGTGAAAAAGTACTCTGGGTGGAATTATGGCAACGGTTTCTTCATAAAAATGTGGCAAAATAATCAAATCATATGCAGGAAAAACAATATGGTGCTGAATTCTAGTGCATGTGTACGAAGTTTTTACAAATGCTTTCTATTAAAAATTGCCAGTTTTCCAAAGGGGTTGTACCCATTTAAATTCCCGATATTCATTTATTAGAAATACAGTTAGTCCACATCCTTGTCAATATTTGTTATTATCAACCTTTTGCATTTTAGTTTTTATTTAAAAGTTTGGTAGAACTGCCTGGTAAAGCCATCTATTCCTGGGATTATCTTTATAGGAAAGTTTTAAATTACAGATTAATATTTTTGACAAAGGGCTAATATCCAGAATCTACAAAGAACTTAAACAAATTTACAAGAAAAAAAACAAACAACCCCATCAAAAAGTGGGCAAAGGATGCGAACAGACACTTCTCTAAAGAAGGCATTTACGCAGCTAACAGACACATGGAAAAATGCTCATCATCACTGGCCATCAGAGAAATGCAAATCAAAATCAAAACCACAATGAGATACCATCTCACACCAGTTAGAATGGCGATCATTAAAAAGTCAGGAAACAACAGATGATGGAGAGGATGTGGAGAAATAGTAACACTTTTACACTGTTGGTGGGACTGTAAACTAGTTCAACCATTGTGCAAGACAGTGTGGTGAATCCTCAAGGATCTAGAGCTAGAAATACATTTGACCCAGTGATCCCATTACTGGGTATATAACCAAAGTATTATAAATCATGCTACTATAAAGACACATACATGTGTATGTTTATTGTGGCACTATTCATAATAGCAAAGACATGGAACCAACCCAAATGTCCATCAATGATAGACTGGATTAAGGAAATGTGGCACATATACACCATGGAATACTATGCAGCCATAAAAAAGGATGAGTTCATGTCCTTTGCAGGGACATGGATGAAGCTGGAAACTGTCATTCTGAGCAAACTATCACAAGGACAGAAAACCAAACACCATATGTTCTCACTCATAGGTGAGAGTTGAACAATGAGAACACTTGGACACAGGGTGGGAAGCATTACCCACCAGGGCCTGTCATGGGGTGGGGAGTAGGAGAAATACCTAATGTAAATGACAAGTTAATGGGTGCAGCAAACCAACATGTTACACGTATACCTACGTAACAGACCTGCACGTTGTGCACATGTACCCTAGAACTTAAAGTATAATAACAAAAAAAAAAATTTTTTTACTATTTAGATTTTTATTCATTCCTGCCTCCATTGGCAAATTTTGTACTTTTAGGAACTGGTCTTGTTTCATCTAAAATTTCAAAATGTATTGACATAAATGCATCTCAAATATCTTTTATTATCATTTAAATGTCTCTAGGATCTATATCGAGTTTACTTCATCCATTCATGAATATTAGGAATTTGTGTTTTCTGTTTTTATTCTTGATCTATCTTGCAAAGACATTGCCAGTTTTATTTGTTTTGTCAAAGAACAAACTTCTAGCTTTGTTGATCTTCCATATTGTGGTTTGTGGTTTGGTTATTTTCTTTTTGCTTGTTTTCCCATTGGTTTCTGCTATTTTTATCCTTTTTTCTTTTTTGGAGCAGAAGTGAAGGTATTTAACCTTTATCGTATATGAACTATTTTTAAATGTGAAGAATTGTTAGTTATTTCATACCCAACTTCTTATTTCTTGCACCAACTTTAACATATCCTTATTGAGAGATTCTTAAAAGCTCCAAATACACAGAAATAATTGATATTTTTCTGCTTTTGTCTTATGATTCCTTTCTTTCTGCAGTCTTTGGCTTTCATCAGATATTTTATCTCATTTGGATTTTATTTGTCAATTGAATGCTTGGATTAAAGATTTTAAACTTTCATTTTTTTCCAATGTAGACATGTAAGACAATGCTCTTTTCAGTGAGGATAATCTTCAATACATCCTACACGTTTTGATATTTTTATTGTCTTCAATTCAAAATATGTTCTAATTTCAATTGTTTTCTTTTTTGATGCAAGGACCACTTAGAATTGTATTGGACAATTTCTAAACATTTGAGAACATTCTAGTTATCTTTTGCTCTTATTTCTAGCTGATTTCCACTAATTTCTTACATATTCTGTAAGATTGCCATTCTTTCACATTTGTTGATTAGTTTCATGGACTAGCATATGGTTATATGCCTTTCATGAGAAAAGGATGCTGTTTAAAGTTATTGTGGGGACTTAATAGGTGTATATATCTATGGAGTGAGAAAAGAATTTTGAAATCCCTCATTATGATTACATATTTGGTCCTTTTTCCTTTTTGTTTTACTTTTACTTCATATGTTATGAATTTTACTCATTACAAAGTTAAAATTGCTATATATTCTTGGTAGATTTTATTTTTGATTATTATGAAATGTCCTCATTGTCAGTTATGCTTCTGGCATGAGAGTCTTCTTCGCTAGTATACTTAAACCAGCTTTATTTGGGTACTGTCTGAATGATCACATTTTCTGTTCTTTTTTTTTTTTCACCTCTTTTGCGTGCTAATATTTAAGTTGTATTTCTTGTAAGTTACATGTATTTTGGTGTTTTCCCTCCGTGACAATTTTTTAATTGCAGCCTTTATTTTCTTTAAGTGTAAAATAATAATTAATTTAGTTTTATTTTTCAAAAGTACTATTTAAAATTTAATTTATTTTCCTTTTTTGCATTCTTTTGAATTTTTTTGTATTCTCTTGCCATTTCATTTTTCTAGGTCTACTTGAACTTTTTTATTTAACATAGAGATTGCAAAACAAATACTTTTCTTACAAGGTCTAACATAAATCTAAAATACTTCTAGAAAAATGAAAATACTTTAGAATTTTTCTTCTATTTTTTTCTCCCTAATTATGTGTTCTTATTGTACTTTAATATGCTATGCACATTATACCCCAAAAGTCTTGAGTATTATTTATGCTGTAAATATTTATTAAAGTTTATCCAGATAGTTTAACTTTCCATTGCTTTTTGCTCTTTTGTCTACCTCAAGCTGCCATTGTGGGTCTTTTCCAAGTGCCAAATATGACCTTTAGTGAAGGTCTTTTGGTGACAAATTCAATTTTTATCACAAAATGTCTTTATTTCATCTTTATTTCATTTTGAAGCAAAGTTTTATTGAGTATAGAATGTTTGGTACATTTTTTCAGCATTAAGCCTAACGTTCTTCAATCTGCTCATTTCAATTATTTCTATTGAGAAGTCTGTCTGTTTTTGTTTTTGTTTCTGTTCTCTCCTTTGAAAATAACATGTCTTTTCCCCCTACTTTGGGATTTTTACTTGGTTTGGGGTTTACAGCAGTTGTGATTTGATAGTTTCCTCTGTATGAATCCTGACAGAAGATTGTAGTTATTATTAAATCTTGTATTTTTATTTTGTAAATTGGGAAATTCTTAGCATTAACATTAGGTATAGTGTTTCTACCCCATGTTCTCTAATCTCTCCTTCTAAAACTCAAATTGCACACATATTAGATCTTGGTGCCCTACTTGCCAATAATGTTCTTTTTGTGTGTGTGTTATAGACACTTTGCCCATCGTGTCAGTTCACACATTTTCTTCTTAGCCATGTATTCTTTTTTATTAAACCTCTTTTAGCTCCACCTAATGCCCTATGAAATGCATGCACTGCACTTTTTTTTTTTTTAATTATGCTTTAAGTTCTAGGGTACATGTACATAACAAGCAGGTTTGTTACATATATATACTTGTGCCATGTTGGTGTGCTGCACCCATCAACTCGTCAGCACCCATCAACTCGTCATTTACATCAGGTATAACTCCCAATGCCATCCCTCCTCCCTCCCCCCTCCCCATAGTAGGCCCCGGTGTGTGATGTTCCCCTTTCCATGTCCAAGTGATCTCATTGTTCGGTTCCCACCTATCAGTGAGAACATGCGGTTTTTGGTTTTCTGTTCTTGCGATAGTTTGCTGAGAATGATGGTTTCCAGCTTCATCCATGTCCCTGCAAAGGACATGAACTCATCCTTTTTTATGGCTGCATAGTATTCCATGATGTATATGTGCCACATTTTCTTAATCCACTCTGTCACTGATGGACATTTGGGTTGATTCCAAGTCTTTGCTATTGTGAATAGATGTACTGCACTTTTAATCAGCTGTTGTTTGTTTTTTGTTCTAGAATTTCGAATTGATTCTTTAATAATAAGTAGCTAATAGAAGAAACATGCATCCTGATAGTTCCCAACAGTTTTATTCCTCTTTGAATAATTTCAACTTTTATTGTAGATTCAGGGGGTATACGCACAGGTGTGTTACATGGATATATTCACGTGATGAGGTTTGGAGTACAAGTGATCAAATCACTCAGGTAGTGAGCATCACGCCCAGTAGGTAGTTTTCAGCCCTTGCCCCCTTCCACTCTCCTCATTTTAGTAGTCCCCAGGGCCTATTGTTTCCGTCTTTATGTCCATGTGTACCCAATGTTTAGGTCCCACTTTTAAGTGAAAACATATGGTATTTGGTTTTCTCAATAGTTTTCTTAAACATATTTTTTATTACAGAGAACTTCATGGTTATACAAATTAGAGCCATACAAAGTTCAATGTTCCTCTTTCTCAACTTCAGGATTTATCAAATCCTGGCCAAGAATACTTCACCCGCACCCACCTCACCCCCCATATTATTTTAAAGCAAATTTCAGACATCACATGATTATATCTGTATTTATTTTAATATGTTCTCTAAAAGATAAGAACTCTTTTTAGGATGAGTTCATGTCCTTTGCAGGGACATGGATGAAGCTGGAAACCATCATTCTGAGCAAACTAACACAGGAACAGAAAACCAAACACTACGTGTTCTCACTCAGAAGTGGGAGTTGAACAATGAGAACACGTGGACACAGGGAGGGGAACATCACACACCAGGGCCTGTCAGGGACTGGGAGGCTAGGGCAGGGATAGCATTAGGAGAAATACCTAATGTAGATGATGGGTTGATGGGTGCAGCAAACCACCGTGGCACGTGTATGCATACACCATGGCATGGCACGTGTATTCCTATGTAACCTGCACGTTCCGCACATGTACCCCAGAGCTTAAAATATAATAAATAAATATATATGAACTCTTTTTAAATTGGTACACACCAAAATTAATATTCCCTAATATCTTCAAATATACAGTAAGTATTTAATTTTTAAACTGTCTCATAAATATATCTTTTAAAGGATGTTTGAGTCAGGGTCTAAAGTATGACTATGTATTGCAATTGCTATCTCTGTCACTCTGTTAAATATATTTTCTTAGAGTATGATAAATATGTATAAATGCACAGAAGTCATTATGCTACATTTTGATAAATATTCTCATGTGTATATATCTGTGTAATTGCCACTAACATCGACGTATTTCTCTATTCTGTTTATTTTTATTTATATTTTTACTAATACTACACTCTTATTTAATCAAACATTAAGGCTTGTTAAAGGCTTATTAAAGCTTTAGTAAGCCTTGATGTCTGATTAAGGTTCTAAATTTGCCTTCTTCAAGATTGCCCTGGCTGTTCCTTTGTATTTTCATATAAATGTAAAATCAGCTTGACAATTTCCACCCAAAATATTCTGTTAGGATTCTGACTAATATTATGCTAAATCTATAGTTCATTCAGTTTGGGGAAACCTGACATCGTATTGATGTTGAATCATTCAATTCATACAATGATAAATATCTTCATTGATTTAAATCTTCACACTCTCACGGTAGCTTTGTAATTTTTGCACAATGTTTTAACACACTTTGTAAGATGTATTTCTACATGCATTCTTTTTCGCTGCTGCTATTATAAATGGTTTCCTTTTTACTCCTGCCGTTTAAAATTGCAACGGATTCATAAATGTTGAGTTTATAGGTCATAAGGGAAATCCTTAGAACCTTTCCTGTCATATAATATGCACTAGATAAGTGATTTCTATTACTGTATTTTTATTTGGGCTTATTCTGTTGTTCTCTTGCTAAGTTACTTTTAAAACTTAGATGTCTAGCACATAAATTTTTAGCCTTTTATTTTTTCAGCATAAATATCCAAGTGTATACATTTCTCCCTAAGCACCAAAACTTTCTTTTCGGCTTTGTTTTATCTTTCGTCATAGCATTTATTTCAGTACTCTAATACTCAATGTAATTTATTTAGTTAGTTATTTGTCCATTTCCACAAGTTGTTAATTAATGTTCCGTGATGTCAGGTATTTTGACTGTTTTATGCAGTGATGTCTCCAGAATGCCAAACTGTGCCTGGCACATACCAGAGAATAAATAAATCCTTGTTTAATGAGTGAAACTCATATTTTTTCTGCCTGAAAGTTTTGTTATTATTTTCTTAAATGCTTATGTGTTCTGTTTAATAAGAGATCCATAAAAAAAACTTAAGTATTTTGTCTCGCAGCATTAATTTGTGTGTGTGTATGTGTGTGTGTGTGTGTTTTAATTTAACTTTTATTTTAAGTTCAGGGATACATGAGCAGGTTTGTTACACAGGTAAACTTTGTGTCATGGGGGTCTGTTGTATAGATTATTTCAGCACCCAGGTATTAAGCCTAGTATCCATTGTCATTTTTCCTGATTCGTTATTTTTCCTGATCCTCTCCCTACTCCCATCCTATGTGTCCATGTGTTCTTATCATTTAGCTCCCACTTATAAATGAGAACATGCTGTATTTGGGTTTCTGTTTCTGCATTTGTTTGCTAAGGATAATGTCCTCCACTTCCATCTATGTTCCTGCAAAGGACATGATCTTGTTCTTTTTAATAATTGCATTGTATTCCATAGTGCAGGTGTACCACATTTTCTTTATCCATTCTACTATTGATGGGCATTTTGGTTGATTCCATGCCTTTGTTATTGTGAACAGAGCTGCAATGAACATAACGTGTGCATGTGTCTTTATGATACAACAATTTATATTCCTTTAGGTATATACCCAGTAATGGGATTGCTTGGTCAAATGATATTTATGTTTTTAGGTCTTTGAGGAATTGCCACATGTCTTCAACAATGGTTGAACTAGTTTACACTCCACTAATAGTGTATAAGCATTCTTTTTTCTCTGCATGGCAGCACTAATTTGGAGCAGTTAGTCTTTTCATATTTATTGCAAATATTGATTTTTAAAAATGTCTTTCTACCATCTTATTGTAAACAATTTGTCCTGGTTTTATTTTTTGCTTGTGTTTTGTCCTTTTTTTAAAAAAAAATGATTATGGTTTCTTTTTCATATTTTTCTACTAGTTTGGATTTTTTATTTCTATTATTTTAGTTGTTATCCTAGAAAGTATCTGTGTATACTTAACTTTCCCAAATGATAAAAGTAATGGGTCTTTTACTCTCAAACAATTCCAAGAAATGGCCTTTTGATTTCTCTGCTATTATTTTCAACTATTTTAATTACTTTTTGTCCCTTTGCAATACTAATATCATCGTTTCATGCAGTCAGTATTTGTTTAGATTTACTCACATATTTACTTTGTTTTAGGATCACTTCCTGCTATCTTTAGCATCCTTGTCCTCTATCTTCTCTTTCCTATTTTCCACCTCTTTTCTCTAGGTTGCTTCCAAATAACTTCTCTAAAACTTTATTAGTTTGTTAATTCTTTACAACCATACTTAATCAGCTATTAAATCCTTTAAATATTTCACTTCAATTATATTTTCCAAGTCTAAGAGTTCTAATAGCTCATTTGTAAATTTACAAGTTCTTTATTCCAGGCAAACCTCTTATCAATATCTCAAATATATTAAATCATATAGTTTATATTATGTATTCAGTAATTCAATTTTATCAATTTTGTGGCTGGAATCCTGTTTTCTGTTCTTCCAACCATAATTTTTCTAGCACATGGTGATGTGTTTACCTGTGGATTTGTCGATTTCTAATAGTTTCCTGACTATTTTTGTTGGAATGCTAATTGTGAATTCTTTTGGAGAGAGAGAGGAGTCTGGAATACATGTAGGGCCTATCATACCATTTCTGTCTTTGTTTTAGTAATATTCCTTTACTAGTCTAGGATTTCAACTAAGCCCACAGCTTGGGTTGTTTCGGGCCATTCAGTGGACTATAAATTTGGGCAATAAACCCATATGAGAACTAGTTTGTGGTTATAAATTCCAAAGTTTGAATTTCCTGAAAACTAGCAAGTTGTATTTGTTAGCAGGAGAGCCCTTATTTATGGAAAGCTTGTAATAGTATATTCTTGGTTGCATAGACTGGTTTATCATAAACGAACTTGGAATCTATGGATTTCTGTGGCATGGGAAATGGAAAATGTCACAAAGGCCATGTAACTGTATGAATATGTATGAAAATGGAAATGTTTCATAATCTGAAATATTTTCTTCTGCATCACACTTAGAGACCTCATATATGAACCTGGGTTCAGAGTGCCTCTGATTTAGAAAGGAAAAATTGGGAGCTCTGACAATGACCCCAGATCTCTTCTCATTTTGTCTGTGCCATAAAATTAGTTGTATTCATAAAATAATTAGTAATTCTTGATCCTGGGTTAGATCTCTGATTCATTTAAGTCTGATTTGATTATATAAATCCATGTGTTATTGCAAGATGTTTTAGGTGACATAATTGGCCTGGCACCCATTCCACTATATTATACAAATGGAAGTCCTCATGATACTAAATCAGTTTTCAAGTGTCTCTGACCTGATACGAAACTCGCTTACTAAATTTTACCTCCATAAACATATTTTAATTCTTTCCAGTTATGTTGGTAACACTTTTGAAACTGCTTTATCAAATGGGATGGCCTTGTATTCCTTGTTTATACTTGAAATTCTTATTCATTCTTTTAAATATATAAGACACATAGATTTTATATTCTGCATCTACCAGTACCAATGACTATAATATTCATGGGTCTGAGCATGCAATTTATGGTTTCTGGTAACTCTTGTTCATAATGATTTGTTGGTTTGTTTCTTTTTTTATTATTATTTTACTTTAAGTTCTGGGATACATGTCCTGAACATGCAGGTTTGTTACATAGGTGTACATGTGTCATGGTGGTTTGCTGCACTTATCAACCTGTCATCTAGGTTTTGAGTCCCTCATGCACTAGGTATTTGTCCTAATACTCTCCCTCCCCTTCCCCCAAACACCCAACAGGCCCTGCCGTGTGATGTTCCCCTCCCTGTGTCCATGTTCAACTCCCACTTATGAGTGAGAACGTGTGGTGTTTGGTTTTCCGTCCTTGTGAGAGTTTGCTGAAGATGATGGTTTTCAACGTCATCCATGTCCCTAAAAAGGACATGAACTCATCCTTTTTTATGGCTGCATAGTATTCCATGGTGTATATGTGCCACATTTTCTTTATCCAGACTATCATTGATGGGCATTTGGGTTGTTTCCAAACCTTTGCTATCGTGAACAGTGCTGCAATAAACATACAAGTGCATGTGTTTTTACTGGTGGTTTATAATCCTTTGGGTATATACCCAGTAATGGGACTGCTAAGGTCAAATGGTATTTCTGGCTCTAGATCCTTGAGGAATCACCACACTGTCTTTTACGGTGGTTGAACTAATTTACACTCCCACCAACAGTGTAAAAGCGTTCCTATTTCTCCACATCCTCTCCAGCATTTGTTGTTTCCAGACTTTTTAATGATCACTCATCATCGGTGGCTTGTTTCTTATTTCTTTTGTAATTTCTTTTTATAATGGAGTCATGTGACTTAGAGCTTTAGCTATAAGAATTATTTAGGAACTGTGTTCAGCGTGAATTTCTCCATGAAAAATTTACTTTTGCTTCAGTCAGGTAACTATAGGCACAATCCAAGACTATGTTAAACAAAATTTTCAAAAAGGATTTTTTAAACTTACCCATATGTGCTTGAATGTGAGTTTATGATCAAGAATTTTCAAGCGAGTCTTTATTTTATTCTACTCTATGCAAAGTCTTGCCCAAGTCAGATAAACTATGTAAGCGTCCATGTGTGTATGTATGTGTGTGTATTGTACCCCTATTGCTGGTCTTTCTGTACCCCATATTGGCAGGCAACCTTGACCTCCCACGCTAAGGCCCACACGCTATCTCTTGTCCTTTGTATTCAGTGTCCCATTAAAACCTAGGCTCTAAGCCACCAGAGATCAGTAGATGCCTTTTGGGTTAGAATAGGCTTTAATAATGTCTTGGCCCTATGATATCACATTTTATCTTTGTTTCTGGACTAAGATTAATTTACGTCAGCCAAGTAGCTTTATGAAAAGCTATTTAAAAATACTTTTATCAGCATATTTAGATGCTCTGTACTGGGAGAGTTGCTTTACCCATCTAGTCCATAATATTGCCTGATGATTAGTTTTATTAGCATAAACATTAAACAATTATGGCTTATTAATATAAACTGTCCTAAGAAAAGTCTGGTCTTTTTCCAAATAAAAATTGTTTTAATCTAAGCAAATATTAGTTGTATTAACTTTTCAAAAGTAATTACAATACATGAAACGTCCAAATTAGAGGGAGCAGATGCCAAGAAAAGAAAAATAATAGCTTATTTCTTCTATTCCTATACAGTAACTTAACTACAGTATAATATTTAAGTATATTTTAGAAATCTAACAATCAGATGTTCAGAATAATCTCTAAAATAATTTCATCTGTTTCAGCTGATAACTTGGTTTACAAGTGTCAGGATAATTTTGGTATTTACCTATTAAAATGTTTATTTTTACTGGCACACTAGTCTTGAAACTTAATTTTAGTAAAATGCAAAATCTTACTAACTGCTAGTAAGTAGGAAAACCCATTATTTTCTTTTCTTTTCCTTTTTTTTTTTTTTTTCTTTTTTTTGAGATGGAGTCTCACACTGTCACTAAGCTGGAGTGCAGTGGCGCCATCTTGGCTCACTGCAACCTCTGCCTCGGGGTCAAGGGATTCTCCTGTCTCAGCTTGTGGAGTAGCTGGGACTACAAGCGTGCTTCACCACTCCCACCTAATTTTTGTATTTTTAGTAGAGATAGGGTTTCACCATGTTGGCTAGGATGGTCTCAATCTCCTGACCTCGTAATCTGCCCGCCTAGGCCTCCCAAAGTGCTGGGATTACAGGCGTGAGTCACCACACCTGGCAAAACCCAATATTTTCTTTATAATGGAAATTATTGAATGGATAGATTCATCTTACAAATATATATAGACACACAATGAGTACAAATGTAAATTTTTCAGGGAAGGAAGAGTGGTAAACTTCCTTATCTATTAATATATCTTTGCACTTATGCAATAAAGACACATATTTGTCAAATATTGTCATATTTGATAGCAAAGTACAAAAACACAGTTACTATGACTAAAATAATATCCATTGATTGTCTAACGGGATTGTTAAGAGACTCAAGAAACATAATACATGTGAAAATGCTATAAAAATTTTAAGATGCTTTTACTAAAAATATCATTAGGAGGAGTAGTAGTGTTTTTTCCATTTTAGGAAAAAATATGACCTTCAATATTGTTTCACAGAAGTAAATTAAAGATTGTTATAAATAGGACTAGCTCTAAGTTAGTCTAGGATTAGGTGTTAGCAAGGCAGTAAACAGTTGTGGTTTCAGTTAAATATTTTAGTGACCACTTTTCAAGAAAACAGAATGATATTTTTTTAAAAATTAAAGAAAGATATCGGTCTGAACATTTTCCCAAACCATTTTACATAATGTGTGGTATTTATTATACATAATTTCAATATATAAATAGAGTTCAGTCTAAAACTGAATTATGTGCACTACTTTAGCTAGATGATGTGAGGTTTCTATCGAGTGATCTGTCAAGTTGATAGCGTGTCACCTGGAGATGATTTTCTAGAACTGGCATTTTATCTCTGTAGTCTCCTTCTCAAAACACACAATTCCAGCCTAGTTTATGAGAAAACACCAGTCAAATCCCAATGGAGGGACATACTGTAAAATATCTCACCAGTAAAAACAAAGAAAGTCTAAGAACCTGTCACAGCTAAGAGAAACCTAAGAAGACATGCTGACCAAATGTAACATGGTATCTTGCGTGAGATTCTGGAACAGAAAAAGCAATGTTAGGGAAACACTAAGAAAATTTCAATGAAGTGTAGACTTTAGTTAATAATACTGTGTTAACATTGGTTCGTCACTTGTGACAAGTCTACCATACCAATGTATTAGGATTCTGTACTATCTTGAAAACTTTTCTGTATATCTAAGTTTACTCTAAAGTAAAAAGTTAATTTTTACATTAAAATAAATAAGCTAGTAGCAGGAATTTCATTTTTATTTCCACAAATAACTGGCTTGGTTGATTTTTTTTAAGTGTAGAATTTATTGGTTGGTTTCTGCCCCCTAACTCTGTAGTCATTAGATAATTTGGAGGCTTTATTAAGTTTTAATAACTTCTGATCATTTGGGGTAACCTTGATTAATATATGTGACTAAACTTAACTACTAGAGGGAACTCCATTTGTTCACTGAAGTGTTTTTCCTTTATCCAGACTCAGGACTTATACAGATTTAACTTCATCTAAGTAATTCCATATTAAGACACATCAAAATGGAGCAGAACACTTTGACCTGATTCTGTCAGCCCAGCCTCAACTGCATCTTAGCTACCACTTTCCCTACAGAAAAACATACAGTTCTTAGGCAGTTCCAAGTCTCCACTAATCTCTTTCCAACTCTACAAAAGCATTGCTTCTATTTTATCATGTACTTTAAGCCTTCTCTCTTACATAGTTCCAGTTCTCAGCATTAATCTGGTAAGTTATTGCTCAGGCGTGATATAATTCCAGACTATATCATGCTCATAATAGAAAAACTAAATATATCTGTGTTTTATATCCAGTGCCAGGATTAGAGAAATTAAACTACAAAACACCTGAATTCAAGCACCTTTCTTCAAAGCAATACTTTTAATTCATATTCTCAAAGATATTGCATTTGGATCTTTAAATATGAGATTTCCTTTTACTTCCTGTATTAATTTGCAAAAAGCAAAATATTTTCATGGGAGTTCCTTCTGCAAACTATTTGGAAGACTTTTGATCTGAAAACTTCTGTGCAGTGATAGCTCTCAAGATTCCTCCCAAAAATGAATTTATGTTTTATGTTGTAATTATTTTCACAAAAGGAAGAACTTACTAAAGTACTACTGGAGGGCTTCTCAACCTCAACACTATTGACATTTTGGATTGGATAAGTCCTTGCCGTGGGGAGATGCCTAGTGCATTGTAGGATGTTTAGCAATACCTATGCCGCTAGACATCTTAGCTCCTGCTCTCTTCCCAACGGATGCCAGTAACAACCCCTCCCAAGCTATGACAATTTTGGAGTTATATCTCCAGGTGTTTTCAAATGTCCCCTGCGGGGCAAAATCAAACCCTACTTGAGAACCACTGAGGTAATGTCACTACTAAAATCCAATTTTATTGAAACTGTTAAAATATTTTGATTTGGCTGTGAGAAGCAATATCCCCAACATGCAGAAAGGAAACTTAAATGATTCCCTTTGTTAAGTAAACACCTTCTGTATCTTTGTGTGCCATGTAAGTTGCAATACTGCTGTGGGGTGGAGCATGAGGGCAGCAGTTTAGTTGGAAGGAGGCCTATGGAATATGTACTGATGCTCCCTTTGCATTGTAAGTGAACTGTTCTCTTAGAAAGATGTTTACTAATAGGAGCTATGGGAGTTGGAGTTTAGCCTTCCCCTTTGTCAATAAACCTCCACATCAGCCACTTCTCCAAAATGATGTTTTGGTTCCGTTCTAGCAACTAATGTTAATAATTTAGAGCAGGATTTGCAATGTGTGGTCTGCAGAAACCTGCTACGCGCATGCTCTATTGCTGTCTTCCAGCTCCAATATCATTTCTGTGCTGGTGACAGACTATGGCCCCCAAATCATAAAATATGTACTATCTGTCCCTTTGCAGAAACAAATTGACCATCCTGTTGTAAAGTCTAAAATCTGCAAATTATTTAAACTGTCTAACCTAAACCCTTTGTTCTATATATGCATCAGCTAAGTCATAACAGCAGCAGCCACATTCATAAAAGTATCAGTCTTTAAAATTCATGCCAGAGGCAAGATCAATTTAGACACAATTTTCATCCTCATGGGAATAAGTGGCTTGCTCCTTCACACACTAAGGCTATTCTTCACTTGATCTTAGCCAAAAGGCCGAGAAGCGATACTAAGTCTATTCTTACACCTGTGCTTTTTCTGCCTTTCTCTAGGCTCAGCAATACCCTTTACATTTTGTTATAAGTTTTCTTCCTCAGAACCTTAGAATCCTTTCTGACAATTGCGGGAGTGAAGTGGAAAATGTGTCCATCTAGGAGCAAGTTTACTGTTAATGGATATGTTTAGTTACCATTTAGGAAGGATTGGGTATTGGAGAGATGTGGATGATTTTGGTGTAAAGTAGCTACAATATTCTTCTTCTTTATCCAGAATCAGAGGCCACTCATCCTTTTCTCTACAGCTTTGTGTTGTTTGAAAGGTGAGAAGACATTTCAGAAAAAGTTTGTCTAGCAAGTCTACAACATTTTTAATTTTGTCTCTGTCTTTTCTCTATTCATTGTGGCTCTGGGATGGTTTTCCGATTGCAACCAACTGATGCTGTCGTATTTCTTCTGAAGCTTATGCTATGCTATACTCTACAATGTGGGACATTTTAAAGTGCTCTACTCAAAATGTGCAAGGCTTGGAAAACAAAGCATGTCTATGATACTTGGCTATTTGTAGTCAGGTGATTTATGGTGGAAAAGACACAGAAAGGGAAATGGAAATGTACAGCCAACCACAGCTTACTCTGTAGATTATGCTGTCAATCTGTTTTCATTGTATTAGCAATAATCATTGTAAAGATACAGCAACGAGCTTGTAATCTTCATTTGTGTTCATTTCCAGAAATGACTAAATTGGGAATATTAAGACTAGATACACTATTAAAAGCAACTTTGCCTGCAATGTTTATTTCCACATGTACTTGTATTTTTCCTATGAACTAATAAACTGCTGAGAGTAATATTCCAGTGCTGGTGCTTAGAGAATATTTACATGATAGAATAGCATGCTTGAACTGCTGTCCCCTTCATCATCTGTCCCTGCTCCACCTTTGGGTGCCAAAGAAAAATAACTCTGTAGCCAGAGGGGTTAAGGGCCTCACCAGCAAAGAACCACGGGCTCTGCACAACGTGGTTCCAGCTCAGACAGAATTTCATTCACATTTTGAACAGATCCCTGCTAAATATAAACTTAAATCTGCTTTGCATGTCATTACAGTAGGATTAAATCTGTATAAAATATAGAAACCTGAGCTATTAATCAAAGGAATATTCAACTATAATCAACATCTAAATAGACTGTAGGTTTAAGTGAAAAAAAGTGCCTAGCAGGCGATTGTACTTTTGTGTAAGGCCCACTTGTTTGTAAATATGCACATCAAAATGACAGAAGAAGCTCTAGGATAATTTTCAGAAAAACTAGTTTAGAGGAAAAAATGGGAGAAAATAATGAGTTTGAGGGAGGAGCAGAAGAAATCAAAAAAAAAAAATTGGAAGGAACTTTTGATGTGTAGAGTAGAGTTTTGGAAAGACTATCCTGGAACAAAATGGAAGAAAAGAGAGAGTAGAAAAAATAAGCTAGAAAAGATAAGCTCACTCATAACCCATGTTTCAAAAATCAGTAGATTTTTACTTATTGTAGAATAAAAGTCAAGCTCTCATTCTACATTTAATTCATGGTTTACTCTCGAATTACTAAATTTTCCACCTTTTCCTCTTGAGCACCAGTCACTTGCCTACCTCAACCCTTAGTTCACTGTGGTTTCTCTCCTCTTTTCTTTCTGGAATGTGGTCCATTCCATTCTTTATTCTCCAATCTCCTTCTCTAGCTCCCTATTATTTATGAAACCTTTTCAATTGAATCCAGACCTCAGATAGCTTTCTTCTCTAAACTTATGCACTCACCTATTTTATAACCCCTCAATTACTGCCTTTGGATATCTATTAATTTGCTCTCTTGAACTGGGTTTTTTTTTGTATATTCATGATTTATCTTCCTGGAAAAACAGTAAATATACTGAAAGAGAGTACTGTGTCATTCTTTAGTGACGATTATAGTATACCACATAAATCAGTGTACAAGGAATCTAGTAAAAGCATTTGAAGACAGAGATATGTTTGATTTCAGGATATTATAGTCACTTCCTGAAAAGTTGAATTTCACAGTCACAGTTTCTCTGTAGCTTGTAACATGAAATTTAAGAGGTCCATACTAAATGACATTTTTCAGTAGGTGTTATAGTAGGTTGAACTGTGGTCCCAAAAGATATGTCTACCTGGAATCCCAGAATACAACCATATATGGAATAAAAATCTGAGTTTCAAAGAGGAAGGAGTCATACAGAAAAAGAACAGCAGAAATCTTAATGAAGACCCCTTGAGACTTAGCTGTGAGATATATCTGGATAGGATAAAACCCCATGAGAATAAGCAGAAATTGGCTGAGAGTTGTGAGGTGAGCAGTTCCCAGAGCTCACACAGGGCTGGGGATCCTTGGGTTTATTCCAGCCAGAGTGGAGCATCCTCACTGATCACTCTGAAAATTTAATACAGATGTGAAAAAATCCATCTTTAGTAGTGGAGTTCAATTATACCTAGAATAAGGGCTGCTGCAGCCATATCCAAAAAAAAAGTAAAAACAAACCTCAAAAAAGAGCAAGATGAAATGCAGGTATCTTAACTGCCTTCTAGAACAAACGCCACTCACTAGGTTTCAATGGAGGACAAAAATGACTATGACTGACCATCACCACTGTAAAATTCACACATCCAACATCCAACCAAAAATTATTAACCATATTAAGAAATAGGAAAATGAGACACATGATGAGGAGACAAACTAGGCGATAGAAACAGAACAATAAATGGTAGACATGATGAAATTAGAAGGCAAGGATATTAAAATAGCTGTTACAGTGTTATTCAATTATGTAAAGAAAACATGATGTTAATAGATAGAAGAAATTTAAAAAGAATAAACTAGATTATCTAGAAATAAAAACTAGAATATCTTGCATGAAAAATTCACCACACAGGATTAGATACTACAGACAAAAACTCTTAGTAAACTTTACTGCAAAAGAAAATGTTAGTGAACTTTTGAAGACTATCAATAAAAACTACCTACAATGAAACACAGAGAGAGAAAGACTGAAAAAATTTGAAATGCATTTCTGTGAGCTGTGAGACAACACTGAGCAGTGTAAAGGCTATATAATTTAAGGCCCAGAAATAAGGGGTGGCAGAGCGAATATCTGCAGGTAAAATGAAAAATTTGTCCAAATTTAAGAAAATCTTAAATATGCAAAATCACAATGAACCCTAAGAAGGACAAATACAAAGAAAAATACACTGACTACGCATGGGAAGAAATGTTCACAATATCAGAAGTGAAAAAAAGGGGGGACATATCAATTTAAATTCTGCTAACATTAAAAGGACAATAAGAGCATGCTATAACCAGCTTTAAGTCAATATGTTAGGAAAATTAAATTAAATGAACAAATTGCTTAAACAGTAAAAAAAAAAAAAAAAAAAAAAAAAAAAAAAAAAAAAAAACCAGCTGACTCAAAAAGAAATAGAAATAGAAAATCTGAGTTAAATTCAATTTAAAATTCCAATTTAAAAATTGGAATTATAATTTTAAATGATTCTACAAAGAAATCCTCAGATCAGATGGCTTCACTGGTGAATTTGATCACACTTTTAAGGAAAAATAATACCAGTCCTATGCAAACTGTTCCAGAAAATTATAGGAGAGTGGAGCATTCTTTAATTCATTTCATGAGGCCAGCATTTCCCTGATTTAAAATGATATTACAAGAAAAGTATAGACAAATATTTCTCATGAATTTAGACACAAAATCCTGAACAAATATTAGTGAATTAATCCCGCAAATCTTTTAAAAGGGAGTATATCATAACCCTATAGGGCTTTTCCAGGAATGCACTGTTTAACTTGAATATCGATCATTATAATTCACCACATTAACAGAATAGGAACCATCAGAGTATTCCAGAAAAAGCATTTGACAAAATTCCATTTTTGATAAAAAACATCTCAGTAAACTAGCGATAAAAAGGAACATTCTCAATCCAATGAAAGGCACCTATAAAAAGTTATAGTTAACATCACACGTAAAAGTGAAAGACTTTTCTCCTCAGCATTAGGAATAAGGGAAGAATCAGTGTTCAATACTCCTGTTCAACATTGTACTGAAGTGCAATAAAGCAAAATTTTAAAAAAGACATACAGATTAAGAAAAGGATGCAAAATTGTTTTAATTACCAAATGACATGATGATATAAGTGGAAGCTTCTAAGAATTCCACATAAAACTATTGGAAAGAAGTGAGTATGGAAGATTGCATAAGACAAAATCAATATAAAATTTATTGTATTTCTATATACTAACAGTGGGAGGTATTTACAATTACAGTCAAAACCATAAAACACTTAGAATCTTACGAACTTCCAGACCTACACACTGAAAACTATAAAATATTTCTGAGAAGTCAAAGACCTAAATAAACGGAAGATGATACTATGTTCATCAATTAGACTAATTAATGTAAGTTATTAATTCTCACTAAATTGATTTATAGATTCCATACAATCCTGTTCAAAATCCCAGCAGGCTTTATTTCGGGGAAATATTGACAATCTAATTCCAAATGTTACAGGGAAATGCAAAGGACCTAGAACAGCCAAAACAACTTGATAAGAGGACAAAATGAAAATCCTTAAATTTGATTCCCATATTTCCAACAAATTTACAGTAATTAAGACAATCATATTGGAGACAAGGAACACATACAAATCAATGAAACAGAATAAATAGTTCAAAATAGACCATGTGTATTTGGTAATTTGATTTTAGTCATAATAATGTAAACAAAATAAGGCAATGGGTAAAAAAAAGACTTTTTAATAAATGGTGCTAGAAATAATTAGAAATATGTATACATACATTAATAAGCAAAGAAATACCCACTCTGACTTTAAACTATACAAGAAAATAACTCAGAATGAATCATAGACATGAGTGAAAGCTAATTATGAAACTCAGGATGAAAATACATTTTTTTATTTTTACATAGCAGTATTTTCATAGATGGTTCAAAAAGTATCAATCATAACAGAAGAATGGATAAAATGAATATAAAATCTACTGTTCAATAAACAGTATAAAAAGTAAAAACACAAGCCACAAACTTAGAAAAAAATATTTGATATATATATGTATGTCTGATAAAAGAGTTATATTCAGAATATATAAAGACCTCTTATGACTCTATAATAAAATGTAAAGCGATCCAAATGGGCAAGCTACTTAAACAGATATTTTACAAAAGAAGATACAGAAATGGCCTCTAAATACATGAAAAGATGCTTAACATAATTAGTCCCTAATAAGCATTAGGGAAATGCATATTAAAATCATAACGAGTACCATTAGAAGCCTATCTAAAGAGCTACAATTAAACTGAGTGACAATATCAAGTGTTTGTGGAGATACGAAACCACTAGATCTATGATATATTGCTAGACATCGTTGGAAGTGTAAAATGGTAAAATCACTTTGTAAAGCTTTTTAAGCAGTTTCTTGTAAGATTAAATATGCATTTTCTATGTGACCCTGCAATTTCACTCAAAACAAATGAAACATGCCCACACAAAAGCTTATACTTAAATGTTCATAGTAACTTTAATTGTTCAAATAATAATAGTCTGCATCTTGAATGAACACAAATGTCTATGCCCAGTTGAGTGGATACAGACATTCTGGTATATTCAGGTAATAGAACACGACTCACTGTGGTAGGCAACTTCTAAACTAGCTCCTTCTGATCTCAGCTTCCTGGTATTCACTACATTGTTTAATCCCCTCCTGTTGAGTAATTTCTTTCTAATCAATAAAACATCCCATTGCTGAGGGGATGTCATTTCTGTAGCTACATTACTAGAGATTGTAGCATCTTGCTAGCAGACTCTCTCCCTTGCTGGTTTTGATGAAGTAAATTGACACCTTGGGGAGGCCCACATGGCAACAAACTGAGGGTGAAATCTAGCTAATAGCTGCCTAATTATCTCAGGCCATCAATCCAACTACCCAAGTGCAACTGAATCCTGCCAACTGTTATGTTAAGTGAGGCTGGAAGCAGACCCATCCCAAGTTGACTTTCAGATGAGACCTCGGTCCCGACTGCTTCCTTGTTTACAGGTTTACCTACAACTTTAAATCAAAGAACTCATATAAACCATGCCCAGATTTCTGACCCACAGAAACTATGAGGTAATAAATATGTGTTGTCTTAAGACATTTAATTATTGTAGATTTGTTAGGAAGTAATAGATAACAAATACACTCACCAATATAAAGGAAAAATCTAATGATATATACAGTATATGTTTTCTTTTGGTGTGTAACAAATCACCACAAACTTAGCAGCTTCAAATAATGTTCATTTATTAATTAGTGAATTAATTAATTTCTCTACAGGTGAGAAACCTGAACACGGCATAGCTGAGTTCTCTGTTCATATCTCACCAGGCTGAATTTAAGGTATTGGCCAGGGCCGTGATCTTATCTGAGGCTCCGGGTCCTCCTCTAAGGTCATCTGGCTGTTGACAGAATTCAATTCCTTATGATGATAAGACTGAGGTCTTAGCTTTTTTGCTGGCTGTCAATTTAGAGGTAACCTGGTGTTCCCTAACATCTGGCTTTCTCTATCACGTGGAAGTTTTCTTTTAAAAGCCAACAGAATTTTGTCTATGCTTCAAGTATCTCTTAATTTTTTTCTAAAGACTCACCTGCTTAGGTCACTCACTTAGCTCAAGCTCACCCAGGAAAATTTTTCTAACTTAAACTTATTAGGGACTTTAATTACACTTGAAAAATCCCTTTACAATAGCACCTAGATTAGTGTTCAGTGGAAAACTGAGAGAAAATTATATATACCAGGAAGCAAGAATTGTAGGAACCACCTTAAAATTCTGTCTGCCATATCAACGATATGGACAAATTTCAAAAATAGTGTGCTGAGAGAAACAAGCCAAAGTTAAAGAGAACACACTACATTATTTCATTTATTTGTATCTCTAGGAAAGACAGATATGATCCATGGTAACAAAAAGCAGATCAATTGTTGCCAGAATCCAGGAGTGGGGCATTGGTTGGAAAAAACACAAGAGACTATTCTGGAATGAGGGGATCATTATATATCTTGATATTGATGCTGGTTATATATGCATGTAAATTTGTCAGAACTCATCAAATTGTACACTTTAAATGTGTGCATTATTTATTATATATAAAGCGCACCCCAATAAAGATCATTGAACAGAAATTCAGCCAGTCACATGACCTTTGCCTTACTATCACCTTCTAAATGTTACACAAGAACATCTAATTGACCAAAGCTAATTTCACCCAAAGTAGTTTAGCAAATGCAATTTTAGTTTTAGGTTCCATGTTTCATAGTAAAGGAATGTATACTCAAAGGTAGATGGTACAGATGTTGAGCTAAGCCAGGTCCCTCAGTTCAAGGTATTTCTTTTCATTGCTTCAGTAAATTCTAGGTCAGAATGAATGAATCAAATATACATACACATATGTGCACACATGCATATACACACAGACACACACCCACCCCCACCTTGGGCAAACATTATGTTTAAAGACAGTGAACTGTAGTTCATAAAAAGAAACATAATACCATATGTAATCATAGCTGAACATAATAGAGAGTTCTTCTTGTTAATATATACAGTAGTTCTAATCCTCTTCTTATTGTACCTCCTCTAAGATAAGAAGCAGCAGGCCTGATTTCTAGTCCTGAAATTCACTAACCAGAGCTATCACCTTTGTATTAAATACCACTGTAGAGATAATCACTTCCTGTTTTAAAGTTGTGTTCCAGTTTTGATACTTACGGTTGGAACTTATTTTAGAATCATATAATTCTTAATAGGAAAAAAAAATGGAGTGGTATAAAGATCTTGTAGAAATCTTTAAAATAATGAATTTTCCGTTTTGTTTTTGGATCAGCTAAATTTATAGGGCAGGGATTTCTTCAGTGATCTCTATTTGAATAATGGGGTGGAGTGAGCAGGGCATGAATCAAGCCCAAATATTCCTCTGGGATTAAATGAGGGGTGTTTTCTCTTCCAGTCACAAGCATGTGTACTTGGTTATAAAAATAAAATAGAATATACAAATTAATGAAAAATTTTCAGCACATCTGGGAAGGATTTTCAGATGCTGAGTTGCAGGAGCATACCACTTGAGAACCACCGACACAATAAATTATATAAATAGGACGAAGAGCAAGATTTAAAGAAACTCTGCAGTGTTCATTGATTGTGCTTCTGCAGCATGTTTCATACCAAGAAAGAAATAAAATTTAATTAAAACAATATTATGTGAGGGATGTTGCTCATATGATTTTTGCCAAACGTAGGCATACAAACTGTAACTGCATTTATCAGTTGATGTCCACAGAAATTGTATCTCTACCTAAGACAACTTTCCTGGATTCTTTAACCCTAGGTTTCAGGAAAAACCAACAAAGAAACCAACAAAATGATCAGACACCATTTTTCATTCAGGAAAATCCCTTGTACCATGGGCTGAGATGGAATTGTTTCAGTAGAGTGGTTTTAGCTACATGAGTTTTATTAGATTTGAAAAGTCATGATCTACCATTTTCCTGGGAAGGAAAAAATGTATTAGGAATATGTTTAGTTCCAAGAAATCTCAACAATGAGTTAAATCAGTAAAAGATTTATCTGTCTCTTGCAACAAGCTCATGAATAGGAAGATCAAGATTAGTACTGTAGCTCAAATGTCATCAAGGTCCAGATTTCTTCTGTATTACAATTGAAACCAACTCTAAAATGTGGCTTTAATTTTCACGATTGCGGGATGATTGTTCCTCCAGGCATCCATCTGGAAGGAAGGCAAAGGAACTAAGACAGGGGCCCCCAAACCCTGGGCTGCAAACCATTACTGGTCTGTGGCCTGTTAGGAACTGGGCTGCACAGCAGGAGGCAAGCAGCGGAACCAGCAAGCATTACTGCCTAAGCTCTGCCTCCTGTCAGATCAGCAGTGGCATTAGATTCTCATAGGAGCATGAACCCTATTGTGAACTGCACATGTAAGGTATCTAGGTGGCATTCTCCTTATGAGAATCTAAGGCCTGATGATATCTGAGGTGAAACAGTTTCATCCCAAAACCATCCCCCAGCACCTTCCTGCCCATGGAAAAAACTGTCTTCCGCAAACTGGTCTCTTGGTGCCAAAAAGGTTGGGGACTGCTGAACTAAGGGACAAATCCAGTCATTTTATCTTTTTATAAAGCTTTCTTTGAAGCCCCAACCAGAGGCTTCCATCAATTTTAATGTTGGCCAGACTGGGATTACATGGGGACCTTTATTTGCATTGGAAGCTACTGAAGGAAGGTTTTTAACTTGATACATTTCTAGTTAACTTGCCACAGCCATTAAGTAAGAAAAGGGAGCCAGACACAGAGTCTCACGCCTGTAATCCCAGCACTTTGGGAGGCTGAGGCAGGTGGATCACCTGAGGTCAGGACTCCAAGACCAGCCTGGCCAACATGACGAAACCCCACCGCTACTAAAAATACAAAAATTAGCTGGGCATGGTGGCAGGAGCCTGTAATCCCAGCTACTCAGGAGGCTGAGGCACGAGAATTGCTTGAACCTGGGAGGCAGAGGATGCAGTAAGCCGAGATCGCGCCATTGCATTCCAGCCTGGGGGTCAGAGTGAGACTCTGTTCCAAAAAAGAAAGAAAGAAAGAAAGAAAGAAAGAAAGAAAGAAAGAAAGAAAGAAAGAAAGAAAGAAGAAAGAAAGAAAGAAAGAAAGAAAGAAAGAAAGAAAGAAAGAAAGAAAGAAAGAAAGAAAGAAAGAAAGAAAGAAGAAGGAAGGAAGGAAGGAAGGAAGGAAGGAAGGAAGGAAGGAAGGAAGGAAGGAAGGAAGGAAGGAAGGAAGGAAGGAATGGAAGGAAGGAAGGAAGAAGAAGGAAGAAAGAAAGAAAGAAAGAAAGAAAGAAAGAAAGAAAGAAAGAAAGAAGAAAGAAAGAAAGAAAGAAAGAAAGAAAGAAAGAAAGAAAAAGGGATGTGGATATTGGAAAGGCATCAATCAGTGTCTGTTATAGCTAGTGACTATTATAAACAAGATCTGCTATTCTCTCACAACCTTCTCCCACGTACTCTTCAAATTACATACACACACATACACATACACACGCCACTTTATTCTGCTCACTTGGACATTCAGCTTCTATAAATATCCTCAGTAGATTCATTTCATGAAAAGATAAACTTTTTTTGAGGAACATAACAATATAGATGTTATTTACCCAAGTTTCTATGTGTCTAAATCAAGTACTGAGAAGTTCTGAGATTTCAATAATTTATTTAGTTAAGATTGAAATGAAATGAATTTCTGAATGTCCTAACTAGCTTTGCAGACTTTTCCCAGAGTTGATCAAAAGTCAATGTTCAATTGAATGTATCTGAGTCAATAAACATTTGTTGAGCATCAGCAATCTGCCAGGTCTGTGCTAAAGTTAAGAAGAAGAGTAAGACTAAATATCTCCCTTTGGGAGAACCCAGTACAAAAAAACAGGCATGTGAACACATAACTACAATAGAGGAAGATGTAAGCACAAGTTAGAGGGTGGCACAGTGGAAGAATACTTAATTCTACAGGGAGAGAAAGGCAGGACAAACTTCTCTGAAGACTTGATATCCGAGTTGAATTCATCCCCATGTTTGTTGATTCTAGTGCATTTTCCACAACCTACAAATGAAAATTAAAAAGTGGCAATAAGAAACGTACTTATAATAATATTTTTAAATATATTTTTGAATAAGAATACAACACAAAGTATGGATCTGAATATTAATGGAATATTTGGACTACTGTTTTAGCTTACCCAGAATGCATTCTGTTATTTTCACAGTTTATTGTAACTTCATAAATATAGAACATCTCACAATATGTTTGTGCCTACTGAAAAGCAAACAGCAAAGTATCTAATAATCCAAGAAATTGTTGTTTACAAAATATGCTAGACATTTTCACAATGATCTTCAGAAATATTTAAATTCTTATTTGTTTCCTATACTCATTATTTGAGAATAAGAGAGATTAAATATTTTTAACTATCTCTACCACACGATCATGGTCTAAACTATAGAAGTGTGTTGTGGCAGTATACTGGAATCTCTTGATGATCAAGCTATACATTCCTCAAGGTATATACACCCATTTCAGAGTTTCATGGGGTGGAATTTCATGGCAGTCCTTAATGACTGTAAATTAGGATGCTTCCTTCTCTTTCAATGATTCATTATTTTCATCACCATTTTAACTCAAGACACCTTGCCCAAGACGCAATTCTGTTCTGCCTAGAAAAATGTACCAAAGTGTTTTCAAATATTCTATTCCTTTAATTCTCACAATATCCCCCAAAATGAGCCATTTTATGTGGGTTTCGTGAACCCAAGACATTTGGCTAAAGTCACAGATCTTGATTTTCCCACCTTAATTCCAGTTCTCTTTCCGATACTTCCCACAAGTCTTCACTAGGTCAGCAAGGACACGGGGCGGCGGGGGGAGATACTATAGGGTACACTGTATGGTACAGTCAATTTTGGTACAGTCAATTGACTGCATGGTACAGCTAAGTTTTAATTGCTAGTGTAGCAGGACAAGCTGCAGACAAAACCCCTCAGACACCGAGTTAAAGAAGGAAGGACTTTATTCGGCCGGGAGCTTCGGCAAGACTCACGTCTCCAACAACTGAGCTCCCTGAGTGAGCAATTCCTGTCCCTTTTAAGGGCTCACAACTCTAAGGAGGTCCACGTGAGAGGGTCATGATCAATTGAGAAAGCAAGGGGTACGTGACGGGGGCTGCATGCACCGGTAATTAGAATGGAACAGAACAGGACAGGGATTTTCACAGTGCTTTTCTATACAATGTCTGTAATCTATAGATAACAGAACCAATTAGGTCAGGGGTCGATCTTTAACTACCAGGCCCAGGGTGTGGCACTGGGCTGTCTGCCTGTGGATTTCATTCTGTCTTTTAGTTTTTACTTGTTTTTTCCTTGGTGGCAGAAATTCAGCATAAGACAATATGAGGGGTGGTCTCCTCCCTTACTAAAACAACAGGTATTTTCTGTTATTTCACTTAAGAAAGTTCTACTAGGTATTCTCTAAAGTGATTTGCTGCTCGAATAATCTTCCACTCCATAAGCCTGCATTTGCTGAGCTTCCTTCTTCAGCCAGGCTCCTCAGGAGTTCCTAATGTTTTAAGTAGAGTATGCATTTCAATAATCCAGGAGTCTTTATTAAGCACCTACTTATGTTTCCAGCACTCTGCTAAGAAAAAGGCGACAAGAAAACTTTTGGTTTCTGCCTTCTAGAATGATTACAGTTTATTTCATTGTTAATATAAGCATCATAATGGCAGGGACTTAAGTAAACTCTGTGTTTTTAATGCCTAGAACAGTACCTGACATTTAATAGTTTTTAAATAAGCAAATGCAGGTATATATGTAATATGCAAGTGAATTTTTAAGACCGGACAGTATATGATGGGTGTAACTGTGAAGAAGCAAATATAGCCAGTATGCTATAGAGTGTAAAATTCTATGCCCAGTCACCCAAAGATTATTCAAACAGGTATTAGGGACATTACTGGGACAACTAATAATTTCTGGCAGGCATCATAGCCATAGTAGAGAAAAGCTATAGTGGAGAAAAGCCATACCCCTTCTGGGCTGCTGTATAGCAAGAATTTTAACATAAATTTTTAGCTATTTAAAAACTTTAGAACATTTTTTTTTTCAAACAATAATATGTGCTCACAGGCATGAAAGTAACAACACCTGAGACTGATGCATTTATAAACATGATGATGACATCTGAGTAAGTGGAGTTAGAAGAGAATTAGGCCCTCAGAAAAGGAAAATAAGAACTTCTAGTCAAATAAAAAGAGAGTAGATTAGAAATAATAGAGACCATTATCTTAGCTAAAATTGGTGCAAGTTTCTGGGCTTGGGTTAATGTGAACTAAATTAAATCTGATAGCATATCAATTAAAGTTATGTTAAGTTTGAGTACATACTGCAAGTTTTATAAGAACTGTTTGTTATTTTCATTTACCAGTATAGGTTTAATCATTCTTAACCAATTATCTTTGTCTTCAAAATACGAGCCTTTATGTGTGTTTATATAGACACGATTTTAGTTTAGACAAACCTTGCCTGGCTATTACGTGAAGGCATCTTTCTCAGAATGTTGCCTCAAAAGCTGTAACATTAACTAAAATTTATTCAGGCAGAAAAAGAAACTGGGGCACAGAGAGTTTGCCCAAGGCCACATTAACAGCAAGTGGTGGGTTAGATCTGAACTCAGGAAGTCTGACTTCATAGCTGATGCTCTAAACAATTAAACAACGTCTGTCTTGGTCTACTGCTTGTGATGCAAATACAGTCAAAGTTCAATTTATACAAATGTGTTCTACCTTCGTGATGAAATTTCTATAACATGAGTTTAATTCTAGAGTGATATCCCCTTGCTATGTTATATGAACTACTTTGTACCTCACAATGGCATCAGTTGCCTATCTAGGAAATATGATTTAAATACTAGTCTGAAATCAACAAGATGGTAAATCGAAGGAGTTGGGAGGGGGGAGCAAGTATATATGATAATTTTAAACTCCACCCTGAAGAAGATATAATGGAAGTTGAACTAATAAAAATACAGTTGACTTGATCTTTTAATTTTCCAGGAAAACAATCAAGAAAAGTGAGAACCTGACAATAGACATCCACGCAGAGGGGGCATGAAATTGCAAAACTAAAAACACAGTTAAATAGGATGACTTCCCAAGAGAAGTAAAAACTCTAGTGAAATAGCAATTAAAAAGGTATGAAAAAAGTATATTGGGGTAATGAGATAGAAGGTTTTAGGAAGTCCTCAACCAAGATATTCTCCAGGCTTTGACCTTTCTTGTCGACCGTTTGAAAACTTTATCATGCAAGAGAATCACCTTGTTAAAATACAAATTGCTGGCCATCATCCCCAGATTTTCTGATTCAGTGGGTCTGAGGTTTGGCCCAAGACTTTACATTGCTAACAATTTCCCAGGTGACAATACTGCTGGTACAGGGATGACACTTTAAGAATCACTGCTTTACAGTAATTGTTCTCAATACATATACAACCATCAGAAGGAGTATTCTCTAAAATGTCTACATTGTCAAGATTATGCCTTTATAATTAGTAACAAAGTATAGGCCAGAAAGAAAGGCTGGAGTTACTAAATCCACTTGAACCATTGCAGAAAAAAAGAAAAGAAAAAATCTACCCAAAGGCATGATCAACTCTAGGAGCAAAAAGTAATCTGTTTGTTGAGGACCCCTCAATCAACATATTAAAAGGATACTTAACTAGACTACAGACTCTAACCACCCTGTTTACTCTTAGCTAACACTCTCATCAATAAACTAGTGAGAGAGAACCCACCCCATATTTACTGCAATTATAGGTAAAACATATATATCAGTTACAATTACTCAGACTTTATCCCATATGCAATGGTGAGTCCTGGAGACTTTTAAGCAGGAACATGATCTATTAGACCTGAATCTTAGGAAATAAAAATAAATATCAAGTCTTCTCCAGTTGAAAATAATACTCAATTCAGACTAGCTTCAGCAAAATGAGAAGTATATTATCTTGGATACCAGTAGTAACTTAGAAAATTCTTTCATAGTTTTATCTACCTGCTCAAAAAATACTACCAAGAATTTCCCAAATTTGTCTAGTGTTCCTGAGTCTGACTCTGATTTGCCATGCTCTAGTCTACTGTCAGCCTGAACCAATCCCTATGGCCTGGAGCATACGCTACTCTCACTGACCAGAATAGGTCAAGTGCCCTCCTTTATAGCCAAGGGTAGGCTAGTTCCACCCAAACCACGTGGAGAAAAGCGAGAGTGCAGGGAGGTGAATTCCACAGGGAAAAAGAGAAGAAGTGGTAAAAATAAGGGTTGCTAATGTCACAATCCTTGCGATAAACATGTTTAAGTCTGTGTGTTTAACCCAACTTATGCCATGCTGGTTTGACCATGGACTCCTTATGAATGATCACTTGAACATTGTTGCTGCATGGATTACAGTGTGGGACCTTGCTTGAGATATACTGATATGCCATGAGATACCAACCCCTTAGTTTCAGGAAATTGGAAGGTTGAGTTGGTCAGAGCCACAGATCGAGTCACCTTGGAACATGATCGGCCCTGCCCACAGTCCCAATTCTCCTCTAGTTTACCCTATGTCTTAGTCTGTTCAGATTGCTATACTATAGACTGGGTGGCTTAAAAACAACACAATATTTTCCTCCTAGGTCTGGAGGTTGGAAAGTCCAAGACCAAGGGACGATAGGTTCTGAGTTTCCTGAGGGCCCACTTCTTTAGAAATAGCTGTCTTCTCACTGAAATATCATACGGCAGAAGGAGCAAGGAGTCTCTTTTAGGCCACCTTTATAAGGGCACTTACTCCATTGACGAGCACTCCACCAATATGATTAAACTGCCTTCCAAAAGCCCCACCTTCTCATCCCATTACCTTGGGAGTTATCTTTACCTCCAAGGGGGTACAAAAATATTCGGACTATAGCACCCCAGGATCACATAGTTATCTTTTTGTTTTCTCATATGTCTGGACATGAAAGAGTTTGGAAAACATTGCTCTAGCAAACAAAGTAACACAGGTCACGTATATTCCAATTACTCCTATAATTATCCCAGTGGAAAGAGCTTCTTGGTATTTCAAAGTCAAAATCATGTATACACAACTAGCAGCCTTAACTGTTATGCTGTTACCCAAGTGAGGTAGATAATAAATCTCTTATAAAAGTGGCTTACACTTTCTCAAAAGGAGAAGGAGAAAAAGAATAGTGAATAGAGATGACAGAGACAGGATAATCGGTCTCCCTCACTATCCGTGCCTCAGGTACTTGAGTGATTGAGGGCTGCTTGCTTCTACTTTGCATACAACTTGCTTGAGGTCAAGTTTCAATGGCTACCAAAGGCTTGCCAAACACCACATTCAAAACAGACCTAAACAGAGGTTCCTTCAAAATAGTTACGCCAGCCTTCACAACAGTAACTCAAAAATAATTCTTTCCTTGAAAAACCCAAGCTAAAAATGATAAGAACTCTATACATTTCAATCCTCTATTATGAACAGTGCTGGGAATAAATGCTCTGGGACTGAATTTGATATAGTTATGGTGCAATTGTTTAGTTAGTTTTAAGGACATGGATTTAATTCAAGCTCGGAAATCAGCTTGTCATCTTCCCCTGGCTCCACAAAAGCCTGAGCAGAGTATATCATCCACTGGTTTGAGACAATTCTGGCAAGAGTCCAGTGAGAAAATATTGCATGCCAGGTTCATGCTCAGTTATCTACAGTGTTTCAACCAAAATTCTCTGAATTAAAAAAAAAAAAAAAAATGGGAGGGGACTCATAAAATGATAACCAACATCACATTTAGAAGAAATTTTAGCTTTCAAGAGCCTCATTGCGGAATCACACAAAAATGATTTTAAAAGCCAAGTCTGGGAGTGAGACATACAGTTCTGGGTCTTCAACAAATTCTGACAAGATTTCACACACTGTCAGAGAGGTTCTTTTTTCTTGCCCAGCTTCCCTGCAGTGGGAGAGGGGACAGAGCCAATGCCCCAACCTCCCTGCACTTGGGGAGCCACTTTGACCCAATTCCAGAAGCCCAAGGGCTGTCCTTAATTAGCATTGTAATTTATATTGCACAATTATGCAAATTGGGTACATAAACAAAATTATCCTTTCAGTTTGGCTTTGCTACCCGAGAAATGCAAAGCCAGTTAAAGATAAGAATAAAGAAAACAGAATACATTTGCCTTAATGCAATGCACCATTTCCTAATTTATCCTTTCTTTTGTTTTACTCTTTTACTTTGCACTTAGGGTTTTTAAAAATTTTTTCTTTTCCCTTATTTTTTGTTCTTCCTTTTATGCTTTTCTCCCCTTTATATATACTTGGCTCTTTTTCCTTGAGAAATTTTCCATCTCATTAATTCTCCTGCAGCAATTCATAACTCTTTGGGGGCATTCCTTTGTTTTCTGATATGACTACTACCTGACTGTCTATAGTTTCCCTTTTTTTCCCCCTCCCAGATTCTCTCCTTTCTACTGGCATCCTTTTCCATTTTACTCCATTTTCCTCAGTAAGGTTGACTTGCTTTTATACCTGTGTGATGCTCCTTGCCAGATATCTAGCAAATGCCCCCAGGATCCAATCATTTTTTTCCTAAGAAAGCTGAAAATAAGCATGGAAAATAACAGAGCTTGGAAGATAGGAAACTTTAAAATACAAAGCCCAGTGAAATCTACCTGGAAGCCAATGCCTAGAGGCAAGAGACAGTAATTCAAATAAGTGTTACTATCAGGTAATCAATCAATGAATTCAGCATAACAAAGATCACTTTCAAACGCTGGAAAGTTATTCATATTTCAAATGAGCTAGCCCTTTTAAACAGCCTTAAAATTGTATAAAAGATAAAACAATTTAAAATATGGAAAAGTGATAGAAAATAAACCTAGATAAAGCTGGTTTTGGAAGAGCAGTGGCTACTGTGATTGACAGTGGGGGGACTGACTGTTAAGGGGATTTATAGCAGAAGTACTTGAGCAGAATTGTGAAGAGAATAGAACTGTGCATTGCTTTATCTGCCCAGAACCACAGCTCCCATGGGAAACACCACCTCATTCTACAACCTTCTGGCTGCAGCAAAAGCTGTCAAATTAAAACATAACCCAAAGGGTACCTAACCCAACTTGAGAAAATCATAGCATCCTCCCTTTGGCTATAACTTTTTCCACATGAATAACATTCAAATGCTTTGCAGAGCCTCCTATATATAACTTTAGTCCCTATCTGCCTCCCTGCCCCTAACTTATTTCCTACATTTTTCCCATTTACTTACTAGGTTCTAGCCATCCTGGCTGCCTAATATTCTCAGCTCATTGCGTTTATACCTTTCATCCTTTCTGCCTGCCATCATTTTCCTGATTTTTTGATGGCTGTTTTTTCTTGTCATCTGGGTCTCTATTTAGATGTTATCTCAGATAAATATTCTCTTATATATCTAATATTGACCTCCACTCCTCTACCCCATCAATCATTTGCTATATATTACCTTGTTTTAATGTAGTACTATTTGAAATTAGCTTATGTATTTGTCTTATATGTGTATTTGCCTCTTGGATATTTATTATATATTTTAACTTACTTATTCCCTGTCTCTCTCTATAGAATATAAGATCTTGTTTGTCTGGTTCACTGCTGGATTCACAGTACTACAGACAGTGTCAGACATATAAAACAGTCTCAAAATATTCTTGATTTAAGAAAATGAATAGATAATAGTTTTAGAATGCACAATGACCTAAATTTAGCCAAAGTTTTCCATCCCCACAATTAGTGTTGTTTGTGATTAGAAAAAAAAAAAAAGAGTCAAGCAGTCAAGCATCTCTTTTTGGGCATTGACTATTTGGACTAAAAGATATAAAGCTCACAGTAGCTATGGTTTCCACTAAGTGGACTAAGTGAGTAAGACACTGCGGGGTGGGGGTGAGGGTGGGGGTAGAGCGGGGGGGGGTGGAGGGAATGGGTGGAGTGTGGTGGAAAGTGGTGAGGTGGCTGGGGCAGAGGTGGAAACAAAGTTTGGTCAGTCTTTAGTCCCTGGTTTCTGATATTCCTGAGGCCCAGCGGCATTCCTGTGCTTGGTTTCTATGAAACCCCTCCTAGAAAGGGGGAAGTACCTTCAGGGTACCTCCTATGATTTCTGCTTTTTCCTAAACTGATATAAATTGCTTTTTAACCTTTTGTAATCCATAAAAGTAACACATAACAACATGAAACAACATTATAACATTATGATTAGGAAGTTAAAATCGAGGACAAAATTAGAATTTGAATCAGGGTTCTGCTATTTATTAATCTGTGCCATGGAGGACCAATTTATTAATTTATTAATCTCTTCAAAGTTTATCTTCTTTATTTTAAAAAAAGCAATAATAGAACCTATCTGATAAAGGCATTAGAAGGGTCAAATGTAATTACATATGCAGAGTTCTTAAAATGCCTGAATATATAGTAAGTTCTTAATTATGGAATTTTAATGTTACAGCCTGGCCAAAGGGTGAAAGTCTGCCTTAAATTGGTATTTCAAACCTACCCTCATTGATGTCTCTTATTTTCTGTGGCACATTCTGCATTCCCATTTGTTTTAGAATATTTCCTAGACTCCTGTTATGTTCAGTATGTATTGAGAGTTGCACTTTATACCTTATTCCATGAAAATTTATGCACATCTCATTTTTGATGTATCATTGTTTGCTAGATGTCCACAATAGGGCATTTGTGAATAAATAAAATACTTGGTGCTGTGAAATTGGGGACATGATGATATGGACTGATCCTCTTCAAGTGTAGCTTGGTAAGTGCCAGGCAGGTATCCCATTCTGTGAAGAGAAGAGTAAATTCACAAGTTGAGATCCTATAAAACAAACAGCCGAAGGTTGCCCCTCCTACTTCTCTTGGTCATGGTCCTCACTGCCTATTCTAAAATGTAGGTTGTTACAATAAGAACTAAGAGCTGTACAAGAACATGAACCTGGAGAGGGGCTTGGACTAGATAAACCTTTGTGGATGAGGTGTGAGATACCACTTTGCTGCTCCATGGTAAAGGCCTATAGCCTAATGTCTAGTCTGCAAACATTCTGTAAGTAAGCTCCACTCTCACCACATTAATAAGCAAGATGTGTCACAACAATGGGGTATGGTGGTGGGGGTATTTGTGGGGAACAGGCATGTCCCAAGACCAATCAGACTAAAATCCAAGGAGCAATGAAGGATAGGATAAGCAAATGTAGCAGAGAGCAAATACATGTAGTTTCTTAGCTACCATGTATTTCCTAAAAATGTAGAAGTTTTCAAAATGTAATTTTATAAAATAAAGTCAAAAGTATGCAAGTAAAAAATTTCTAAAACCTACATGAAATTTAATAATCAATATTGATTTTTAAATTGTTGATATGTTTTAATATGTTCCCTCTCCCTAACCAAAATTGTAAATCAGATTTTGCTTAGTGACAGAATAAGATCTCTACTGGGCTTGCAATTCCCAGACAAGATTTAGGAAGAGATAATGGGGAAGGCGAAAAAATGCAAGACAAAAAGACTAGGTATTTTTTAGTATAGTAGATCAGAGTAGATTCATAGGAGATTCAACACTTTGGTTTTCTGCCAAAATTTGGATGTGGAATTCAGAAAAAGACCAGATTATGTGTGCTATATTTTTTTGTTTACATCCAAGCTGTGTGTGTGGAATTTTGTGACTCTTCCAATCCAGCAATAACCAGGTAAAAAATGTAATGGAAAAAAATCTTTCTAATTTTCACAAAAAGCATAAACTTGTCAGAAGTATATTAAAACATATGTATTAGTCCTATAAGAAAACTTGAATACACGGAGAGAGAATGCCGTTACATAAGGTCAAATATTATAAATTGATTATTGAAATCATCTATGTATTACTAAGATAAAGTAGTAATGCATTATTAGGTATTGTTTTAACATCCTATACAAATTATATTTGCTAGCGTTTCTTCTAGAAATTTGTGATTACCTTCTTAAGCATTACCCTCAGTATTTTAAAAAAATTTTCTGCATGTTGTATTCTTTCTCATTTTTTTCTTGCTTCTTACTCCTTGTAAAATATTAAAGAATTTTTTCTTTAAAAATATTAGTTCTGTGATTTACTTGTTGATTTTCCAATTTCTCAAATTCAATTATATTTGTGTTCCTTCTAAGTTTCATCTTTGCTTTATTGTAGTCCAGTTAAGTTCCTGTGATAAAGACATGATTCTTTTACATTTCGTTTTAATAGACTGTCAAAGCCTACGAATTTGTCTCTAAGAACAGCTTTGGTGACACATCAGTGTTAAAATGTGGTGCTGTAATTTAGTAGGTTCCTAAATGGCCTACAATTATGGTTTAGTTTCCTTTCTGTCCCAACAGTTATTTAGGCAAATGGTTTGCTTATTTTAATGTTGTTATTGATTTGTTGCTTGTTTTTAATATTTTGGGGGAATGTTTTTATGAAAACATTACTTTTTTTGTATTATTAAGTTGTGACCTTATGTAATTCCTGAAATTTCTGTTATTTATTATTATTATCTTGTTCTTAATGAATACTAGTCTATTTTGGTAAATAAATCATAGATGCCTGAAAAATGTGTAGTTCTGTTTGTAGGGTACAAATCCTTTTAAATAACAGTTATTAACTTTGTCTTTTATTGCCTTGATTTTAGTTATTTAAATTATATGATTTTTGACTAGTGATTTGGTAAGTATACACAATGTTTATATTTTATATTTATTTTGTATGTCTCCTTAAAATGTCTACATATGTTTCTTATACTTTATACCTGTGTTAGTATCAAAGCCAAGAATGAAGCAACATAGTTGTCCCTGCCCAGTTAGGACAAAAATATTAATACATCTTTCCTTCTGTACTCCTTTTATTCCTTCTCTTCACATTCACATTCCCTTTCTACTTTTTGCCAATATAATCTATATTTTAACATCAAATTATTGTTGATTTGTAAATCTGTTTTAAATATTTAAATCTTTTATTTTGCCAATGATTTTCACCTTTGTATTTATTCTAAACATATTACTTGTGATTCTATAAACCTACCTTTGCGTTGGTTCACCACTGTGTCCCTGTCCCCTACACAGAGCCTGGCACATCATATGCTCTCTGGCATTCTGTTAGGGATGCACTGCAGACTAACAGGAGAAAGAAAATATGTACCTAAACCAAATGAAACATTAACTCTCATAATAAACATTGCTTCTGTTAGCATGTTACCACCAAGATTATGGTAAATCCATAGAGTGGATTTTACCATGATAATCCCATCTCTGCATGGTCAAAACATTCAAAGACACACTACTCAAGATGAAAACTTTACGATTTCCTGTGTGTTAATACTCTTTTTTTTTTTTTTTTTTTTTTTGAGACAGAGTTTCGCTCTTGTTGCCCAGGCTGGAGTACAATGGCAGGATCTTGGCTCACCGCAACCTCTGCTTCCTGGGTTCAAGCAGTTCTTGTGCCTCAGCCTGTCGAGTGGCTGGGACTACAGGGATGCACCACCATGCCTGGCTAATTTTGTATTTTTAGTAGAGACGGGGTTTCACCATGTTGGTCAGGCTGGTCTTGAACTCTTTACCTCAGGTGATCCCCCTGCCTCGACCTCCCAAAGTGTTGAAATTACAGGCGTGAGCCATCACGCCTGGCCTGTTAATACTCTTGAGAGGTGAGATGAGCACATTAACTTCATTGTTGTTAGCTCTTTTAATGAATTCACCTGTAAATAATGGTACACATTGGTCTCAAACTCTCAGCTACACATTGTAATCACATGAGAAGATTTTTAAAAGATCCTTATCACCTGGCTACTCACCAGACCAATTCAATTCAGTTCTCTCTGGGTGAGACCCAGGCATCAGTATTTTCTAAAGCTCCTGATGCAATTGCAGAATGCAGTTAAGGACAAAAACATAGGAGAATGAATGGAGTCTAAACCTTCACTAGTTATGCCTCTGGATATAATTCAATATAAGAAAGAGCTTTTCTGGATACTTAAAAAGTGATCTTGGTAGGCCAGGCACAGTGGCTCACAACTGTAATCCCAGCACTTTGGGAGTCCAAGGCAGGCAGATCACAAGGTCAGGAGTTTGAAACCAGCCTGGCCAGCATAGTGAAACCCCGTCTCTACTAAAAATACAAAAATTAGTCGGTGGCATGGTGGCACTTGCCTGTAGTCCCAGGTACTCGGGAGGCTGAGGCAGGAGAATCACTTGAACCCAGGAGGCAGAGGTTGCAGTGAGCCGAGATCGCACCACTGCACTCCAGCCTGGGCCACAGAGCGAGACACCATCTCAAAAAAAAAAAAAAAAAGTGATCTTGGGAAACAGAACTTTCTAAATGATAGAAAAGCAGTTGCCTCATTCAGTAACCATTTCCTCATTTCCAACATGCAGATGATTGGGAGTGTCACTCTCTGTTTTGCTGTGAAGATGGAGACAAGAGTTAGTCAAATCGCTTAGTTTAAATCAACTTGGAAAATGATCATAATCCAGTTTTTCAAAATCAAGAACTTTGATCCTGTGGCTACTTTTTTATAAATTTAACATTGATATAAACAGAATTAATAAACTTAGGAAACAAACTCAGAACTCTTAGGAAAAAGACAATGTCTACAGATGAGAGTAAGCGAAATTAGCTTTGTAGAGTTGAAACCTCTTTATTATTCCTGGCATCTTCCTTGCTAAGTCAATTATTAAACTGGTAATGTCTATTCATTTTATTATTTGTGCTGATGTTTATAAACATACTATTATAAATATGCCTAATGCTTGGCATATAGCTTTTTTTTTTTTTTTTTTTTTTTTTTTTTTTTTTTAAGATGGAGTCTTGCCTTGTCATCCAAGCTGGAGCGCAGTGGTGTGATCTTGGCTCACTGCAACCTCTGCCTCACGGGTTCAAGCGATTCTCCTGCCTCAGCCTCCTGAGTAGCTGGGATTACGGGCACATGCCACCACACCTGGATAACTTTTTTGTATTTTTTAGTAGAGACGGGGTTTCACCATGTTGGTCAGGTTGGTCTCAAACTTCTGACTTCGTGATCCGCCTGCCTCGGCCTTTCATAGTGCTGGGATTACAGGTATGAGCCCCCATGCCTGACCGGCATCTAGTCTTAACCATATTTTGAAGATAGATTTATTTGTAAAAGAATCTAGATTTTCAAATACAGATAGCGTGATGGAAAAATATCAAGCAAGCTGGGCACGGTGGCTCATACTTGTAATCCCAGCACTTTGGGAGGCTGAAGTGAGAAGACCACTTGAGCCCAGGAGTTCAATACCAGCCTGGGCAACATAATGAGTCCCTGTCTCTAAAAAATAAAAAGGAAAGGAAGCAAAATACCTAACAGAATAGAATCCATGGACTTTCATCTTACAGAAAAATAATCAAGAAGATAACGTAAGGTAAGCGTCTTCTTTAGTGATTTTCACATAGTGCAGTGGTTCTCAAATAGTGGACAGGGGCCAGCAGCATGAACATCACTTGGGAATTTTAGAAATGCAAATTTTCTGGGTCTACCCTTATTGAACAGAATCTGAGATTTGAGCCCGGCAATCTTTGTTTTAATAAGCCCTCTCTGTGATTCAGTTACACTCTAAAGTTTGAGACGTTCTCACACAGTAGAAATGCTATGAAAAGGCACTGATTTTTATTATGTTTAGAAAAAAAAAATTGTCCATAACAAAAGATAATATTTGCCCAGAAGTTGATTTTTATCTCTAGCACAAATAATCAGGGTACTTATCATTCTATTATATTTTTTCATTACATGTCAAAGATTCATAAGTAGTTTGCAACAGCTTTCTTCATACACTTAAGTAATCATTAATTCCTTACATTTGCTTTCAAAAATTCTATAAAACAGCAGAGTTAGATTTCACATGTACTTTACTTACCTCATCAAGATAATGTTTCTGCAATGATCTCGCTTGTATGTTGCATAATTAGATCTAATATCTCTCTAATGAGATACACCATGTTATCTGGAACCAGCTGTTCTATCCTGGATAGCAAAGGACACTTTACACTAAATTTTCCAAGACACTCAAGAATAATAAAAGTGGTCATTTCATAAAATTGTATTTTCTTCCTTTCTTTAAGAATCTAGTTGTTTTTGAATTGATATAGATATTCACAACAGCTCAAAGGACTAAGGGAGTCAGCTAGTTTTGGCAGGAAGCATAATGTGTAATAATTATTACGCTGGGAGAGTAAAGACTTTCACTCAGTTCTCACAACTGTAAACAGTAAACTGAGAGTATAGACCAGATTTTTCTAGTATCTTTGCATTTGCATATTTACCATACATCTGAAATTTTCACCTTACAGTTTTAAAATTAATATTTTTATATGAAGCATATATTTATTTATTAAAAAAGAGTTGTCAGTAGCCCTAGAAATGTTGTAGTCCTTTTTCCAGTGACTGCTTATGTATGTTTAATAAATATGAGAGGGAAGTAAGTAGACATATATACCTATGGGGCTTACTTTATTGATTATTCACTCAGAAATATCTATGTGCATTTTTAATACAGACAAATGAATACACAATAGACATATGTGGATATGCAAAGTGAACTGCATGAAGGCACAGCCACTCATTTACATTCAGTAGCATTCTCACCTCCCTGCTCAAATGTAAATACATAACTATTTATCTAAACTGTATTTGCTTGTTAATGAAACCAGAGCATGCAGCATTTTATGAAAGTGTGGTGAATTAATGGATAAGATTTCCTCCCCTCCCTACAGTCTGAGTCTCTACAGAAGAGGAAATTAAGGGAGACAAACTGAACTGTGATGCTTGGGGACTCCCTTGATTCTGCCTGTCACCGTTTTTAAGCTGGCTCAAGGCCTCAGGGGAGTCTGGCTGTTCTAGCCTTCCTCAGCCAGCCAGACGGTAACGGTCCACTGCTTTTATTCATTACCCTGAATGTAATGCACTAAATTTAACAAGTAACACACTCAGCGGGAATTTATTGGCCTTTTGCAGCATGATTGCAAGGTAGGATATGGATATGGATTCCAATTACTGTTGACACCCAGATAAGAAGAACAAAGCCTGTATATAATTATTAATCAAAGTTGATATCTTAGGGAAATGAAATTAAATAAATAAATACATATCTCTATACTATGTGATGCAAACATTCCCAAGTTTGAAAAACTCTTTCTGGTTACACAATAGAGGCATTCCAATTAAATATAGCAATAATAAAAGAACAACATGTAGAGGCAAATGTTCTTATAAAGCAGCAACTTTCACATAAAAATAGCTCATGGAGCAGATGTATAGAAACTAACAAATTCCAAATGGAGACTCATAAGTAATGTGTAAATAAATAGCCAAATAAACAGCAGTCTTTAAATAAGGATTTAATATTTTAATTAGAAAAAATAATCCACATAATATTGCTATTCCAGAAGGTAGTTATATAGAGATATACTAAAATAGAAGTAATTTTTTAAAAAATATAGTATTACATTTTCATATCTACAGTACTAGAGTTACCCAATCATGAAAATTTTTGTTGGCCTATAGGCAGATATTTATGATGAACCTCAAAGTTCTTGGGTTGCAACAGGAAAATGGGAGGAGCCAGATTCATTAACTCACTTCACGCAAGGATTTGCTATTGAGATTGTTTGTTTTATTTGTAAAGGCCATAGGGAAACACAAATACAAAGGTATAGAAGAGAATGAACATGATTATATTTTATCACACTGTTAATGAAAAATGTTGAAGAATGTAAGTCATACAAAAACAAAAGGGAACGTCACCTTCTATGTGATTAACCCAAATGACCAATTTAAATTAATGAAATAAGAGGCAACATGCATCACGGGTAAAGGCTTGAACCCTCACATTACACAGAATCATATCCTGGTTTCAATAATTACTAGCTTTCTGACCTTGAGCCACTAATTTAATCTCCCTTAGCCTGTTTTCTCAAGTGTAAAATAGGGACAACTATAGTAGCTACCTGCGTTGTTATACTAAAATAAAATAATCCCAGTAAATTACGGAAGATTGTACTGGGTGCAAAGTAAATACTCAATAAACATTAGCATTTTATGTTATTTTGTATTAATTTAACCTATTCAGTATTAAAACGTATTAAACTAGAAAGCAAATATCATCAAAACCTTCCTTTTATTCCTGGATATGCTTTAGTATAAATTTTGTTAATGAAGAAAAGGGACATTTTATTCCTCTATGGATCAGTATGGATTTGAGTCATGGTTTTTACCACAGTCTCGTCACATAACTGTGTGAAGTTAAATTGTGCTTCTGATACTCAGTATATTTAGTGTATAACATTGACCCGATGATATCTGCCTTTGAGGGCATACAGGGGAAATTGGAGGAAACGTACATCTGTAAGTATGTCCCTGAGGTTCCGCATGTAGGCTAGCACTACCCAAATATGGAGCTATTTATTATTAGGGTTAGATACATGGACTCTTGTGTTTCGTCATCAATGTGATCCCTCCAGGTATGATTCCCAGTAGGTAGCAAATGAAGGCTGAAACATGCTAATTGGTCTTTTCAAGACTTCAGAGTTAACAAAATGGCAGAGCAAGAGCCTAACTCACCCTAGCTCAGAGTAACCATAAGGCAGTGTTCTTTCTACTACAGAAACTGCCCTCAGTAGGTGAGGAAGTAAAGGTAGATAACTGACAAAATATGTGTGTGTGTGTGTGTGTGTGTGTGTGTGTGTGTGTGTAAAAAGCATATGCTGTTGATCATGACGGTTGGTACACAGTTTGGGTTTTAAACAGAGAATGGCTAAATGAAAATCATGGAAGTTCTGCCATGTTTTTTTCTGAATTTCCTAAGAATGTCATGGAGGTTACCTAATTGAAGCCATAAATAATTGAAATAATGAGACAAAATTATCTGCAGAGAGATAAAGAAGTACTTCAATATCAATATCACCGACTGATGCTTTGGGGGCTAAGTCTTCAAAAGACCCATAAAGCCAAAGGAAGCAGTGAAGTAACATGGATTCTGTCAACCTTAGGGAATCCTAGTATAACAATAAAATGATTATTTAAGCCACACACATTAACCAAACATAACAATCGAAAACTATCATATTATAGATATGTCCAATTATTTTTTCATTTGAATTTTGTCATTATACTGGAACAATTTTTATTTCAGAATACATGGGATCTTCCTGTAAAAACTGTTCAAAGTTAGAGGCCTAGTCTTCTGAATCAGAGAAACATGAATAATACATGATCTTTTAAACATTAAGAAAGGATAAATTAAACAAAATAGTACTTTAAGTAAATAGTGAGTAAATGTTTACATTGAAGGAAATTCATTCATTCATTCATTCTTGAGTGATATCTTAAGTGCCTTCTCTTAACTAGTTCTGTGCTAGCAATGAGGATACAGCACTAAATCAGATAGAGGAGATCACTGGCCTCATAGGTATTTAGATTCCAGTAGTGGAGAAAAAATATGAAATAATCACTGATATGGTTTGGCCATGTCTCCACCCAAATCTCATCTTGCATTGCAACTCACACAATTCCCACGTGTTGTGGGAGGAACCTGGTGGGAGGTGATTGATTTATGGGGGCAGGTCTTTCCTGCATTGTTCTCATGATGATGAACGGGTCTCATGAGATCTGATGGTTTTAAAAACAGGAGTTTCCCTGGACAAGCTCTCTCTTTGCCTGTTGCCATCCATGTAAGACGCGACTTGCTCCTTTTTGCCCTCCACTATGATTGTGAGGCCTCCCCAACCATGTGGAACTGTAAGTTCATTAAATCTCTTTCTTTTGTAAATTGCCCAGTATTGGGTATGTCTTTATCAGCAGCATGAAAATTGACTAATATAATTACAATTTTGACAAGGATACTGACCGCAATGGAAATCTATATGAGGATTTAAACCCAGTCTTGGGTAAGGGGTCAGAAGGGTCTCAACAAGACATAATTTCACACGTGCTAACTCACTCAACCCTCACACCAACCTAATGAGATCACTACTGCTATAGTCACCCGGTTCACAGATAAGAAAACTGAGGAACAAAGGCATTAAATACTTTAATAAATCACAGAGCCAGTAAGGGATAGACCCAGCATCCAAACCCAGGTTGCTTAGTTTTAGATTCTTCTTTTAACCACTCACTGTGCCATAGAAGTCTGTGCATCTGTGAGGGGATAATGAGAACACACTCCAGCTAGAAATCAAGGCACCCGGGAAAGCCTGAGGTGGGAAGAGCTTGGTACTGGAAAACAGGACTGTCTCAAGTCCTGTTCTTGAGAACAAGAACTGTCTGAGTTCTGTTCTTTTGAAATGTGAAAAATTATGTATATAATTTTAAATTGTCTAATAGCCACAGTGAAAAAGAGCAAAATGCAACAGATGGGTATAGCCACTATGGAAAACAATTGGGCAATCTTGTAAAATAAACATGCCGTTACCATACAATTTAGCAATTAGACTCTTGAGCCTTTACACTAGACAAATACAATTCATGATTATACAAAAACCTGTACAGAAATGATTAGAGCAAAAACAGGAACTAGTCCTGGCTAGTACTTAAATGGGCAAGTAGTTAAATAAAATCTGTGGTACATCTCTACCAGGGGATACTACTCAGCAAAAAAAGAAGAATGAACTATTAAAATGACTTGGATTAAACTTCAGAGAATTATACTAAGGGGAAAAAAAGGTAATCCCCAAAGGATACACACTGTATGATTTCATTTACACAAAATTCTTTAAATGACAAAATTCTAGAAATGGAGAAAAGACTAGTAGTTGCTAGAGGTCAGGACTGGGGCAGGGACAGGGCACAGGAAAGAGGGCAGAGTGATTATCAAAGGGAATATAAGGAATCTGTGATGAAGGAACAGTTCTGTACTCTGATGTGGTGGTAGATACACCTACACATGTGATAAAGTTGCACAGAACTAAACACCTACACACACTCACAAACACACACACAAATGAGTACAACTAAAATTAGGAAAAGATGAATAAGACAGTATCATTGTCAATATTCTAGTAACAATATTGTACTAAGATTTGCAAGATATTCCTACTGGGAAAACTGGATAAAGGCTACACAGGATTTCTCTGTATTATCTTTCACAACCGCATGGAAATCTAGAATTAACTCAAAACAAAAATGTTAGTTACAAGAAAAGAAATAAGAAATTCATTTTTCTTAATTAATCAAATATATTCAAAGCCTTTTTATTTCAACATATGAAACTATATGAAAAGTATTGAGATATTTTACATTTTTCTTATATTGTCCCTTTGGGCTAGCCCCATTCCAAGTTCTCAGTAGACACACGTGGCTAGGGGTGACTATACGGGACAGCACAGGTATGGAAGAACACAGAGACAAGAGGTGGGCAGAGGCTAAAGGTAGGGAGGGTGAGGTCATAAAATGCAGAGTCTTCGCAAGGGCACACATGCCTCATGTGCACTCTCCTACTGCTTTCTCCCTTGCTCATTCTCCTTCAGCCACACTAGACTCCTTACTGCTCCTGGAAAATGCCAAACACACATGCTCTGGCCTTGGGCACCTTGCTCTTCATGCTTTCTCTGCCTGGAACTTTCATCGGTGGATACCTCTCTGACATGCTCCCACATCTGTAATGGTCTCTGCTCAGATGTCTGTTATGAGGTCTTCCCTGATCTACTTCTATAAAATAGCAAATGCCACCTTTCTATGACCCCTACATCACCCATTATATGGCTTTCATTTTCTTCATCATACTTATATCATCTGACATTCTATATATACATACGCATTTATATATTCATCAGTCTTCCACAGAGGGCAGGGGTATTGTCTGCTTTCTTTGAGACATATTTCCCAGAGCCTGGAAGAGCTCCTGGCACACAGTATACATGCAATGAATATTTGTTGAATCAATTGTTTGAGGAATAAATGATGTATGCTTAATTCCTTCATAGTTTTCAAACGAACTACCTCAAATAAATCTACACATATTTTCCTTGAAATCAAAAACTGACATAATGAATTTCAGAACTTGGGTAAAGTTTCCTGGGTGTTTAAAGAGTGAGGCACAAAAGCAATCTCTTTGCATTCCAATAAAAATCAATAAAATATTTTTCATGCAAAGATTAAACTCATGGCTAAAAGTTATGGTTTTTTTTTTTTTAACATTGCTAATTATTTTAGACAGCTCTTATTTCTGTTATAATTTTCTTTAAAGTTTATTTCTGTATTCATGATTAATTTATTTCTATCTTGTTGCTAAATCTACTTTTCTACCAAGTAAACTCACTCAGAAATTCTCAAAATAAAGTTACTCACTACTGGGCCTCCAGGGACATATTACCTTCTTGGAGATGCATTCTTCCAATAACTCCAATCAGATGTTTTTTCTCTCTTGGAGTTCCATTGTTGTACTAGTTATGCATCTGAATTTAACACCTATTCCAGTCTACTTACATCAAAGATATTTATGAAAATGTTATCACTCCAGGAAGGCAGAAACTGTCTTCTTCTCGCTCAGTCACTAGCATAATGCTGTGCACTTCTCAGTTGAACTTAGATAAATATTTAATGAACTGAATTGAATTATGTTTTTAATAATGTATGCATACATCTAGTCTAGAAGACTTGATAAGCAAGCCGTGCTTAAGATACTTTTTCACACAAAAATTCAGACTGTCCAGTATTTGTCCCAGAAAATAACTAATATCTATCAAGCTCCTATGATGCATTAAAAATTTTACACGTGATCTCATTTAGCCTCCATAAAATATGAAGTGGGTATTATTGGTAACACTGTTATCTATGATGAACTGGAAGCTCAGAAAGAACATATAATGTTTCCAAGTTTTAACAGCTGTTAAATGTCAGGATTCTCCAAGTTGGCTGACCCCAAAGTATTATTTTACACTTCCTAGTGGGGTTCTAATACTTTAATATAGAGATAGCTTCTGAAGACAAGCAATAGGAAGTATATATTTCAAAAGAGGAAATTGAAATGTTAGAGATTATCTAGAGAAACACATCCAAGTCATGTTGAACTTCAGAAACTATATCTCATGTAAGCTGAAGAAATTGGAGTGTTTGGGGCCAAGAAAATAGCAAATGATACAGCATAGAAAGAAATTTGGCCTTACTCAAAGAGAGGCCTAGTCTTTGTACCTGGTTCTTTGGAGGTAACCTCTAAACACTGGAAATTCACCAGGTAATAGGAATGTCTTTGTTGTTCAGATGGGCTCTTTGGACAACTTGCTATATTATTAATCAATCAATCAGTCATGCCTATGTATTGAAATTCCAACAAAATCTTTGAGCACAGAAGCTCAGTTGAGCTTCCCTGTTTGTACTTCATGTGCATTGCAATGTTTTGAATACTTCCCCCCAAAAGCATGCATTTAAAAGTTAAATATCCAATTCCAGAGTATTGAGTGGTAGGGCCGAATGAGAGGTGATTAGTCCATGAAGGCAAAGTGAATGGATCAATGCTGTTATCATGGGAGTGAGTTTGTTACAAAAGGGGTAGACTGACCCTCTTGTCCCTCTTTTACTCTCTCTCCCTCTCTTGCCCTTCCACCTTCTGCCATGGGATGACACACTGAGAAGGCCCAGATGCTGGTCGCTTGGTCTTGGACTCCCCAGCCTCTGGAACTGTGATAAATCAATTTCTGTTCATTATTAACCACCCAGTGTGTGGTATTCTGTTATACCAACACAAAATGGGCCAAAAAATATACTGTCACACATCAGCTGTAGAAGAGGTATACATCCTAAAGACAGTACAAATCTCCCATTTGGAACCCTTCCAGACTCTGTACTATGTATCTCTTTCTTTGACTGATTTTATGAATCATTCCCCTGTAATAAATAAAATGGTGAGTATAATAAGTTTCAGTGAGTTCTGTGAGTATTTCTAGTAAATTATGGAATCTGAAGGTGATTAGGGGCAATATGGAACTAGTGGTGGGTGTCAGAAGTGAAGGTGGTCTACTCTTTAACTTAGTAGCTGGATTCTAATTTCGTTCAGTTAAACTCCAAAATTTGGGGCAGACTCTGTGGTCTGGAAAACTTTATCGTAAGTTCATGTAGATGCATAACAATAATGCCATAATTCCAGAGATCCTTACAAATTATTGTAACAAATTAAAGGTTTGTCTGGGGAGAAGGACATGAAAACTGACCTCCAATATTCAAAGTGCTGTCATATAGACATTTTATAGACATTTTACTGTCTTACGACAATAAAATAAAACTTTTTAAAAAAAGAATCTCATCATATGAGATGTGCAATAATCCCTGACGTAACTTTGTACAGAGTATCTTACTGCTATTGCTCTGCAAAATTATAAGCTTGAAGTTTCCTACAGCTATGGTTTTCTTTCTTTCTTTCTTTTCTTTCTTTCTTTCTTTCTTTCTTTCTTTCTTTCTTTCTTTCTTTCTTTCTTTCTTTCTTTCTTTCTTTCTTTCTTTCTTTCTTTCTTTCTTTCTTTCTTTCTTTCTTATTATTTTTTGAGACAGAGTCTCACTCTGTCACCCAGGCTGGAGTGCAGTGGCGCAATCTCAGTTCACTGCAACCTCTACCTACGGGTTCAAGTGATTCTCCTGCCTCAGCCTCCAGAGTAGCTGGGACTACAGGTGTCCACCACCATTTCAGGCTAATTTTTGTATTTTTAGTAGAGATGGGGTTTTGCTGTGTTGGCCAGGCTGGTTTTGACCTCCTGACCTCAAATGATCCAACCACCTCGGCTTCCCAAAGTGCTAGAATTACAGGTGCGAGCCGCCGTGCCTGGTCTATGCTTTTCTATTTTCATAATAACAGCATCATTTTGTCCAAAGGTTCAGCCTGCTCCAGGTTCCTAACTGTGGCAAGTTAGATATTATATTAAATAATAACTTTAAAATTACATATTAGATGAAGGAGCTTAATTAAAACATAGAAACATTCTTTTTTTAAAAAATGGTAACAATAATATATCATAACAACGCAATGTGTTACAGTAAGCAAAATGTTTATATTCTTCCTATGGGGGCAAAAAGAGCAGGAAAATAGAAGGACAAGAAGTGGGTCAAAATTCCCACATTGCGTTTGGTGAATTCAAGTAACATTTTTCTCGAAAAAGCTCTCCAGTTCCTGATACAAAATTAAAATAGATTCGAGGAACTTCAGAATGTGAAGATAACTAGTTAAACTAATATAATACAGCTCTCACAATTCGAAGATATTCTCTAACAGTTTCAAAACAATATAGGTCTAATTTTAGTGATATTTTACTGAATAACTGGCATATTTATACATAATACCATAGATTTGAACAAAAAGCATCAATGTAAATGGAATACTAACTATATTTAATTAACTCCAATCATTAGATAATGGGAAAACATATTATTTCATTTCTATCAAGTGAGATATGAGATTAAAGTTCTGTCATAATGTGCTAACTAACTATATATTAAAGACTACTAATTTTTCCAGGTTTATTTTTTCAGAAGAGGAATCAAAAAGGCACTATGGAGATGGCTTTTTAAAAGCCATACATTTTTGAAAAGCCATAAATAATTACATAGTTTTCCCCCATTCCCAAGAATACACATATACTTATGTTTTGCAAAGACAACTGACATTTCACATTGTGTCTTCATAGTTTTATCTGAACTCTGCTTCCCAGGATATTGACAGGGATGAACTATTTTCTTAGAGTAGGCTGAAATGCCTCATTGTGCTCCACCACAAGAATCCCCCAAAATTCTGATGCTTTGAATTGCTCCTGTTACCTGGTCCATATTGGTTTACTTAAGGGTCATCAAAGAAGTCCGGTTCTAAAACAATACTCCGCATTCTTCATTCTGATGAAAACCAAGTATTCCTCTAGATTGGAGAAGGTCTAAATATGTATCCTGTATTTGTTCAGGATGTTCTTCATACTGTTATCCAGTTTCAGGTACAAGAGTAGAATAATCGATAGTATGATATTCACCAGGGTAATGCTACTCAAACTTGCTCAGTTGATAGAATCACTGATGGTTAAGGTTGGTTTCATTTTATTTTTTATTTTGGAAAAACGATGACTAATTTTAACATATGAGCTTGAATATTTGATTTCTAGATGACATAACCATAAAATGTAGTTTTAAAATCACAAATATCCTCCCACTAACTTCAATAAAGTCAGGTTCTCTATGTTGTGTTGGGATTTATTACAATATTATTTATTTAAAAATTCTGTCCTTTTTCTGTTATTTCTTTTTTTACTTCAATTTTTACTTCAATTTTCATGAACATATACAATATTATTTATGAGTAAATCTTGCTAAAATACAAAAGAGGAATCTGATTAAAATATTTTTGCCTACCTCAAAGCTTACAGAAAATACAGGAAAGAAGAACATGGATAATGACATTACAGCAAATTTCAGAATGAAAGAACCAATAAAGGACAAATAACCCAGTTTCATCAATACATAAGTTGCAAAAGATTAAATGAGAGGGGAACCTATAGATTAAAAGGGATTTTAGAAACATGTCAATCAAATGCCATCTTCATTCAAACAAATTAACTGTAAAAACAAAAAATGAGATAATCAGAAGCTTGCAGACATGGAATTTGATAATACTAAGGAAATACTGTAAATATTGGTAGGTGTCATTATGTTATTGAGGTTCAAAAAACAGTGCCTTCTTTTTAAAGACGCATACTGAGATATTTATTGATGTATGGATATTATATGATGTATGAGTTCACTTCAAAATAATCCAGGGAGTTAGGAATGAGCGAATGATGTAATAAATGAAAACAGATTGGCCATAAATTGATATAATTTAATTAGTTGAACTATATGTGTGATAAGCATATAGAGGTTCATTATGCTATTCTCTCTAATAGGCATATATTTGGAATTTTCAAAATATAAGTTTTTAAAAACAAAAGCTATCATTTACTGTGAACAGAAAGCCAAAAGAAAATGTAGCAAAGAAACATATGGAATAATTCATTGAAAACAGAGAAAACTCAACCGATTCAGTAGTATTTGGACAACGGGGAGAAATATTTCTGCCCAGGACGTGGCTGGTGTTCCACAGACAACGTTGATCTAGAACAGAGAGCCCTCAGGATGCATAGCAGATTAAAAACTTCAAAACTAATGTACCTGAATTATGTGCTAATAGAAGTATGAGAAAAATATCAACATTAGCTAGAAAGTAAAAAGAAATGCTTCCTTTTTAACTTTACTTCACAGACCAAACACTAAGTCATACCTTTCGTAGGTGTGCAGAAAGCATTATAGATGGAGTGGAATGGGTGGAGGAGGTTTGCGAGTAAATAGTTCAAAAAGCACTTTTGTAGTGTTCAAAACAGCAAATATTAGCCTTTTCTAACAAAAACTGAGTGTTTAAACCTAAACTGTGTATTAATGTCTTTCGAGGTCCATATACTTTTTTTTCATTAATTTCTCTTAGATGGATGTCCATTTTGGAATCCAGTTACCGAAACTGTTGTCAATATTTTTGCCTTTTATTCCACCAGTTTTGCACAACTGGGCTGGGACAGTATTGTATGTGACCAAATAATATAAGGCATCCATATTACTACTTCTATCTGAGTGTTTGCCTCGAAACTTCAGTGGAAAACTTTACTCTTCTGTTGGCCCATCCCTGGTCTTAGAGTGTATTAGTTGGGATTATAGTCAACTGGAACCTACTATTTAATCAATAATTGAACTATTCTCCTAAGATGCATTCTGTTTAACACTGAAGGAAACTAACACAACTTGACCCTTGTGAAGTGTTGTGAAGAGCTGCAGTCAAGCGGAGACTTCTTTTATTCTGGTTGGAGTATTTTGTTGCTATCTTTACCTTGAGCTGGGCAGAATCGTGAATAGCTACAAAAAAATTCCTTTATCTTTGTTGCTTCAATGTTAAGAGGCCTTATTAACACAATGACACTAAAACTGGATTGAGTCTGTAGCTAAACATTTAATTTTAATGCTTTCAGTAACTTAAACTAAGACGATAATAGCTACCATTTACTGAGTATGTATTTTAACCAAACACTGAACTTGAGAGCTTTCTATACAGCATTATATTTATATACTTTTTCATTATTTATTGGCATTGCAAAAGATTATCCAACCAATTGCTCCTATCAAGCCCACTACTCTTTCCTCCAGACTCTGCAATGGCAGTGAGCAGAGCTATTGTAGCTTTTATATATGTGCTCAGCAGTGGGTTGGACCCAGCTCATACTGATTCAAGAGACTGTCTTTTCCCAACTCTACATTAAGTGACATCCTATTGGTAGTTTCAGATGGCTAGGGTGGGAGAATTTACACTACAGAAATCAGTAAGAGAGCCAGTTGCTAAACATTTGCCAACACAGCGCTGTATGCAACCCTCATTCATTCTCCAAGAAGAAATTTTGTCATTGGGAGTATTTGACATGGCCCAGTGATTGCTACTTTAGAGACAGTTTAACGTTAAGACCTGACTCACTTTAAAGAGATAAAAGGAAATAAATCAGGCTAAATAGTCAAGTCACAGGTAGGCATTCTACCCTCCAACCATCCCTGAATTTGTCTAATTTCTTGAAAGAACCAGGTGAGGGAGCCGGGGTCCTATGGGCATTCTTTCAAGAACTTGGGAAGAGGATTTGGGGAAGACTCTCTAAATCAAGGGTCAGCAAACTACAGCCTGTAGGCTAAATCTGCTGATTTCCTGGTTTTAGAAATAACATTTTATTGGAACACAGCCACACCCATTTGTTTATGTGTTGTCTAAGGCTGATTCCACACCTCAACAGAAGTGCTGAGTAGTGGTGACACAGACTATACGGTCCCCAAAGCCAAAAATATTTACTATCTGTCCTTTTACAGATAAAGTATTCCATGAGTGGCTGAGGTAGGGATGTGTTTGGTAAATAAATGATGCTTTATTCTGGATTTAGTTCATGCAAGAATGAGGTGGGAATAAGCTCAATTTCTTTGTTTTTCCTCAATCTGAAGAAGAGACTTGCAGAAAACTAAATTATGTGTTTAATTTTATCCTTGTGGACTCATGCAATTTCATCATTTAGAGGAATAATTGCATTCCTCATGTCACAGAAATATTCTTGTACTGGCTTCACATAAGTTGGGCTGCCCAGACACTCTACCTGGATATCTTTTATTCAATTATTCATTCATTTTTTCATTCAACAAATTAATCTAATATTTATTAAAGCCCTAATATTTATTAAAGCCCTACTAGGTTCTGGGCACTAGGGGTATACTCATGAATAATCAAGGCTCCTGTTCAAACGGAGCTTATATTTTAGTGGGAACAGCATATATGCATACATTTATTTGCTTGTTGTCTAATATAATATCAGGAAGTGATAAGCACTATGAAGAAAACTTAAAGCAAGAAAGGTGTTCCACAGTGAATGGGGTGCTTTTAAAGATGTTTAGGAAAGGTATCTCTAAAAAGATGACATTTGAGCGGAGAGATCAGAATAAAGTAAAGGAGCCAGTCATGCATCCCTGGCAGAGAGATCACAAGGGCTAAGGCTCACTAGCAGGCATGGCTGGGAAAAGGCAAGATGGAGAGTGAAAAAGGGGAAAAGTCATGGGAGATGATGGCAGTAAGGTAGATAGGGGCAAGGTCATACCCGGCTTCGCAAGCAAGGAGTTTTGCATGTTATTCTTATGACAGGAAAAACCACTGGGAAATTACAAGGAGGGTGCCAATTTGAAATAATTTACACTTTAGCACACTCCCTTCTTTATGTAGTAGAGACTACTGTGGTTGATAAAGGAGAAGACCAGTTACTATGAGGCTATTGCAACAGTACAGGCAAGAAATGACCTGAGTTTTTTGGGCTTAGGTGTTACCGGGAACCATGAGAAGACAGTTAAAAGGATTTTTGATCAAAAATGCCTGCAGACTTTCTAAGTCCTCTTTATAATTGAATGCTAACTTAGTTCTTACTTCATGGAACAGAGATTGGGGAAGAATTTACACATTCATTCAACAAACACTGATCTTTAATATTGAAAACAACAGCTGCTATGTGCTTGCGATTAGAAGTTAAAAGAAAGTCTGTTCAGTGGAAGATAATGCACAGCAATCAGTTCCTCACATATTAGCTCCCCTTTTTACTTTTTAAAAACTTTTCTCATTCTGACCTCAGACTCCTCCATTACGTTTTCTGCATCCGTGGGACAACTCTGGGACCATGGCTGCTCCTAGAGGCTGCTATCTTTGAGGTGCTCTTGTCATCTGGAGTTTCAGAATGAAAGGTACGGATTAAATTAGAGTACAGGCTATGAGGGGTGTGCGTGCATACACACACACACACACACACACGTCGTAAGTCCAATATGCAATTGTTGAATCTTCTAATCTTCCCTTTCACGAATTTTACCTCTCACCTAACCTAACATGGTTAGGTGATCCTTCAGCCAATTAAGGTATGGAATTCCTTTAACTCATGTTTTAATTCTGGTAAACTCAACTCTCCCTATTCCTTTCTTACCTGTTCCGGTTAAGATTCTAGGCGACATACACTAAAAATTTGAAATAGATTTCCTTGAAGGTCTTTCCCATTGTTTGACATACAAAGGTACATCTTCTCTTAGTAATTCCACAGCTCTCTGTGTTGCCATGGATATTGTGAATTCAATATCTGCTCCCAAAGTTATGTTTCTTTCTTTGTCTTAAACAAAGGGCAGCTATTTAACTGATTGAAATCTTCCAAATGAAACATTCAAAAGTAGCTGGTTTTCCAAACAAGCAAGATTTAAGCCCTGAGTGTGAACATTTTGGCATTTAGTAGAGTGGTAGCGGTGTTCCCTGTCACATGGGTCTGCCTGTGACTCCAATGGAACCTTTTAATGTCATCTATAATTCAGGGTATATATGAGCAGAGAGAGGGGTGTAAATGAACTGGCAGACAGTTCTCAAAGCTGAGAATAAAAATACCCACCTAATATTTCTGAGAATAGAGGTTTTGAAATTGAAATTCTGTGGATTCCTAATTATAACAAATGAAATTTCAGTGTGACTTAAAAATTATTAGAGAATCAAGGAAATAATATGACTGCAAAAAGTTTCATGTAGTATATATAAAATACATAACTATATATCACATTGTTGTTATATTTTTAATTTTGAAAATGCTCTATGTGTACAATCTTAACTATATTTTCTTTAGTGTTATGCTAAAGATAAAAAATAAAATGAGGACTTGGTAATCCTCCCCAAGGTATGGGTGAGCTACACTGGACTTCCTCTACCACACAAGCAGTGCTCAGGAGTGTGCCAGAGGAGCTTGGAAGGGTTAAAGTTTTGTCTGTGACACTGAAATTGAGGCCAGCTGTAGGTCATATTCACATCCCAGTCACAGGAAAATGAACCTGTGAGACAGAACCTAATTATCTGCTAAACCAAAAGCCAGTCTCAGTTCAATAACTTACGACAGAGCTAGCAGCCAGATATAGTGTTACCATGGCAACTTTGGAAAAAGCTCCACTGCAGTTGAGAATAAGGAGGAAGGGAAAGAGAGTGTAACCCTAAATGTGCTGTAGCCGTTTGATCTCCGACAAGTGGGACTATCTAGGAAACCAGGTTATTCTGTATGTGACTGCCATTGTCTATTCACTTTAATATCTGCTACAATTATTGAAAAGGAAAATGCAATTACAATGTCTTCTGGGCTTAAAAACGATTCCACTCTTTAATGGCTAAATGGGAATTAATGTTAAAGAGCAAAGTATAAGCTTCCTCTTTCTCCTCCTTCATGCCATCCCTAAATACAGATAAAGCAGGACACAAAGGGTGAGAATTCTTGACTACCTCATCGTCATGAATGAGGTCTGTGTCCATGAAATTCACTGTCAACCCTATTTTCCTCTGCCTTGCAAATGCCAAGATATTTTAACGAAAAACTTTCAGGAATTGAAGCAATACCATTTGCTTTTCTAAGGGGTAGGAGAACTGGAGAGTGGAAAAGAGAAATTTTTTTTCTGTGGATTCTGCCTAAACTTTCCAGTGAAATTATTTCCTTGGGATATTGAGATAAGAAGATTCAAATACTAGAGAAAGGGAAAAGCCCTGTCAGGTTGGTCACTTTTCTTCTTGCCAGTTCACCTTCATAGTTCTTTCTGGAATATCACTGGAATTTCAATTTAGGAGATGATATGGCTTTATGCACATAAAAACTTCAGAAACCAGTTACCTTGAATACTGTGAAAACAACATCTCACTAAAAATATCAGCAGGTAACAAACAAGAGCTTATCATACATCCATATGCACTTTGAGGAAGAATTCAGAAATACATTCCTCTATTTCTTTTTCATTCCCAATGGAGGCAAATCATGCTAAAGCTTGTCAGTTACAATTATTGGATTTCAACATATTTGACAATTTTGGTATGTCATTAATGATGTAATAAGACACATGTCGCACATAATGCTATCACTTGGGGTTGCTATCCAGCTGTAATACCAAATTTGAATCACATAGATATCTATGTATAAACATATAGATATAGCAGCGTGTTTCTTTGTGTAGAAACTCATGAACCCATTGGGTTTGGAATAAGGAGAGAAAGGAATATGGAGATGAATAATATCCTTTTCATATGCATGAATAACTTTGCAGTAATGCAAATGAGAAAACACAAAATGGAAACTAGGTTTCTTCTAGCAGAAATATGACTAAGAACATAGCCTGAAATTTGCCAATAAATTAGACTCACTTATGATATCTGTGGATTTTCTTTAAGATGTCACATCTCTTAAAAACACTTTACCCTACCCTATTATATTATATATTCAGTATATAATTATGTAAATATGGAAATCCACAACTTCAAATTCCTTTAAACTGCCACGATGCAAGAAAGGGAGCTTTTGGATTGTATGACAGAAGGTGTGTTGAGGTCTGGGGGCAGAAAAAGCAACATCAAAGGGCAAAATCAAATTTCTGATTAATTTCCAGGTAGAAGTAACCTAACCTCTGCTTATGACCCTAACTTAATTTATTTTCAAGTAAATGAAGCCAGAAAGTATACCCCTATCTAAGATAGATGTTTCTGAGATCAGATTATTAAAAGGCTTGCAAAGATGCCAACTAAAAATGAAGTTCAATACATTATCTGGATCTTGTTACTCCTACTATAAGTTTTTCTCTTAATCTTTTCACTTACATAAATTAGGAAAGAAAATGAAGCAATTTTATCAGAAAAACATCTGAAAGAGCTATTGATTCAAATGCTTTTACATTTTAGTCTTATCACACATGATTAGCTTGCAGATATGAGCTTACTAATGATGCAAAGCACCAAATTTCACCGGATTCTCTGTTCCACTTTAATTCTCAGGAAAGATATTAGAAGCACTAACAAAGAAATCATACTTTCTTTTTTTCTCTTGGTGTGTTTAGTCAATGATTTTGAAAAGATGTGCCATGACAGTCTTTCTTAACTGTTTCTTTGCACATTTTCTTTAGCTCCACCATCAATATTTCTTACAGGCTTGTGGGTAGGGGTGTTTGTGTGTGTATGTGCTTTGTTTTTTGTTGTTGTAGTTTGTTTAAAAGTCTCGCTGTCACCCAGGCTGGAGTGCAGTGGTGCGATCTTGGCTCACTGCAACCTCCCAGGTTCAAGCAATTCTCCTGCCTCAGCCTCCCAAGCAGCTGAGATTATAGGCATGCGCCACCACGCCTAGCTAATTTTTGTATTTTTAGTAGAGATGGAGTTTTGCCATGTTGGCCAGGCAGGTCTCAAACTCCTGACCTCAGGTGATCCATCTGCCTCAGCCTCCCAAAGTGAGAGGATTACAGGCGTGAGTCACTGCGCCTGGCCTGCTTTATTTCTAATTATAATCCTAAAATACCAAGTGAGATCTGTGTGAAGCACATGCTCCAACCAGCATAAGAGCCTTGATATGTTCAATTAACATTAAAAAAAATACAATAAATTGTAGCTGAAACTAATTTTACAGCTTAAAATAATTTGCTTTCCATATGGAAGGTATTTAATGTATTTGTTGACTGAGTAAGTGAATGAATGAGCCTATCTGTTAAGGATCAAGATTTGATTATCTGCATAAAGACAAAAGAAGAAAAACTAAAGTCTGAATGAAACTTAGAAAAAACAAAAAAGACTATGCCCTATGCTGCCCCTGGATAGCTCCATGAAAAAAGATTCCAGTTTTCAAAGTTCTTAATTCACTCACTGAAAAGGAAAAGAAAATCTAGAACAATAGTTATTACTATTGTATCTATAATATTAAAATGGACTAGAATATTCTAGAATGTATGAAAATTTAGTGTCTAATACAGGTGGAATTACACATCTCTGATTTTCACTCCCTCCCGCAGAGGTTGTAAAACTAGCAGTGAAATAGGGAATATTTGCCTATATTCAATTTTCTCTTCTCTCTCTAGGATACTAGTGACCACTAGTGTAAAACTAGGAGTCAAATAAGGAATATTTGCCTATATTCAATTTTATCTTCTCTCTCTAGGACACCAGTCTCTTCATTGACCCCAGTCTAGACAGTTTCATGGTGTTCTATATGATGGATGACTACTTTCAGATCGTATCGTAAAGTCTTCTCTATTTGATAGTTAACTATGATAAATTCTATGATCCAGGTCTCTAGGATTAGGTTAATATTTCTGGCCATGCGCTTTAGAAATTAAAAGTAAAACCATTTCTTTCTTATGATTCTATCTCTTCCACACCAGACCAATTTGTTTAGAGCTCATTACACTTGCTATAAGTTTAAAAAGGAATCTAACCGTCACTTCAAATCCTCTGTTTATTCTATTCTTGATTGCATCTTCCTTCCCATGAAAGAAACAAACATTACAGATCAAATGAGTGGAGAAAAATAGAGCAACAGCATAATGTTAGGAGGTAATTGTTTTGGTTTTCCTGATATCATTCAACTATGCAGTCAATCACTTGACTCTATTAATTCTACCTTCTAAATTTTCTCTGATCCCTCTTTGCCTTTCTAATCCCACTGCCATCACCTTCATTCAGGCCATTATCATCTGTTCCAATGAATATCCACTGGGAATCATTACATATAATTATATATAAGTGTATTTATCAACATAGTAGTGTTTATATTAGTTAAAAATAAGGTGGAAGTAAATTCAATGTACATCTGAGAGCTGACTGGTTAAATAAATTGTATCAGTGTATCATAAGACAGTAACACAATAAGCATATGATAAAATAATATGTGGGAAAGTATTCAGTATATAACAATTGAAAAACAAGTTACAAAAGATTATAAAAATATTGAGTGCATGTATGTGATGGGGGAGAGAGATAGGACACATGAGTTTACATTGCATGATAATAGGAGATATTCTCTGGCTGATGAGATTAATAATGTTTTTGTTTTTCTATTTAGTCGGGAATTTTTCATTTTATAATTTTATAAAATGAACATTTGCTATTATTGATCTATAAGATTTTATTTTGTTTCTTCTTCTTTTGTCCCTCCCCAGACTTTAATTTATTTTGTAAAAAACCTAGTTATCTTTAGATAATGTGAAAATATCTTAAATTGTTTTAAAATGGTTCAAGACTAGTAGGTTTACTAACATTGGAATAGTAGGTTTAACTGCATTTGCAACCAGTAATATTATCTTTCCAGTTGAACATGGAAGGGTTCCAATCTTTTCAGGATATGAATCACCTGAATAAGTCAGGTGTTAAAATGTGTCATAAAATGTGTTATAAAGAAATCTGCACATCTTTCTAAGCAAAATATATTATTTAAGGAGAAGGTTGAGATAAAATGTCCTCATATTATGGTTAGGTTCATTTATTATCAGATGCTTCAAAATTGTTGATGTTCATTATGACAGGTTCATAGTTTTTCTTCAATATCTACTCCTTTTTTTCTTCTGATTTTTAGCTGGGTAAATAACTACCTAGAATTAAGTCTGCATTTTCGTTCACCTCTCTTCTCCAAAACTTTGTGTAACTTGTGATTAAGTTCTAAGGGCGTAGTAGATTCTGTTTATAAGAATTCCAAATTGTTTCCTTAAAAGGGAGTGCAGTGCCTTTATTTTTCTCCTTTCATTTCTACCAGAGCAACAAGATGGAAGCAACCTGATTCCTAACTTCAAAGTATTCAACTATATTTCTAGAAGAATGATTTCCTAAGCTATGTAGTCATCTCTAAATTTTTCACTACTGCTTCAACATCTTCCTGTGGTACCACATTCATACCATGCCTAATATCAAAGTTCTATTAACTGAAATACAAGTCCAAGGGGAAGTTAATGCTAATTCACAAAAGGAATATGATGATTCTAATTCTTTTAGTGCCAACAGGTAGAAAAACTTTATGAAATCTTCTCTGCGTTTCTTTGTTGCCACAAATTGCATCCCTATGTAATCTACTGTCATTAAATACTTCCAACTGTAGATTCATGAAATTTCTCCCATTTACTTCATACTAACTAGCCCTAGTAGTTCTTAATTTTGGGTGATTTTAGTCTCCTTCGAAAATATTATATACATGATTAGATCATCTTTTCCAGAAAAAAAATAGACATACACTCAAAATATTACATGTACTCTCATAGGAACATAAAACCCTAAAAGTCTAGGGGCATGTGAAATTAATGTTGTGAAACCCTGGTTTATATCTCCATTTTTGTTCTTCCTACACATTGCAATAGTCTTTATTGCTATCTAATAATCTCTTATATCTTCTTATTTCAGCATTCTCTGTCCAACTCTTTCTCAATTTGTATGCTAGCCAGTCATCTAGGAGCTTTTACAAAACACACCTGCACATTCTCTACCCCAGACCTAGTGAGTCAGAATTTAGGGGGTAAGAAAAATGGTGTGTCTACATAAAGCTTGCTCAGCAGTTGTGACAGGTCCTCTGGATTGGAGAATCACGCCATATTGACTGGAAACAGATTAATCTTGCACTTCACATCCTTGCGTCCGTCCCCAAATATTTAAAAGGTCCTCAGTGCTTACTCGATTGTAAAATTGCACAGTCCCCAGGAGAGCCTCCCTGAACTCTGTAGCTACTCCACCAACTGATTTCAGCTTACCTTTTATTAGGCACTCAAATTCTAACTTTCCAACAAATACACCTAACTTTGCAACAACATTCGTTGCCAAACATAGCCCATCTTTCTTGTTCCTGAACATCTGTATATACTGTATATTCTCCCAGAAACCCAAGCCCTTCCATCTCTTTCTCTAGAAATCCTTCCTATCTAGGGACCAGCTAAATGTAGCCTCCACCAGGGAATTGTTCTTGATTTTCAATGACTAAAACAAATGCCTTTTCAGGCTGGGCGCGGTGGCTCACACTTGTAAACTCAACACTTTGGGAGGCTGAGGTGGGCGGATCATGAGGTCGGGAGATCGAGACCATCCTGGCTAACACGGGGAAACCCCATCTCTACTAAAAATACAAAAAATTAGTCAGATGTGGTGGCGGGCACCTGTAGTCCCAGCTACTCTGGAGGATGAGGTAGGAGAATCGCTTGAACTCGGGAGATGGAGGTTGCAGGGAGCCAAGATTGTACCAGTGCACTACAGCCTGGGTGACAGAGCAAGACTCAAACAAAACAAAACAAAACAAAACAAAAAACAAAAAAGGCCTTTTCTAGAATCCCAAAACATCAAAACATTATGTTTACATCTCCTTTTTGGATAGATCACATTCTGACTTTATAACTTTTTTGTTTTTTAAACAAATTCTCTTAAGAACGTATTTTGTAAGGAAGGAATTCTAATTTTATTTTGTATTTCCCACCTACGTGGCATACGATCATGTTTGTGTGTGTGTGTGTGTGTGTTTTCCTTTTCCTTTTTTTTTTTTTTTTTTTTTTTTTGACGGAGTTTTGTTCTTGTTGCCCAGGCTGGAGTGCAATGGCACAATCTTGGCTCACCACAACCTCTGCTTTCTGGGTTCAAGCGATTCTTCTGTCTCAGCCTCCCGAGTAGCTGGGATTACAGGCATGTACCACCACGCCTGGCTAATTATTTATTTTTAGTAGACATGGGGTTTATCCATGTTGGTCAGCCTGGTCTTGAACTCACGACCTCAGTAGGATCATGTCCTCTGTAGATTATGAATGAATGAGTAGATGGATAGGATGAATAAAAAGATTTAAGGGTTGGGAATCCTGTTTATAACTGTATGTAATTTCACTGGTTCATAGGGCTTTACAAAATAATTAATTTAACAATCAAAGTTTATCTGTTTAAAATTATGACTTGAGACAACGTTGAGGACTAATAATGAAGATGAAGAGAAATCATCACAAGGCATTGTGGTAATCCTTCCATATTTCAAAATGAGAGATAGGTAATGTTAACATTTCCATTAATATTGTGTCTAGAAGACCCAAGGCTTTACTGAGCTTAGATCACTCTTGGAGAGGGTCAAGACAAAACACCAGGAAAGAAGAAATGTCTTCCCCTCCATGCTTTTAAGGAAATTGTAGTATTCTTCTGAAGGAGAAAGATGTAACAGAATAAGTAAATTAAAAATTTTAAACATTCAATGCCAAACTCCTAAAAGCCCTAAAAAGAATTTCTTTTCATACTAGTAAAGTATGAAATTATTTCTATATCACTTGGGTTGAAGGGTCAAAAGATCTGATGCAATTTAATGCAAGGTCCCACCTAACATAATTAAGTACTTATTAGTCATCATTGGCTCTAGAATACTTAAAATTTAAAGCTTAAAACTTTTCTTGTTATGTCTAAGAACATAAAAGTGAAAATACTTTTCAAAAGATTTGAAGTTTCATTGAGACCTGCTTGATTGAAGTGCAAAATTACTTGATAATTGTTAATATTTATTATTAGGTAATCAAAAGTTAATCTGGATATGTGTGTACACAGCCTTTACTTTTAAATCAGAGAACATTTTACAAAAGTTTTGCAAAACTAAATAGCATTGGCTGCTCTTGCCATTTTAAAAACTATCAGTGCTTATTAGTGATTTTTCTTACATAAAACTTTAAAAATCAATTTTCTCATGTTAAGAATGAAGAAAGAAATAAGAATATGGTTTCATAGCTTTAAAAAGTCATAATATAACACTCAAATAATCCTCTGATGGTCATGAAAATCCCAAATAAGTCTCAAGAAGACACAAGAAAAGGCTTGGAGTAGTAACCCAAGATTTGTGAAATGAAATTGATTTCCATTCAAATCAGGTCTTTTACTGTTCTTGAAAATGTCAAGGTGTCAGCCTTGGCCATTACAAGACTGTGATTTATAGTTGAGACAAAGCGATAGTACCAGCTGACTGTCTGGAGCCACCGTACAGTGTCTGGCAAGGCTGCCAATGACAGCCACCTCTTTTCTTAACCAATCAGCAAGGCTTAAGTAAGACCTGAGTCTTTCTTCCTCTGTCTTGATAAGGGAATGATAAAATACAATCTGGAAGATTTACTTCGTGGGAAATAAACAAGCATTGTGAAGGGAAGTAGGTATCATTTTTCCACAGACTAAATTGCAAACATTATTTATGGTAATCTATATGTCAGCCCTTTAGAAATACATATTCATAATAGGACCATAAACAGATGTTCCAAATATGACAACTTATTTTAATATACTGGAAGCCACAGCATAGTTTTGTAATTTGATTAATTAGTAAGAAGAATTGTGAATGTTAAAATACATTTTCAAACTCTCTAAATTATATTTATGGCTTTGCTCATCTGCATCACAACAAAAGCCCAACATGTTTTGCATTAGAACCATTACTCATAGTAATTTAATCTCTTTCTCATTGAGAAAGATTCCTAAATAGTAGTTCTTGATAGTAAAATGTTAAAAACCACCCAGGTCATACTATGATAAACAAAAGAGCAGAAGGGTAAAGGATAAGGAATAAGAATCTAACATCCTTACTTTATAACTGTAGCCATCACATATACATCATACACACAAACACACACATATGTATATATAATGTACACATATATGTATAATAGTAGTAGAGGAAGAAATTAATTCATAAACAAAAATAAAAATTTCCAAGAATCAGCACATAATTATCTCTAACATTGGAGGTAAAAGTGGGGAGGATATAAAATTTGCTGTAAGGAAATGGTCTGATTATATGGTGGTTAAGTATAGACACAATAGGCTACAGAAAAAATAATCATCTCTTCTTTACTGAACGATTTCTAGTAATCCTAAATAATTTTTAAAATTACAAATTCCTAAATGAAACCAAACGCTGACTTTCCTGGTATATGTCGTATACTGAATGCTTATGGAAAGTTTAATAAAGGTAATTAATCTCATGACACTCAAGGTTGAGATTTGCTGCGGCACATGTTTTATAGTTTCCATGCTGTAAGAGGACATTTGGCAAAGTAAACTAATGTTGCCTGCACATTGATAGGTACCAGTAAGTTTACCAAGACAAACATTTCGAAAGCCTATCAATCATCATTATATTCAGTAATTAAAAAATGTGTAGTGGTGGTTGTGTGTTCCTTTACATTCCCACCAGCTTTAAATTCCTTTCACTTTCTACCATTGACAGACCCTCACTCATTCCTCATGACCTTGATAGGCTAGTCTTCTTTTGCCTCCCTACATTGGCCATCCAATCAGAGTAGTCCTTGTTCATCAAATAAGTGGATCCACATATGGGCATGTCACCAAAACAGAGCCAATCCAAGATTTTCTGACAACTGACACTGATGTTGGCATAAAGAGAATCTTTTTGTTTGTTTATTTTTTCTGGATTCACAGGCTGTAGGATGATGACACATGATGCAAGTCTGAAGTTGTATGTGGCCATCTTTGCCACCACATTCAGAAAGCTTACCTGAGAATGAAGTCAGCACTGGAGAGAAATAGAAAGAAAGAGGGAGAAATATCAGGTGAGAGGGGAGGCAGACACAGTAGAGAGAACTTGGGGGAGGGTGGGAAGAATAGATGCATTGATCAATAAATATCTTATTTTATTTTTATTTATTTATTTATTTATTTTTTTGAGACGGAGTCTCGCTCTGTCGCCCAGGCGGGAGTGCAGTGGCCGGATCTCAGCTCACTGCAAGCTCCACCTCCCGGGTTTACGCCATTCTCCTGCCTCAGCCTCCCGAGTAGCTGGGACTACAGGCGCCCGCCACCTCGCCCGGCTAGTTTTTTTGTATTTTTTTAGTAGAGACGGGATTTCACCGTGTTAGCCAGGATGGTCTCGATCTCCTGACCTCGTGATCCACCCGTCTCGGCCTCCCAAAGTGCTGGGATTACAGGCTTGAGCCACCGCGCCCGGCCAAATATCTTATTTTAAACTGCCAAATTATACTGAGGAACTGATGAATTCCATGTGGGTTTCATTCTCAGGTAGAATCTCTCCACAATGTCAACAAAGATGGTCATAGCAAGTCCAAGCCTCCATTCTCTTTCAAACTTGTAATCCTTGAGGACAAAGAAAAACGATCTTTTTCTTTTTTTTCCAATATTTATGTTACTTCTAAAAGAGGATATTAAGGAAAGCCTGTATGAAATTTCATTCCATCAATCAAGACCATACTGGCCTTGAATAAACTTTATAAGCAGTTTTCATAAAGAAAGTCAACATTATGATTAATAAAACATGCATTCTTATAGATGTGGGTATTCCATATAGAAGCACATCTTATAAATAGGTAAGTAATGGGCAGAGATAATTTCTTGACTCAGTCATTAAGAGACAAGGTAGGGATCACTTTTTCATCTCTTAAATTTAGAAACACATAGTTCTATTATTTATCAGTAAATTGCTCTTTCAGAGTTACAATTAAAATATTTTAAATCGTAGAGCTGAATGCGAGAAAATGACCTAGAAAGAATATACAAGCTGAATATTTTTCTTTCAAAGTAAGATAAGCATTTGTTATATGTCTAATTGCTAACAAAAATACATTATCTCTTTGTCCCATAAATATATTTGGTTGTTTTTAGTCAGTGCACTAGGTGGCCCTCACTAGAGAACATCCTATGGAAAGAAAACATGTTTTCTTTAAACATAAGATACAATTCCTTTGAGATTCTGTTAATCATTTTTCCTCTCTAATTGAAAAAGTCACCACACAAATTAGAGTACAAATTTCATTCTTCTAGAAAGAACCTTAAAAGTTGACATTTCTTTGAACAATTGTTTCAGAAATCCTTTTTTAAGTACATTTTCATTTTCTGGCATGGCTTGAATTGAATTCTAAACTTTCTGCTTCTTGTCCTCTGAGCCCCTCTGGTGAATTTAAATAGGCTTCCCTATATATTTAGTACATTCAAGAATTCTTTGTTGCCGTGCCTTCTCTGCTTTATTATTAGAGAGCTGCCTCGGAAGTACAGCAGCCAGTTTGTTTTCTGCCATTAATAAAGAGTCTACTTTTTTTTTCCACTTCTTTGAAGAAGTTGAAAAGGCTCCATGTTGGGTGGGAGGGAGGCCAGGAAGAGAGGGAGAAATGGAGGGAAGTGCTGTGGTGTAATCCCTCAAAAAAAAATGTTGTCTAAAGTAGAAACCTCCCCGAGGTTTACAAACGCCCAGGCTGGGCTTTAGTGTGATGTATAAGACAGTAGTAAGTTAGCTACACACTGGTCCTCCCACGCCCAAGACTAGGAAGAGTACTACGTGTAAGGCACTGAGTTTCAAAATTCTTACAAAATCAAATGCTTCCATTGACTGGTGTTTCATTGCCACCCAAGGATTTTCCTAAAGATGTCCAGAAGCTGTAAAAACAACCACAATGTAAATCTATAATTTCTGATACTTCACTTATATGTCTGGAACAAATACATAGAAGGATTTCATAAAGACCTACCAATTTGGATGTATAAACTACTAATGTTGACTCAAGGCCTAGGGAAAGCTAACTCAAAGGCAAGGACAGATGATTCCACAGAGTAGTCACTTGAGGCTCACAAATTATCAGACACCTATTGACAAAGAGGGAGAAACTTCTCAGAAAAGAGGCAAAGTTAAATCTGCCAACACAAAAGAACCCAAAACACCTCCAAAACCTTATATGGCCAAGACAAAACCTAGGAAGTTTTTATTCTTATTTACTTGACCTAACGAATATAGCTCATGATTATTTTTACACCTGTATTGTTCGTTTAGAAATTAATTATTAAGGTAACAGACTGAAAGTCACATTATTTATATCAATAGTGAAAAATTTAGTTCACCTTTTCAGAAGTTTTCACTTTTAAGTTGTCCATAAAATATGCATGAAATTAACTGTTTATATAAAATGAAACTATTTAATCTTAAATTAACTTAATCTCAATTTACCTTCAAGTTCCACCTGCTTTCAAATTCCTACAAGTAAACTATTACATACAAGTTAATATTATTGGCTGATAATGTACTTCATAAAGTTACATTTAACATGTAGAGATGTGAAGAAAAGCAACATTTAATGAAAATTGAAGCTAGCTCATTGAAAAAATGGTGTGAATCATTTTATGAAGATATCTCAATTTTTACACTATTTTTACTAAAACTTTTCAAGAAATAAAGACATATAGGAAATATATACGTGACTCACTGTATAGTTGGTCATTGAAATATATGAAAACTAAATAGGATGATGATATATAATGACGGTACCTAAGTTTCTGCATACTAAATATGTATTTTCAGAGCTACACTAAACGTCTATTTCTCAAATGTTTACAAGGGCCCAGGATTTTTTTTTTAAACTTCTCTATATTAGAAACTTTGTTTTCCTTATCCAAATGCAGTCTCTAATGGATCAGTGGAATTTGAGTGCTAAGTTAAATGTCTAGTAAAAAATTAAACAGAAGAATCCAGGCAATCAAATGATGCCTGCATTTGCTGCCTACAGAAATGTAGGCTGCATTGCATGTGTAAATGGCAAGAAAATTTGAGCGTTAGCTAACTCTTTATATACTGCTTTTCTCAAACTCATCCAAACATGACAGCTTGTAAAACCGTTTACATATTTAAGGTGTATTAGACCAAGCCTAGGTACATGTACCAGCATGTCCATTTGAAGAGGAGTTTAAGGCAGAACATCCCTTTTTAATTTCATTAGTAATTAACTGGTACTATAAATCTCCTGAGATACTTATTTCTCTTCAAGACATTATTAATGTAGCCTAATGCTTAAATGATTTCAGAATATCTCTACACCTCTTCTGTAGCTCCACTGGAATACTAAAGTGTTTGGGACTTTTATACTGAAAAAGATATTGATCCCATGAACCCTGAAATGAAATATAATCATATTTAGATTTGGCAAAATTCCAGAGTGGCTTCCTTGATGGATCCTAAAAGCCTTTAAAAAATGCTATTTTTGAAAACTGATGTTTTCCTTACAGAAATTAAAAGTTAAAAGCATGAGTATCACAATATGATCAGAGCAATACAGAAGAGACAAAAGAAAAACTAATACTTCATTGGTCTTTGGTAGATGTTGAAGTTGATGATTTTTTTTGCTAAAAAAAGGAACTTGAAGTTCGCAGTAAATTAACAAACAACATGGGAAAGAAAATGAATCAGGCAGGGGTTAGTATATTTATGTAAAACAGTGATTGGCTATTTCGAAATTAAAATGTACAAATAAGCTGGTGTCAGAAAGGAGATGATTCCTCATTTCCACCGCATTGAGCAAGCTCACATCGGCAGCAGACAGCCCTTAATATATGCGTCTGGCTCAGGCTGGTCTCCCAACCAGGAAGCCATCGAATTGTTAATATCACTGCTTTTTTTGTATGCAACACACATCATTTTCTCGCTCTTTGTTGTAGATCTCTCCTTTTTATTTTAAGCTTAGTATGATCTGATTTTCCAAATCATATCATAAAGCCCTAAAACAATATTATCCTGTGACAGCTGAGATAGAAATGCAGAAAAAGTGGCATCTGTCTATGCACATACCGCATAAAGTAGCTTATAGAAACAAAGTCACCCACTTAAATCTATATACACCTTTATGAAGTAAGAGAAAAGCTTTATCATAAGGCTCTCAAAAGACAGTTCACATAGGAGGGTTACATAGAGAAGTTCCATTCGTGCAGGATGATCAATAAAAAAACATTTTATATGTTTATGGTGAAAATGAACAAACATCACTGCATTCTCAATTCAGCTTTGGTATATTTCTTTTATGAGACAGAAGTTAATATATAGTGTGGTTCATGAATATGATAACATTAAAAAATTTTCCCATTTGAATAACCTATATCTGATATCACTATAGCCAATAAACATCTACCCCTTACACTGTTTTGGAACTAACTCGATGGAACCTCTTATAGATGTTATTTATGATCATGTTAAAACAGGTGTCAGTAAACACATACTTGTATGTGATATTCTTTTATATAAGAAGTACTTTCAGATCCATTGTGTGAACATTGCTATTAAATGTAATCACGCTTCTGTGTACGTGTAGACACACATACATAGATTTCTTTGTATTAACAAACTTATGGTTTTAAAAAGTACTCAATTCCAATGAGAATGAGGTCAAAAGAAATAAAAGATAAATACTACCAAAACTCTTCACTGTTTATATTACCTCCTTTCATTTGTAGCTTTAAAACTTATATTTATACACACACACACACACACCTAAAATTTCAGAACTTCTAGATAAATGAGGTAGATGATATAAATAAAGGATCTGAATAGGTACAGTGTGCATACATGCTTAAACATATTCTGCATGCTTTGTACAGATGCATGTTTATGATATTGTTATATTAATTTTTAATAACTATGACTACTAGATGATTTGTATTCTATAATATTTCAAGTAGGTATTATAAGAAATTTTTAAAAAGATGAACAAAGACTCCATACAGTATTCTAAAATACATTCATAAATTTATTTTAGCAATGCAGAAGACACATAATTTATGGCACCCATCTAAGGCAGTAGTTGAAAGAATGAAGCCACTTTGTTACTTCTATTATGGAAAGTCTGTCATCTCCATTTTGAATCTTGGTATTTGTAACGTTATTGTAAAATTTTTAAATATATTTAGTATACTGATTCTATCTCCAATAAAGACATATCTGATGTGGCAATGGCTATTAAACTTTCAAATATGACATATTACTTATGGTTGGAAGAGTTACCTCTGATAAAACTAAAATTCTTATAAAACTAAAACTATGCAGTTCATATGCAATTGCTAGTCAAAGCAGTTTGACTTCAAGATGGCATTTACTGTTTTATCTCACATAGGCCCATGATATGTACACAGTAAACTGTAGAAATTTTTTAAAAAGACATATTTTCCCAATTTATTAATGAAACTTTCACTCTTGGACTCTCGTAACAAAAGAATTGTTAGAGTTTTTAAGACATGTAAAGTATGTTGCTTGGACAGAAGACTCAGAAAGCACTGGCAATAAATACAAAGTATAAAACAGCATTCTTCTTAAATCGGTAGTAAAATCTAATAGGGTCAATAAAGAAGATTGTAAATCATGTTATTTCTAGGCCTCAAGCATGATTATAGCTGTGTATGACACAGTGTAAGCCATAGTTATATGGAGACATACAAGATTTAAGTAGCTAATGTATATATTTCAATGCATATGAAAGAAGTTATAAATATAATTCCCTCTCTTCGTTAACTGAAGAGATATCCTCTTATACTAGCCACCTTAAAATGCACAAAAAGAAGCATTTTAAAACACTTATATTTTAATTTTGCTTCTTACACAGGTTTCTTATATTGCTTTTGTATGATCGTTATAATACAAATGCTATTTCAGTGCAACTGTGTAATCACTTTAGAGTACAGTTTCTGACAATAGTATTTTTGGGGTTGGGTTATGGTGAAAACATTACTGATGATAAGGAAAAGCATTGTTCTTTTCTCCTAGGCAGAATCTATGTATGTTCTTTTGTTCTGGTGGTAACTGCAGACAATCAATAAGGTCCAAAGCTGCTGGTTCCCCTCCGCCTAGGTCCCAAGAGCCTGACTTGTGATGTTACTAAAATACCTCACAAGTTAGGGTCTCAGGGACTAGGAAAAGTCTGGTTTGATGCAGTAGAATTCTTCTTCCAGAAATAAGGATAGCTTAGAAATTACAGTCGGGTTCACTTAGGCTTTTACCTCTAAATACTATTTAAAATACATAAGTAGATATATATATGATATATAAAAGTTAGGATGAGCTGAGTAATCATGACGACCATTTATAGACTAATTCCAGACCTTAAAATAATGAAGAATATGAGAAACAATGCAGACAATGAACACGTAAGAGTCATTCCATTAGATCCATAGAAAGAGACTAAACATGGGTTAAAATCTGCTTCTAGCAGATTTGTACAGCAACACCATAGCCTCTATTACATTAAAGAAGGATTATATGCCAGTTAATGGGACCCTAATTGAAATTTTGCTTCTCATTACACTGCTATACAGCACAACTGGTAAGGTGGGCCCAGGACATATAACACTTTACATCGGATTTAAATATATACCGTTGCAGTTAAGAACAAAACAAAAACTTTTCTGCATGTCATAATTTAATACCTCTGAAGCTTGATTTTTCTCTTTGAATCTCCAAACTATTCAGACAGCAAATATTTCCACGCATACTCTGTAGTTATTTGAGCAATGCCACTTAATAAACATGTAATTTAAAATGCTGGCAACACCATAAAAAAAAAAAAAACCATGATTCTATTTCTTGAATAATTACATTATAAAGCTCAATACTTTTAAAAATACACAACCCCAATCCTGTATATTCACTGAATTTCCTCCGATCTTTTAGCCTTGTTTGTGGTTCGAGAACAAAATTTGTACTTTAGGAATGATCCAAGGTTTAGTAGCATAGAACGCAGGGTAAAACAATCGGACCAGCCATAATATAAAAGTCCTGGCCACAGAAGTGGAATCTGGCTCTTCTGAGGTAGTTGATCTTAAAAGGGAAAAGAGGAGGAAAAAAAAAGTGGAAAGAATTAGAATGTTTTCCTGTAGAACAGGTGAATCATCCATTTCCAAGTAAGCTGCAAGGAAAGCTATGCTGCACAAAATATTTGCTAACTGGCCCCCCTCCTCCACCCTAGTACCACACCCCTTTCCAACCACCACCCCCCACCCCCTGTCCAGATCTTTACTCTGCCTTGTAAGACTTTAAATATTCTGCTCCATGATGTAATGCAACATTATATAAGATCTCTTTCTGTTTATCCTTTGATTTCCCATACTGAATCACTTATGGCTTAAAATAAATAGTTAAAAAACAAAAAACAAAAAAACAAAAAAGCAGCACTCACAAAAAGCGAAAAAATAAAACAGCCCTTAGATCTAAGTCCATGCTTTTCCCTAAAACTGAATATGGCTTTACAGTTTTTGACCATAGCATTCAACCAATTATCAGAATGAAAAATCTCACCCCTCCATAAATATGACATTAACATAATTATACCACCCCCATCACGGAGACCCATCCTCCTTAGGGAATACATCTGATGCTCCAAAGATGGAAATCAGTCAGATTTTAGTTGCTCTCCAACGTACCTTTGCTTCTCACTGACTGACTGGCTTTTACCCTCCACGCACTCACACGCCACCCCCTCCCCTCGGCTAGACACGGATGCCCGAGCGAGCACGCGCGCGCACACAGGCATACAGACACACAGCGAGAGGCGAGGCAAAGCATCTGATGCTGACTCAGAGCGCTTCTGTGAGCAGGGGGTGGCAGCGGCTGGTATTTTCACTGCGCTCATCATTAACATTAACTCACAGTCTAGCATCCACCCTCTCCCAGACCTGCTGGACTGCAGCATTTGCATGACGCTGTCACTCTAGCCTTTGCAGGTCAGATGATGGAAGAAAAAAAAAAGAAAGAAAAGGAAAAAGCCTCAAGGCTGTCTCATAAGAAATGCCTTCATTTCTTCCAGGGTCTCCTCATTTTTTCCGCCTTTCTACTTCCTCCCTGGCTGTTTCTCAGTTGTTTGACATCTTTCCGGAAGAAACTGTCTTGTGCTTCATTGAGCCAGTCGCCAGCTGGTCCTCCCCTCACCTCACACTCCTGATCCCCACCCCTTTCCCCGGCTAATCAATAAGACGGATCTCCAAATGCAGTTGTGGAAACAGGCTCCGGCACAGTCTCATCCTGGATCCCCTACCTCAGGAAGCAGGCAGCCAGGCTCACACGTGATAGAGAGTAGTAATACCAGCAATTCTTTAACAGCCCTAGACTGTATTCCATGCCTTCATTTTCCCCACCTTGGTCGAAGCAAGAGCAAAGGGGACTTTCCACTCCTATATGAAGCCCCCAGGCAGCCCAAGAGACACATGAGTGAGACCAATCTGTATAGATCAATCATTTCTATGTGATAATGAAAAAAAAAAAAACCCTATGATTTTAATAAAAGTAATTGCTTAATATTTTTATTAGCTGTGCTCTCATTTCCCAGGAATTATAAGACCTGCCAGGATCTGAGTCATCAATATGATTTAAACTGTGTTGAAATCCTAAGTTGCTTAATAAAATCAACCAACAGAGATATTAGTATATTTTACTTTTTTTTAATTTAAGAACTTTTAAAATAATAACAAATAGCTGTGTGGCAGTGGATATGTAAAAGTCTTTGAGATTGAGACATGTTTGCAGCCTATAAATATGAACAATTGACTATATATGTTTAAATAAAATATGGATTCTTGTACATATGTGGAGACAACCTATTATATGTATTATTACAAAAGGAAGTAAAACATTTGGCTGAACACAAATGTGTTTGTGCTACAGTGTTTCACAACACAAAAGGCAATATATAGGTATTTACTCAGTTCCTTTGTTCTTCAATTGCTCCCTTTAATGACAGAGTGTGGTAAACTGCCTACCTTTCCTTTCTACATGAACAGCATTTCTGAATTACTTGCCAGACAGAGCTAGCCATCAGTGACTCTGCAGCATACAAGAAATACATACAAAGGGAGGCAAAGTACGGCAATTCTCAAGCCAACTCTAATGCTGTCTGGTGCTGTAGAAATTTCAGTTTACTCACACAGACAGATCCCAGCATGCAGTGCGGCACTGCAGGCTCAACTAAGGTAGCAGATTGGCAACAGATCTGTGGCAACAAACAAGGACAACTATTCGCAGAGGTTCCAAAGAAAACATCACACAACCTATAAAGAGATAGAAGCATCGGTAGCAGGGTATGTATCTCTAAGATCAGTTCCTACAGGCTCCTGATTTGAAAGCAGAAGAAGAAACCTCTCAAACGCAACAACAAAAATAGAAAAAGAGGTTGGCACCAGAAGGAAACAGAATTAAGAATATACTGTCATAAGAGAGAAAGGCAAGAAGGAAAATGATAACAGAGGGAAGAAGAAAGGGAAACACAGAAATGGGAAGAGGGAAGGGAAGAATGAAAAAGGGAGAGAAAGAAACAGATAGTGAAGAATCCCTAAGCATTGAAGCAACAATAAAATATGAAATTAAGTTTCTGACGTGGAAGAATAGGAATAGTATTCAACAAGCTTAGAATCTAATGAAAAACTAAAACAAAAATTAACACATGTGCAACATAGCTTAAAATACTTGTCATTAACATCGAGACTCCTGCTGACTTCTTCTTGTCCTATGTGGATTAAATAAATCGGTCATCTCTTAATCTCCCTTTGCTCAGACCTAACTTTTTTTTTTCTTTTTTAGCTCTTAGCATCTGTGTCCTTTATGCTATTTATTTTTCTAGATAGTTGTCCACAATACTTTGGATAAATTAATGTCATGACTTTGCTATGGCTATCAGACATAAAATGTCAACTATTTTAATAATTGAACATGTGCTTACAGCAACTGCCTACTGATATCCCAACTCTGTGGACTCCACACGAGCATTGCACTCCTAGCTCTGTGAATCAGAAACAACAAATGCAAATACAACTTTTTTTTCTCCCCAATCCATGCTATCTCTCTACTACATACAGAGATGGACACACACACAGGCCTTAACTTTACAGAAGGCATAATGATATTAACTGAGGAGTTTAGAAAATCAAAAGGAATAAATATTTGCAAAAAAAAATCATACTTATAACTGAATGGCCACACATTTAAAATATTTGTATCCAGACAGAGGTTAGCCAGGTCTGAGTACACAGGCTTCTGGTAGGACTTCCGTTAAGGCCAATGGGAATGCAGACTTGATTAAATCAATATTTATTTGAAAGAAGATGTTGTAATCAATTAGTTCAATTACCACTGTCATATACACAGGTTTAAGGTCTCTTCTAATTCTTAGCATCTTATCATCAACACAAAAGCATCCCTAAATCAGAGTTTACACTTTGACTGTGGCTAAAATATTTACAAAGTAAAATTTTGATGCTGTTTTACATTTAATTTAAGTCATATAATGCAAGTATTGCCTTGCTAGATCAACTATTTTTATGTTTTTGGAGATTTGTTCTGTTAACTTTCTAAAAAATAAGCAAGACAGATCTGAATTTAACGTCAAAAAATATTTTCAGTTAAAGGAAGTAATAACTGACTCCTCTGAAATACTTTAATACAACCTGCCTTCTACCTTACTACTAAGGCAGGAAGGGATCATATTTAATTTCTTTAGTGAGATTTGGAGTAAGAAGGATGGAAGACAAATGACAAAAAAATCAACTACAGTTCAAATTTTGACTCAAAATTCATGGATGTGCAGAATATATTATTACTTGCATTTTTTCTTTGTTTTACTTAACCTGCATTCTCCAATAAGCTGTGACCAGTCACGTTTAGATATTTAAATTTCAATTTAAGTGAAAATTCATTTTTTTTTCTGTTGCCCTAGCCATGTTTCAAATGTATAGAAGGGCACGTGGTGGTGGATACCATTTTGAACAGCCTGGATATAAAACATTTCCAACCCTGCAGAAAGTTTCATAGGAGAGTGTTGACTTAAATTTTCCTTGTGAAAAGCTTTATAGCATAATAGATTATTGGATCTCAATATTTTCTTTCAAGTCTCTTTTAAGAGAATGAATCTATGTTGATTTATCTGAAGGTCTAAAATAAACAGAATTTCTTTTGACTGAAGAGTATCTATTGTTTTTATTTACTAATAGTCTGGAAATATGCATGATTACTTAAGGAAAAAGGGTATATAGATACTAACTGAAATAGTTGGTAACAATACTATCAGAAGACACAGAAAACTACTTGGGCTAAAGTGTCCAAATAAATATGAGGTGTTTATTTGTCTAACTTTTCCAGAAATGAGAGTCATTCTCTTTTTAGAGCCAAACAACACATATTACATATTTCTGCTTTCAATAAAGAAATGATGTAATAGTAGTATGAGAAGCAAACTGTTAAAAAAAAAATCTTTTCTAAAAATCCTATTAAGGAGCAATCAGCAGTTAGGAGCAGACAATTTTTTTTTTTTTTTTTTTTTTTTAGGAGACAAGGAATAGTAGTTAAAGGGCAACGGAGACAAAAATCAGATTCTTGTGAACTAGGATGAACTGGTTGAGAATTTTCTTTAGTTTTTGTTTTTGTTTGAGATGGAGTCTCACTCTGTCGCCCAGGCTGGAGTGCAATGGCACGATCTCGGCTCACTGCAACCTCGGCCTCCCGGGTTCAAGTGATTCTCCTGCCTCAGCCTCCTGAGTAGCTGGGATTACAGGAGCGTGTCACCATGCCTGTCTAATTTTTGTATTTTTAGTTGAGACGGGGTTTCACCATGTTGGCCAGGCTGGTCTCGAACTCCCGACCTCGTGATCTGCCCACCTCGGCCTCCCAAAGTGCTGGGATTACAGGCGTGAGCCACTGTACCCGGCCCTGGTTGGGAATTTTCTATGGAATTAACTGAGGAAAAAACCCAGATGATATGAGTGTGTTTGTGAGTATGTGTGTGTATGCGTGTGTGTGTGCGTGCGTGTGTGTATACCTTGGTATGACAATTTTGATTTACAAATCAGATTCTAGAACTAATTATTTTAAGCAAAATTAAATGTAAAATGTAAATTTATATGAGTTATTACTTTAAAAGATTCACAATAAAAGATATCATTGGTTTTTAACCAGAAAAAAAAAAAAAAAAAAAAAAAAAAAAAAACTTGACCTATGTTTTCTTTTAAGATTTCAGTGTTTGGACAAGAAAATGACTCAGTGTTAAACTCAGGCACTTTATGACCGGGGTGCAATAGGTTTGTCAACCTGAAATTACTTTCTTTCTCTTTCTTTTGATATATGTAAGTGTAGAATATCACAGCTACCATGGAAAAATAATCAGAGATTTCTCCTCCTTTTAGGAATGATCCTGGCATGTAAAAATCTAATTAATGTTCATTCTTGTATTTAGTAATACAAAAAAAGTGATTGTAATTCATTTTAGTAATCTTTCTCATGCCCTCCCTTCCCTGTTTTCTTTCCTCTTGCCCTCCCCTTTTCTGCTCTCTGCAAGTGTACAACCCGCTTTCCAATCTAGTCTGTCTGTCATTGGTATCCAAAAGGAGACCTCATTCAAAGCACACTACAGAGATGACACTGAGATGAGGGAACAGAGCAAGAAGAAGAACTTGAGGAAGGTCTTGAGCTAAAAGTGATGTGAACTTTGTTGTGCAACCACACATACGAACAACTAGGTCTTGAGGATGCTGGCGGAATGTTTCTCTTTCAGAGAAAAGGCAGGGAATGATAATGAGGGGCAATTTGGAGACCACAAAAATTATATCCTAACAAATTATATACAAATCTGAGGCCAGGTGGCTCACTCCTGTAATCCCAGCACTTTGGGAGGCCGAGGCGGGTGCATCACCTGAGGTAAGGAGTTCAAGACCACCCCGCCCAATATGGCAAAACTCCATCCTACTAAAAATACAAAAATTAGCCGAGCATGTTGGTGCACACCTGTAGTTACAGCTACTCTAGAGGCTGAGGCAGGAGAATTGCTTGAACTCAGGAGGCAGACGTTGTAGTGAGCCACTGCACTCCAACCTGGGTAACAGAGCGAGACTCTTTCTCAAAAAAAAAAAAAAAAAAAAAAAAAAAAAAAAAAAAAATACACATACACACAAATCTGGAAGAGTATTTTTGAATAGTTCTCCATATTATACATATTAATAAGTAAATGTTTCTGCTGGGTTGATGTGCTTCCTAACAGGTAAGAGAGAAAATAATTAATCTTGGCTTTTTAAGAATGAATATAAGTGAGAAGGCTTCAAATGACTTCAGAATTAGTCTTATTTAGACTCTGAATATTATGGTACAGGATCAGTAAAAATTTATGTTTTAAGTAACATAATTATAGAAAAATACTATTTTCCATATGGCAGGCTATGTACAACACTATGAAACAAAGTGAGAAAGTAGAAAAATAACTGATCCAGGACTGAGAAAAACTGGTTCTAGTGCCAGTTCCATAATTAATAATGTTTATCATCTTGGAGAAGTCATTTAGCTCTTGGAACCTTAGTTCTCTTATTTTTAAAATGAGGAGACAGGACTAGGTTATCTCCAAAGCCCAATTTAGCCCTAAAATCCTGTGCAGTGGAAGGACAGTACAATTGGAAACACATCCTGGTAATTACTTTCTACTCTTTAGACATCTGTTTACATAATTATCTAATTTAATCATCGTCATAACTGTCCAGTAGCATTTATCCACAGTAAAGCTAATGACATAACCTCTTCCTATATCCCTGTGATATCTCACCTCATAGCTGAATTTCAAAAATTTGTATGATCTCAGGCCGGGCGTGGTGGCTCATTCCTGTAATTGCAGCACTTTGGGAGGCTGAGGCAGGTCAATTACCTGAGGTCAGGAGTTCAAGATCAGCCTGACCAATATCTACTAAATCTACCCCATCTCTACTAAAAATACAAAAATTAGCTGGGCATTGTGGCATGCGCCTGTAGTCCCAGCTATTCAGGAGGCTGAGACAGGAGAATTACTTGAACCCAGGAGGCAGTGGTTGCACGGAGGTAAGATATGCCACTGCACTCTACCCTGGGCAACACAGTGAAACTCCAATTCACACACACTCACACACACACACACACACACACACAAAATTGTATCATTTCACACTAGCTGCATAATATGGCAACTTCAAAATGCTATACTAGATTTTTTATGTGGATTACTTTATTTCCATTGAAATTTTTAATTATTTGAAATACTGTATAAAATATTTTCATTTTATAACTAGAAAGATAGTAATTTTCTAAGATTTAAAAATGTGTATACATAGTTATGGCATAGGCACTGGGGAGAAAACCTCATAGTTTCATTGGATGACTGCAAAAATTAGCCTATGTGGATTAAAAAAACATTTTAGGATTCATTGATCTAATAGACACACTTTGGCTTTAATAAGGAGTTTAAAATTTGTCAGGATAAGATATATAGTTTATAAACCCTCCTTAAGTGGATTTCTGAAATTTGGAATACCAAGGAAACCAGAAAAACAAGAGAAGCATGGGTTAAAAATTCTCTGTCAATTTGCAAAAACTTTAAAAACATCTGTTTTGGTTTTAAAAAATATTCATTTTCAAGTGCTCCTTAATTGAAGGGGAATAAAGTTATTAACAGATAGGTATTATACTGGCTGTGCATAATCATTTTTATTCTAGATTTTCAGAGTTTTCTTTCATGTGAAAAAATATGCTAATTTTGTAGGGTTCTTTTCATAAGAAAACGCTTTATCTACTAATCATGACAGCAGGAGCCCAAAATATAGAGTAAATTATTTCAAATTAAAAAGTGCTCTCTCTTTATACTTTTTCTTTTCTAAGTTTTATATATTAAAATAATTTATACACATTCTTTTCAAGATTGAATTTCACTTTACTATCTCTATGCTCAGTAATAGAAACTGCTCCCACTTTTAGAAGTATAAGTAGTATGAGATGAGTTTAACTTAAAAAACAACAACAACAAGAAAACAAAATCATGTTATTCCATGAAGGGTGCCACTACAGCATATTCTCAAACTCTGTTACTTAGGTCTTCGATCTTGGTTAAAGGAGCTTCCAATTCATGGAGTTAGTGGAAAATGCTTCTAAGCATTATAAACATCATTTAAATATTTCTGAACAATGAAGGTTCAAGTGTATTTTGCATTCTCATGCTTTGTTCTATCTCTTCCAATCAATTGTATTGATTTTGCTAAGGGTTAGAAGGTATACTTTCATTGATCAAGAAAATAGCCTAACAGCAAAACTGTCTTTCAATTCAAGACAGATCAATCTCACCTTTGTCTCTTATTAGACACATTATGCTTATTTATTCTGCATCTTTAAATTCCATAATATATAGCTGTTTAAGAAAGGAAACAGACAAAGAATTTTCTATTTTCTTGGAAAATACAACACATGCCTGGGTGTTCCCCACACTGAACTGCTACTGAACTTAGGAGACCTTGTGACACCTAGTCAAGTGCTTGGCCTCAGTTTCAAGTTCACTGAAGAATGTGGGCCCTTTTCAGGAGTTTAGAAAGCATTAAAGAAAAAAAAAATCTTCCAAAAAATATTGAAATCATTTAGCAAATCAGTGTTTGAGAAAATAATGATGAAGACATATCATCATAGCTATCTTTTCCAGAGCCCCTGCTCACTTTTTTAACGCCACAGTGGAACTGGCTGAGCTATAAACAATTCATTGGTTCTGACAGCTTACAACTTAGGAAACAGAATGATCCAAGTTAAGTTACCTTAGAAAAATAATACAATAGAATAAACAAAAAACTCCTCACACAAGACAGTGCTAGTATATTAGTTTCTTTGGGGAGGTATTTTGTTAGGCTCTGTATACCAAAGCTCCAAGAGTTAGCATTTTGACTTTTACTAGCCTGGAAAGTTATATGCTGATTAACACTCTTCCAAACTCTCCATACAAAGCTTTACTTTGATAACAAAGAAAACATTCACACATTCTAAAGCCTCATAGCCCAAGTGGCCCACAGGCATGATAATTTTTACAGTAATGTTTGACTATATTTCTTTATATAGCAATTTAATTAATGTATTTTCTCTTATGTGACACTAGCCATAACTTACTGAGGAAAAGGGTTAAGTTAGAACTTATGTTCAGATACATTGCTATTATAAACGATTGAGTTTAAGAGAGAATGTATTCCCATTCCTGTGCCTGGCAAAGACATGTTTTAAAGTACACATTAAACAAAAGAAAACTGCTTTTCAATTACTAAATGCAGTGCTCAGTAGGACAGAAAACGTACTGCTTCTCTTAAATGCTAGACCTTTAAAACATTTGCTGGATGACAGCACTATAAAAAAATACAGTTTCTTTAGTAAAGAATTAAAGCTGAATATGCAACATTTCTTAGAAGCATTGAATAAGTCTATTTGTCCAGCTTACTTTGCAAAGACTGCGTAGAAAACAGCACCATAAACACTTTCAGTCCCCACACAAGGGCTAAACAAAGAGTCCTCTTTCTAGCCATCTAATCGGGTAATTTATTTTTTCAACCATCACATAAATCGAAACACAGCTGTAACCAATGACTTGCAGATCTAGTTCCCAGCCAGCTGGAATCAGTTCTGCTGAAACAGCAAGATTTTTACATTGTTCACTTCTGTACATCTGGAGAAATCATTGAGGTTCAAAGGTGACCAGAAAAGCTCTTTAAATAAATTCAACTGACAGTGAAGATTTGCCTAAGGATCTACAAACTCTACATTCACTTCTACAAAATGTTCGTGTCATGAAATTAATGCTTATAAAGGCTATTTGCATCCTAGTCAATATAGACTTTATGAGTTGCTAATTGAATTAATCACTTAAATGCCAATTTCTTTCAAAAAGCTTGCACAGGTTTCCTCGAAACTTTTTCCTAGGAGTTGTTGCTATTTAAGGACGGTTGTATTAGAATACCACATTACAGGCAGAAAATCAACCATAAGAACCTGTAACAAAACCAGATACTAGAAAGGTACCTACTCATATCTCAAGTTCAATCATGTTTAGCTAATATAATCCTCTATTTAGATAAAATGAATAAGAAATATTATCTGCAAGAAAGCAGAGCTGGAATACCTCCATCAAGCTAGGCAGGCAAATCCCTCAAAGGAGCCAGAGTCCTGGGAGAAACAAATGAGGGTTAGGAATGTTTCACATGCAGTCTTGTAGGGAGGTGATTCTGGCACAAGAAGGAGAGAAACCTACAAGCACCAACAACTTTTGCTCTGCTTTAGAAACACATAACTGGACATAGGGCAAAAGCTAAGACTCCTCAAAGCAAAAACAGAGGCAGTCAATCTTTGATGTAAAGAGCCCTACATAATAATTGGATAAACTTAGAATAAATAAAAATCTAGAAGAAAAAATGTATTATTGGCATTTATATTATGCACAGTATATCAACTCCAATGCATCATTTTCTTCACAAAAGCCATCAGAAAGATGCCTGTTTGCGAAATAAATATATATGTCTGATGAACTTCTCAAGTAAGTTTTTATTGTGGTTAGACAAACAATGTACAAGCGAATCACAAATGCATTTTACTTTTCTTTCTTTAGTTAAATCAGTATACAGGGAAACAAGTTATTTTCATTATTTAACCTTTTTTTTTTTCAAATGTGTGGGCATTTCAATTATAGTGAATCAATAATCAGTAACTTCCTTAGGCATTCTGCCTTGAAAAAGATTGAACCAATAAATAGTGATAATGTATAGTTCTCAGCTCATGCTGAATGACAGATGGTGATCACGTAGTGAGTAGCAATTCACAATTAGATATTAAATTCATATAAAGATATTTAAGTTCAACTTGTTAAGTGTGGCTGATTTTTATGTGTCAATCACTGTGTACACAGGCTATAGAAACATGGTCTAGAACAGTTAGAAATGTGATTTAACATATAATAAAGTATTCAATATGCTGAAGATTACCTTTAAGACTTTCAGGGTAATGAAAAATTACACCTACCCAAAAGGCAGGCGATCTGCATTCTTGTCCACCACTGGTTATTAACTCACTATAGGATGTGAAGGAACGGGATCTAGACGGGCACACAACCTCTCTAGATCTCCCATAGAATAAAGATTTCATGTTGTTTCCAGCTGGGTGGAATATGCAAGGAATTTTTAAAATCCTGATATACATCTGCCAATACTACTAATTCTGAAATGTAAAATCCCAAATTTTCTCCCTTAGAAAATGTCATTAATTTCTGAGTAAACACCATTTTAAAAAAAACTCTCCTTTTTAAGATATGAACCAAGCAATCCAGAAATAACTAGAGTCTACTAACTTATATCCTTGATTAGTAGAGGAAAGTTAAATTTATAGGGAAAAATTTGTGAGTGAACATTGCTTGAGTTTATGAATATATCATTTAAAAGTAAGCAACCAGTTAAACATATCATTGTTTTAAAATTGGACTAAAATTAAACATCTCCCATACTCCTGTCTCTACTGTGATATTAAGGTATTCTTCATAAGTAAATTCACATGACTGAGTTTTCAGTTTATAAACATTTTAATGATTTTAATTCACATGTATTCCAGAATCCTGTGGTTCTGTGATGTACATATAGTTATTCAAACATACCATGTTTCTAAAGCATCTGTAACATATGACAATTTACATGTATTATATATGTACAATTTACATATGTTAATATAAGTGAAGATTTATTATATTTGTAAGAGTAAAAACGTCCAAGAATTTTTATTATTTATGATAGAATGTCAACTGAACCAATAGCAGTAGAAACTGTCACACAAATACTTGTTCAGAAAAAAACCAACCAAACAAAAGTGTTTTCCCATAACAATTCAGCTAAAAGAAAAAAACAGGGGTGATGGGGGGTAAATCTTATTAGAAAACAACTTGTTTCAGGTGTTTTCCAAAGATGATATCTTGAAATACGCCCAGCTAACATGTAAATTTCACAAGTTAGTTTCTTACTTGAACTTATTATTATCAAAGTTTGATCTGATATTTTTTACCCAGTTTCTTTTCTCATAATCCCTCTAGACTGTAAATTACAAAATAAATATTTAGTATGTGATCCATACAACATATGCTATGAAAACTCTATAGAAAAATGCTCTCTGTGTCACTATAAGCTTGCTAAACTAAAAATGGGTGCCAGGCTTTATTCTTTTACAAGAACTAAAAATAGGTTTCTCATCTAGATTTGAGTTAGTAGACTGAAGGAGAAAGTTCTAAGATTGGTGAATATTCCACGTCTATGTATGAACATATTTTACTTTTATTACTTAGTACGTTGATATTAGCTTGACTCTTTTTAAAGAGTAGAAAAACATGGCATTTTATTAATGTTGCAAGTTTTTGTTAATCATATTATATATAAAATATTGTGATAATGGTTTCAATTTCTTAGAGCTAGGTGTTAAGAGAGTCACAACATACATTTTAAAAGTATGTATTTAAATATAATTGCCATTAAACTAGCTCTAAAATTATGTTTGATTATTATTTAGTAAGGGCTTTTTAATCCTAATAACGATTTTGTAATTATTAAGGCAGCGTTTATTTATATTAGTTATTATTTATATGCCTATTTTATTTGTAATAGTACGTAAGTCTCCTTGGGAAATCATAGAATTGTAGATATTTAAAAGTAGTTTGGAATTTCGCAAGGTGGAAAGTAATGAAAATGCATATTCAGAGAAGGGTGAGAAGTTTAGTCTTTTTGGATAAAGTAGAACATGATGAGAATATTGGAAGGTGGGACTGGAGAGAACATGGAGTGAAACGGAAGGGGCTCATAGACAAGATCAGATTCTTAACATGCATTCTAGAATCTTCCACAATCAAGCAATACTTCCAAATTAAGATTCAATAGGAACTGATTTGTCCTTTTTTATTTAAAGAAAAATATGTAATATATAAACAAGTTCTTCTCCAGTTCTGAAGAAGGAGAATTGGACCTCATGCAAAATTCTCATGGATTGTTTAAGTTCATCATTGTATATAAACAGACATAAAGATTTTTCAAAGTCTACTCTGACCTTGATAATTTTAAAATTTGATGGGTTTTCTTTGCCAACCAAACTCTGGCAAGTCCAGCCTCCCCCCCCGCCCCGCTCTTTTTTCTTTTTTTCGAGATGGAGTCTAGCCCCGTCTCCAGGCTGGAGTGCAGTGTCGCAATCTCAGCTCACTGCAAGCTCTACCTCCCGGGTTCTGCCTCAGCCTCCAGAGTAGCTGGGATTACAGGCACCTGCCACCACGCCCAGCTAATTTTTGTATTTTTAGGAGAGACGGAGTTTCACCATGTTGGCCAGGATGGTCTTGATCTACTGACCTGGTTATCCGCCCACCTCAGTCTCCCAAAGTGCCAGGATTACAGGCGTGAGCCACCGTACCCGGCCAGTCCAGCCCCTGCCTTTTTTTTTTTTTTTTTTTTTTTTTTTTTTTTTTTTTTTTTTTTAATTTTTTTTAAATCGAGTTGGATCTTTGTTTTGGTTTTTGTTTTGTTTTGTTTTTTGAGACGGAGTATCTCTCTGTCACCCAGACTGGAGTGCAGTGGCTAGAACTCGGCTCACTGCGATCTCTGCCTACCGGGTTCAAGTGACTCTCCTGCCTCAGCCTCCGAGTAGCTGGGATTACATGTGCCTGCCACCACGGCCCAGCTAATTTTTGTATTTTCAGTAGAGGAAGGGTTTCACCATGTTGGCCAGGCTTGTTTCAAAGTCCTGACCTCAGGTGATCTTACTGCCTTGGTCTCCCAAAGTGCTGTGATTATAGGCATGAGCCACTGCGCCCAGCCTATCAAGTTGGATCTTGGTGATATTCATTCAATATGAAGTACCAAGTGAAAATAATCAGGATATTTAAAAATCCTAAGATTATAGTTAAGCATTTTGAGTATTTGGTTGGGTTATTGATTACAGAGTCCTTGTCAGTAGGTAGATATCACCAGCCATTTTAGAATGTTTTACAATAGGGTTTAAGCCAAAGTCTGTCAAAAGGGAACACGCCATTAATTTGTGTGTAAATTTTTTGGGAGAAAATTATGTGCATGTGTGTCTGTGTATGTGAGAGACACACACACAGAGACAGAGAGACAGAGAGAGAGACACACACATAAACACAGAATTTTATAGTTTAAATCTCTCAAGTCATAGACTTGAAACTCTAAGAGGGCACAGAGATTCCTGTAAAAATGGTTCACAGAGGAGCGAGCTTTTCTTGTCTTTGGAGGCCTAATTAATATTATGTGGCAATGGGTGAAGCTATTAAAAAATTTTATTTTAATTACTAACATTAGAAACTCTTTCAACATCAGCTGACACTCATGTTCAAGCCAAGTTTTCACCTATCCTTTCCCCCAATCTTACCATCCTCATAGTCAATCAGTTTTAAAGAACTACAATTTCTTCCTTTCTAAAGAGAGAATTATAAGACATTATATTTGAAAACTCTTGAGTTTATTTTCTTTCTGCAGGATCCATAAGTCTTCCAAATCGACCATGTAAATCAATTCATTTATCTCTCCCTCTCTTGAACTAGTAAAAATTTCCCAAAATGTTACAGGTACTGTTTTAAGCAAGCCAGGACAGAACTTGTAAATTACCTAATATGCTTTGTTCATGAACTAGCCCAGATGGAAAGATTATATCCATATAATTGTACCCATTAGCTTTCTATCTGTGCAATAAATTAAAATGAAGTGGGGAGGGGGGAGTGATTCTGTGTCAAGTATGACAATACTTTTAGCCTTTCAGAACCAACTTTATGTATGTGAAAATTCAATATGTAAACATTTAAAAAATCATATTCAAATGGGCACTTCAAATGGCACATCTGTGCCAAGAAGGGTTACACAAGGTTATTTCTAGAGCTTTCAGTCACTTGAATTTAATTTGACATATATTTTATAAATATTCACTGTGTACAAGTTACTAAGTTGTTAAAAGAATTACAAAAATGAAGGGAGAAATAGCTTCTGTCTTCAAAAAGTTTAATATGTGGTAGAGAGTCAGATATAGAAATTATGATCTACGGAAAGTGTGAAGCATTCTGTCAAATACAAAGTGCTATAAAAACACAGGAGAAAAAGACGGTAAATACTGAGTGCTTTATAGAAATATTCCAGCAGGAAGCTCCACTTGAGTTAAACCTTGAAGGAAAAGGACGGTTCAACAGGAAAATCTAGAAGAGGGAGAAAAGACGTAGTCTGTGGGCTGAGCAGGAGGAAAGGCTCAGGGTGGGAATTCACACAGTTTGGGGGAAATGACTAGTAACTCCAAAAATGCTGGCTTATACAAGGAATGTGACTAGGAAAAATGGCCCGGCAGTTGGATTGGGGATTTGGTTATACAGGGTGTTTGGTGTACTAAGAAGTAATAATTTGGGCATAAATGACCAACTAAAATCTTTTTTGAGTAAAAGTTTTAGATTGGCATAAGACACACAACAACAGTGCTAACAATTACTATGTACTTAATACCAAATCCATACCTAGCTCATTGCTAGTACATATAAGGCCATTTTATCATCCATTGGGTAAACAGTATAATTATCAGCAATTTATTGACAAGAAATCTGAGCTTCAAAGAAGTAATGTACCCAATGTGGTACCACTAGTAAGTGGCCAGAATTTGATCGTGGCCTATTTGATTCCATTCATTCCTTTCTTAAGTGTTTAGTCAGATTACCTCTCAAAATTAAATTGCTTTATCTGCAAGTACAGTGTTGAATCTCAGTACACAATAGGATAAGTAGTCTATGTCAGGTCAGGGAGCATTCTGCAAAGAAACTATGAGTGCACAGAGATTCCAGGAGCTTCTTTATATTTGGAACATTTTGGAAGTGACAGAAGACTCAAATATAGTTTATCCTGGCCGGGCACGGTGGCTCAAGCCTGTAATCCCAGCACTTTGGGAGGCCGAGACGGGCGGATCACGAGGTCAGGGGATTGAGACCATCCTGGCTAACACGGTGAAACCTCGTCTCTACTAAAAAAATACAAAAAAACTAGTTGGGCGCGGTGGCGGGCGCCTGTAGCCCCAGCTACTCGGGAGGCTGAGGCAGGAGAATGGCGGGAACCCAGGAGGCGGAGCTTGCAGTGAGCCCAGATTGCGCCACTGCACTCCAGCCTGGGCGACAGAGCCAGACTGTCTCAAAAAAAAAAAAAAAAAAAAAAAAAAAAGAAAAAGAAAAGAAAAAGAAAAAGAAAAAGAAAAATATAGTTTATTCTGATCCCAAAGCTCATGTTCTTTCTTTTATCACACGGTACTATTGCTCTACTCAATATTTTAAGTAGTTGTAAAAAATTTCATCCCAGGAATGTATCTGCTTAACAAATTCCCAAATGTTAAGAACCTCTAGGGCTTCAAATTTGGGATCATGGCCGGCGCAGTGGCTGACGCCTCTTCCCAGCACTTTGGGAGGCGGAGGCGGGTGGATCATGAGGTCAGGAGATCAATACCATCCTCGCTAATATGGGGAAACCCCGTCTCTACAAAAAATACAAAAAAATTAGCCTGGACATGGTGGCACGGGCCTGTAATCCCAGCTACTTGGGAGGCTGAGGCAGGAGAATTGCTTTAACAGTTCTGAGAATTGGGAGGCAGAGGCTGCAGTGAGCCAAGATCGTGCCACTGCACTGCAGCCTGGGCAACAGAGTGAGACTCCGTCCCCCACACACCCCTCCAAAAAAAAATTGGGGATCAAATGGATAGGGTTAAAACGAATACTTTTTCCCATGTGTCTTTTTCCTCCATTTGAATTCTCTCCTTTGTATAACATTGTAGAAGTAAGAAGGTTATCATGATTTAAAGCAGCTAAATAACTTTGGCATAACTGAATAATTGATATCCTAGAGATATTTTCCATTTTTATTTGAATTCTATAATGTATCAAGCATAAAACCATAATATCTAATATGAATCCACTAAAGCCTTTGCTTGTCAGTTTCATTCATTCATTTTTCCATTGGCTCATTACTTAACTATTTTGTTGTCCATTGACTTCTTATCTGACTACATATTAAATGACTGAAGATTCAGCTAAAGATTAGACTTTTCATTATCTTGTAAGCCTGTGAGAGTAGTCACTGAATACCTTAATGTTCAAGAAAACTTAAGTCATTAAGTTCAGGAACTTAAATATTCTATCCCATGTGGAAGTCTCAAGTTTCATGGTAAAGTAGACCATTTAATGATACATCATGATGTCATTTCCAGAGGAATAAGGTCAGTTCTTGGAACAAAATTTATAACAAAACTTCCATGAGTGTTTTAGTTTTACCAGAATCCAGTCTATCAGTTTGGAGGCTTCTTTTTGCATTCCTGTTTCATTCATATTTCTAACTACTGTTTAAAACTTTTTGAAAATAATCACTTAGATTACAGAAAAGTAAGCAAAAATGTGTCACAGAAAAAAGTATTTTTCAGGGGTCTAAATTAAATTTGAAAGTACATCGCACTTCTAATTTGAGAATTAAATATGTAAAAGAGAGAAAGATGAAAGAAAACAAAACTTAGAAACTGAGTTCTAATTTTGTCTCTGCCATGTTCATTGTGCAACTGCAGACAGCATACTTAACACCTCAAGGCTTCGGTTTCTTCCTTTGAAAACGCATTACACTACCACAGTGGAATGGAACGTCCATTTGGCAACTTTAAAACCATTGAAAACAAAAAGTGCCATATAAACGTAAAATAACATTTCCTTGTAACAGACTGATTTGGGGTTATTTTACCTGCTACTTTTAAAGTAAATTTTGTTAAATGGAGAAAAAAAATATTCCAATTCATGACTGTTTCTTAAACTTGGCTTCATGTGTCTGGAATGCAATGACAGAGTTGTTGATTTTTGAAGATGTGAAATGCAGCAAAAACAAGAGGATAAAGTCTGAACTCCTATTGATTAAGGTACATAAGGTGGAGCGGGGTAAAAATAAATAGAGACAACTAGTTAAGTTTTCAGGATCTGAAGGTACTGTTATTTTGAGTTGAAGACCAGATGAATACAGTTTCCAAACTATAACAATGCCATCTCAAGTTACATATCCCTTCCAAAAGAGTTCTAGATTTAAAGAAAACAATGACAAATATGAAAGGCATTTTAGACTCCTTTGAAAAAGCAACTTTTGTGATTATATTAAAAAAAAAAAAAAAAAAAAAAACTGGTTGCACATAGACCCTAAAAAAAAAAAGTCCACTGATGGGAAGGAGGAGGAGGCAAGTGAACAAGTCAGAAAAATCTAATATTTACAGGTCCTTTTACGGTTTTCTTCCATGCACCACGATGATTTTGTCCTGAGTAGCAGCAGTCGAGGACTTCTTCACTAGAGCAGGAGCAGATACACTGGATGCATTCTCAAAAACCCCAACCAGTTTTAAAGGAATCTGACTTGTGAAAGCAGTAATTTATCCAAACCTCAGGCATCCAACTTCTACAACTGTAAAGTGAAAGTATACGCCCATATACCTTGGAAAAAAATTTTTCGTTTTTAATCTTTGTGGGTACACAGTAGGTGTAATATTTATGGATTACGGGAAATATTTTGACATAGGCATGCACTGTGAAATCACATCAGGGTAAACAGGGTATCCATCAGGTCAAGCATTTCTCCTTTGTATTTTTTTTTGAATAATATTTATATCGTCTTTCCCCCTTTATATTTAGAAAATATTCAATAAATAGTAAGAAAATAGCTGGTATAGCTCTATTTCTGACTACCCTGCATCCCCTGTTCAAGCAGCTTTGAGGGTATTTAAAAAGATTTTTATCAATATTCTAGATAATGTTCTAAAGTAGACCTCTATTAACTCAAAGAAAATTTCAAATATATATGCCACATTGTTTAGAAGTGAAAATATTTTAGTAAAGCTTATTTCTTGAAGAGAAGGAAAACATGTTGGTATTGCATGAATTAGAAGCATACATTACAACAACAAAGGGACAGCAGCAATAGAACAAAGTTGAGCTTGTTTAATAAAAACTGCTTACTCATTCATTCATTCTTTACAGTCAAAACCCTTTTCACAAAAAGGCTATCATGAACAAATCACGGAGGTGGAATTTCCAAACAAAGAGGTAGTATTTGACCTTCCTAATTTTTAGGATAGCTACCTAAACTGCATCTATAATTCATTAGGATCCAGGTAATTTAGAGTTTTTACATACTTCAAGTATGTCAGAAATTTTGTGTTCCTTTATTCGGAATAGTTTGCCTTGAAAAACACTGAGTTAAGAATTTAAAGAAACCCTAAAATTTTCCTAGAGATTTTGTACAAAATGTGCTAGAAACTGTTTTTAAAAATATGAAGACAAGAAAGAAAAGTCACAGTCTATTCTTGAGGAGAAATAACAATGGAACATAATAATAATTTTAAAAGACGAAATTCCTAAGGGCTTCAGAACTTAACAACATATGAGGTTCAAGCATATTTCTATGACCTTCCTCACTCTCCTGTTTCATAGTTTATATCCACTTCCATTTAGGATTACCAGACAACCTCCGTATCATCTACTACTCGTCCACTGAGCAGATGTGTTGAGATAATGTGAAAACCATGCCTTCATTCCTAATCACTTAACACAGCCTTGGGATAACAGAAACCCTACTCCAATTGGCCAGTGAATGTACCTCTATTTCTACATTCAGGATGCTTTGTTGCTGCCATTCCTATCATTTCCACTGGCTTTTAATCACACTTTTAAATAGTTAATTCATCAGACCCAGTAATTTTGTGACTGTCCCTTTTTCCTTTGAGACTTCAGTGATTATGTCAGAAAACATCTTACTCATTGTACTCAGTTGTCTTCATTTGAAGTTTAGATGGGGGTAGTTTAGCTGGTATTTTGTTTACATATGCTGATTCTATTTAATACAGTAATTTTTTAAAATGTGCTACACCTTGTTTTCAAGCAATAATATCCCTCTACTTCTTTCTTCTTATGTGTACAAAATTCATTGTGTATTTTCTGATTGTGACTAGAACCAAGAAAACCTTTAAGTCCTGCCCAAGAGGAACAATGAAAGGGCTCTAAGGAAATATAATTTAAATAAGAAAGAACTAGCTAGATTGGATTCCATGTATGTAATAATAAGTTGGAGCTTTAGGTCACACTAACCATGTTTCCAATATTGAAAGAAAATTCATATACCTTGAGACCTGGTTATTAGAGAACATGGCTTAGTTCCAGGTTAAGAGTGTTGCAGAACAAGAAAACCACTGCCTATTAGCCTTATCTGAAATTAACAGTAATTTAAATTTTGAAAAATTATTAGGAGATGATTTACTAGTTTTAAAATTGTTATTGAAGGATGGATCTAATTTATGTATGATTTAAATAATGTGCACATCTATGGAAAGCTAACATAACAGGCTAATATTATAAGGCTCTCTCCTCCCTGGTGAAAATAATAAATGGAAAAGAAAATGCTGGAAATGATTAAAGACGCATGCATCGAGAGGAAGGACAGCTGCCCATAGTTCTAGCTATGGGCAGAACTCTAGCATTGCTCTAGCTATGTTGGTATGAACTGCTGACTCAATCCCTTGATGTAGACTCACTAATCAGTTTACCTGCCAAACACATCCTTGTTCTTCCTGCCTGAGACTGGACTCACCTCTGCTACTAGGAGGTAAAAGGTGGCTCAGAGGCAGGTGGAATAATGACTAGTTGCAATAAATACTGTAAGTAGAATTGAACAAAGCCTGAAATCTGAGCTTCAAAAAACTATTTGAATATCAGCATTCTAAGTAATCCAGTGAAACTGAATTTAACATAAGCAAAGATAATTACAGTTATAGACATTTGAAAAGAAAAACTCATGAAATAAAATCATTAATGAAGTATGAAGAAAATATACCCTTCTACTAATGCATAATAACCTGGCATTTTGGGCCTGCACACTGGCAAAGAGATGTGAATTTTGGCTGCTCCAAAATATATGAGTATCCCTGAGAAGAAGGGCCCAAAACAACTTAAGCCACTTCCAAGATAGGCATTTCCTCTTTTTCAAAATGTGTATTAATGTATAACAAATGCAAGAAACAGGAATATTATAATTATTAGTGAATTAATTTTTTAAGACTTTCATATTCTAGTTATACAGATATGGTGATTCATAGCTATTCACAATTAAAAAGTTTTACTTAAATAAGTAGATGCAATTAAAAGTAATATGCACTATTTCAAAAAAAAAGCAAGATTAATGCAGACAAAACAATTAAATAAACAACATGAGAGTAAGTCTTTCAAAAGAGACAGATAACAAAGACTGTTTCATTTTGAAAACTTGTCATTTCCCTGCAAATAGATAATGAATGTCAAAATGCCTATTCAAACCCTCACAATAAAATGAAATAACTTTTTTTCCCACAAAATCCACAACTCTAAATATCTTGAGTGGAAAATGTTTCACATATAGGTATATTAATTATGGAATTCAAAGTAATTATTATATTCAAATACAAATAGTTCAATACTAATGGTAGTGTTCAAATACAAATAGTTTATTGTGCCAGTTTATTCTTGTGGCCCTCACTAACTCTTCTATGTATATAAGCACAACTAATTCATCATAAGAAGACCTTTCTTGTTGCTTTCTTGTATTAGTTTAGTTTTAGTTCAGCTTATTAGACAGACTCAAGGAGAAAATGCACCTGTAAACAGTTCTTCATCCCAAGCTCCAGCGGAAGGAGAATATATACAGGCAACAGTTTTTGAGGCATTAAAAGTAGCAGCCCCAGGAGGGATAAACACAGACTAGGAAAGTTCACACTACATATTGTGAAGCGTTAATTGAAGAATGTTTATTTGGCACAAGAGACCCCCTTTTTTGTACATTCCATAAGATGGTGGTGTCATGTGTATATGGCTATGACACCTTGCAGCAATGCATTCTTCAAAACAATTTCTAGATGATTTTTAATTTGTTTTCTTCCATTACTATGCGGTATTCCTACACTCAATTCAATCTATGTTTTGGAACAATAGGTGCTGACAATGTATTTTCAAGTAGATTAGATCTCTTTCTACAATACTGAAAAACAGACCTCATATCTAAACTCAGTTCCCTGCAAAAGATTGCTATGCATGCACACGTGCACATATGTCAACTGCCCAAGGGAAGAAGTGGTAAAATTGGATATTTTCTTATGTGTAATACTTACTTTTCTCGGTTTTCAGGAAATACAAAGCCCGAAGCCTTTCTCTTATCCAACTGAACAAGAAAATTAGCAAAGAAATTAATCTAAGTCAACTACAGAGGCAAGAGAACCACATAAACATATAAGGAAGATTTTTTTTCCCCCGAGGAAAAACATTAGTGTCCACTGTTGAAAACATTACAATTAATCATTTTAAGTAAGAGCTCCTAGTATTGATGCACAAGGTTGGCGATTTTAACAGCCAGTGAGTAAATGAGAACATCAAAAATGTTAAGGTTTGAGTAGTCTCAGAGTAAATCCCTTAGAACATTGAAGACTGGGAAAATCTGAAAAAACATGGGAGTCTTGTATTAGTCTTAATAGTTCAAAGTAAAACTTGATTTTTTTTAGTACACATTAAACTTGATTTAAGCATTATGGAATGAAAGTTGCTAGATTCCCACACACAAAAAAATTTTCCTTTAATTGACTATTTTATATATAATCCATAATTTTCCACTTCTTAAATATTAACGTTAGGTTTCACAACAGTAGTCAATCATTAGAGGAAGTAACTGGATATCATGAACGCCTTTCAAATTTAAAAGATCTAGGTTCTCTTTCTAAAGCTTTCCTTGAGAAAAAGAAAAATGGCCGGGCGCGGTGGCTCAAGCCTGTAATCCCAGCACTTTGGGAGGCCGAGACGGGTGGATCACGAGGTCAGGAGATCGAGACCCTCCTGGCTAACACGGTGAAACCCCGTCTCTACTAAAAATACAAAAAAAAAAAAAAAACTAGCCGGGCGACGTGGCGGGCGCCTGTAGTCCCAGCTACTCGGAGGCTGAGGCGGGAGAATGGCGGGAACCCGGGAGGCGGAGCTTGTAGTGAGCTGAGATCCGGCCACTGCACTCCAGCCTGGGCGACACAGCGAGACTCCGTCTCAAAAAAAAAAAAAAAAAAAAAAAAAAAAAAAAAAAAAAAAAAAAGAAAAAGAAAAATAACAAACCTGCTTTCAGGCAAGTGACAAAAGAATATTGTAAAGTTATAAACGCACAGTATTAAATATGGACAGAAACCTCAGAACCATCTAAAAGGAAACCCTAAAAATCTCCTCATCTATATTCTATAAAGGAAATTTAAGAATCTAAAGCAATGATTAAATAGGATCTATAATCAAATTAAAATTGGATCTATAATCAAATTAAAAACAATCCATTCTATTTGATGAAAAGTGTTAAGATTTTTAAAAATATACATTTTATGAATCTAGGCTACAAAATATTTGGCCATAGATATCACAGGCTGACAATGCAGGTGGCAATTCACTACTCAAGTAACTCTTTCCTACTTCTATTTAATATTTTATGCACTGTTCCACAGGCACAGTTTTAGGTTCAGGTTGAAATAGTTATTATTTAGAATTTTATATTCACTTTTTAACTTTCAATCTTGAATATATACAATAACTCTTTTGATGTTTAAATTATAATACTTCAGAACAGTTAAAACATTTTTCACATATATTTTTTCACACTTGTTCCCCAAATTATTTTTTTAAAGGCCATCACATTCCACACATACCCCACAAGAGGAACTTGAGGGTAGAAAGTCAATTAAAAATGGGTAAAGGATATGGTAAGTTTGAGTGGTAAGGAGTAGGCACCATCTTGAGTGGTATAGAGGGGGCGTATCAGACTAACAAGCCACATTGGTTTTAAATCAAAATCTTACTCAGAATGTTGCAGATACACTCCCTCCTAACTCTTGATGTCCCTCCACTAACCCACAGACATAGATAAATTCTCTTTGGAGATCTCGTTTTGTAATGTATTCTATCTTCTATAGATTATTAGTAAAGGCAAGACACTTAAGTTAATTTATTCTTCCTGAGAATGATAAAACTCACAAATGCCTAGAATAAGTAGCTTTAGTATTAGGAAAACACCATCCAAGTGACATCCAGGAACTGACAATTTTTAATTGGCAGAATGGCATAAATAAATATACACACTTTGGGGAAAGCATGTTTCTAGATATTTTCACTTGATTTTTTTTTTTCTTTATAGAGACAGGGATCTTGCTATGTTGCACAGCCTGGGCCCCATGCATGTGCAGTTGGGAGGCACTTTCGCCCACTGGGGGGACCTCTGTTGCACTGTTTTTTTTCCTCCCACACCACACAGATGCCTCGACCTCCCCTTTCAAGCCTTCCTGCTGCTTTGGGCTGGCCCCCGTGGGCCTGAACCAGGGACGCCCAGCATCCCCGAGCCCCGCACAGGCGCGGTTGGGAAGCACTTTCGCCCGTGGAGGGGATCTCTGCCTGATCTCAAATTTCTGGCCTCAAGGGATCCTCCTGCCTTGACCTCCCAAAGTGCCAGGATTGATTACAGGCATGAGACAGCATGCCCTGCCTATTCGTAGCTTTTGATCCCGTAAAACTAACTTGTTTTACTAACCCTATCTCATATGAAGAATGGACTAGAATTTCATGCTTTAAGAATCAGAGTCAATTAAGTATAAAATTCACTTTTAATAGAAAATGACATTATAGGCAATGACAAAAACCATTTATCCAAAAATATTTTATTTAAATATTTACATAAAGACAAGTTTTATAAGCAAGACGGAAATATATCCAGGGTTTGTTCTGTGGCAAACACATACTTCCATACCTTCTATGTCTATAATTTAGAAGAGATGGATTGTTAAAAACAAGATTATGACCTCAAGTTAATATGCGATCAAAATGAAAAGTAAATGTTACATTTGATTCCTCTTAGAATATGAAGCTGAAAGATAAAGATTTTTCTCAAACAATATTGAAGCAGTATGCCTATCTGATGAAACTGTGATCAAATATGCCTTGCAACAGGTGTTAATACATAAGGACAATGTAAGAAAAAAAAAGCCCAGAAGATTTATAATGAAATCACAGTAAATAGATAATTAGACTTCACTACAATTAACTTGATTTATTACAGTAGAAATTTTAGTTATGTGAGGCTCATTTTTTAAGCAAAACACAGCTGATATTGATAAAATGTAAAAGAATTGGGAGCAAGTCACTTACACATATATGAAGTTCTGGAGAGATATTCACAGATATCTATATAGTACAATTAGTGACATAGTACAATTAGTCCACTTTGCTGAATTACTGCTCCTGGTTATCAAGGGTGGGATGAGTTTTCTGACTGGCTTGATTTGGACGCAGCAAGCAGATGGTTGATGAACACTGCTAAGGACAGGGCTTTCTGTTTATGAACTCTATTCACCCTACTAAACCACAGGTTGGGTAGTCTAATCTAGAGTTAAATACTTTCTTCTCCATTCTTGAGCTGAGACAATATATGCACAATAAATTGGAACTGAGAATTTAAGCAAAGAATTCTAAATAGTGACCAGAAGAAAAAAAAGTATCTAGCAAATTCTGGAATTTTTCTGCCTGGGCTACTTCACCCATTCCTGCTGCCCCGTCCACTTCCTTTATCAGAACTTTTGGGTTCACACATTTCCCCTTTTTGCAATGGGTTTGTAACATTTTATTTGGTTTGTTTGTTTGTTTGTTTGCTTGTTTTTTGAGATGGAGTTTTGCTCTTGTTGCCCAAGCAGGAGTACAGTGGTATGATCTCTGCTCACTACAACCTCCAGCTCCCAGGTTCATGCGATTCTCCTGCCTCAGCCTCCTGAGTAGCTGGGATTACAGGCATGCACCACCACGCCCAGTTAATTTTGTATTTTTAGGAGAGACAAGGTTTCGCCATGTTGGTCAAGCTGGTCTCAAACTCTTGGCCTCTGGTGACCCACCGCCTCGGCCTCCCAAGTGCTGGGATTACAGGTGCCAGCCATCGCGCCGGGCCACGACTTTCTTTATCTTGATTACAAGAGAAGGCACCAGTGTGAAGCAATGTGACAAATCCAGAAAGGCATCTCTTTTGTTTTCCTACTGATTTTTGTGAAATGTGGCTAGAGGTGGAAGGCCACTGGCCTGAGCAGCCTGCAGCGGGGGAGGTGCGCTTGGAATGTGTTGAATGTGCATTCCTTAGATGCTTGAAAGGGGTGAATGTCCCCTTATTGGCTTCTACCCATCTTCACTGGTTTGGCTGCTTTAGAAGGGGACAGGTACTACTTTTAAACACCCAGTGTGCCTCCTAGCTTTTAATCACTGATGACTTGTGGCTCGTAGGTTTTTTGGAATTAGGCTTTTAAAGCAGAGTTTTCTTTTATACTTATTTGGTTTATGTCTATTCAATTTTTGGTTTGTTTACTTATTTTTAAAGAATGAAGTCTTAGGCCGGGCATGTTGGTTCATGCCTATAATCCCAGCACTTTGAGAGGCTGAGGTGGGCGGATCACTTGAGGTCGGGAGTTAGAGACTAGTCTGGCCAGCATGGCCAAACCCCGTCTCTATTGAAAACACAAAAATTAGCTGGACATGGTGGCATTTGTCTGTAATCCCAGCTTCTCAGGAGGCTGAGGCAGGAGAGTCGCATGAACCTGGGAGCTGGAGGTTACAGTGAGCCGAGATCATGCCACTGCACTCCAGTCCAGGTGACAGAGACTCCATCTCAAAAAAACTAAAACAAAAAAAAATGAAGTCTTCAATTGGGATTCTTCTTTTTGTGGTTTAAGTCTTTCAACCATGTGTGAGATAAGCCATCGTGCTTAACACTGGAGAGACATAGATTGATAAAGCAAGATCCCCTCCCTCGAATTTCCTGGTAGGTTCATGACTTGTTTTTTATGAGCTTGTCATTGCTCTCAGTTTGAATGGCTTGGGGATTATTAAGAAATGCAAATAAAATTATGTTGTTTATTGACATTTACTTTTTTTTAAATCCATTTGATAAAATATTTTGAATTGCCATTATTAAATGCCATAATCTGTCATGGCTCTTTTCTTTTGTTTGAAGAATAATTTAAAAACTATGAGAAGTAAAATAAATCTATTCATCCAGCAACCAGTTATTCTTTAAAAGATTTTTAAAAACAGCAGATGAACTTCTGATCAAAACTCAGGCACACAGCTGCTTTCTCTAAGAGTGCTGCTAGTTCCTGATTCACCCTAAGCCATCTTCATGCCATATTGTACTCCTACCCCAGTTCTTCGCTCATCTATTCTGGTAATGTGCTTATGATCATTCTCTTCTGAGAATCTTCTTTGGATTCCAAGTTATATAAATGACAATACTAATTTTTCTAAGCAATACACTTAAAACTATTGTGGATTAGGCTTTATATAGACTTCTGTTTGATATTCAAATTAATGTACAATATAAACAATCATGAAAACTAATTAGTTTAGAAATAATATTGCAATATTTAAACTTTCATTAATTTGAACAGGCCTTTGCCTACCTTCTTCTAAATGACGGTAGTTATATACTAAACAGTCAGCCATAAAAGAGTATTAAAAGAATATTAAAATAAAATGGAGTGATTTAATATGCACAGACATTGATTCCTTCTTTAGAAATTCTACAGCACAGAGTACATGGTTCTGTCAAAGCCCTTATCATATTGAATTATAATTACTGTTTACAGTCTATCTCTGACTAGGCAGGGAGCTTCAGGAAATTTTAACCTATTTATCTTTGGATTCTCAGCTTTGACATAATGTCTGACACATAGAGGATGCTCAGCATAAATCTGTTGAATGAAAGAATAAGCGAGGAAAGAGAATGGGCTTCATTTCCTCACTCTGTCATTTATGGTGTGTGACCTCTTAGCCTGCCTGAGTCTCAGTTTCCTTGTCCATCATCTGAGTGAAATAAAGTGTAGTAAAGAGCTTCAAAAGACAGCCTGTGACTCTAAGCTATAGGGACTTGCACAAGGGCTAGTTAACTTGAGTATCCCTTCATTCAATCAGAGTTGATTACTTACTATGGGTGAAACACAGCTAGACCAATGGACACCCATTTCCTATTCTTGGGAAGTTGACTCTCCAGCGAAATAAACAGGCCATCGCATTCAATGTGTTGATTATATTGTGACAAAGGCTGACAAAGTACAGACTCTAAGGGGCACACTGGACCATCCTTCCCATGGACACCAGCAGTCTGGGGAGGATTCTTGGAGAACCTGACATCTAAGACCCAGTCTTCTTTGGGTCAGATAAGTATTTCAGGCAATAGGACAGGCAGCACAAGGTTCTGGAGGGAGGGGTAAGAGCCTGATACAATGTATGTAAGGGTAGCTTCTTAAATTCCTCATGTCATAGCCTTGTTCCAGAGATCACGAAGTAATACTTTGTAATCTACGGTTCATCTGTTTCTAAATTGTACAGAAAAATATCTAAGTTAATTTATTTTTTCCTTCCATCATTTAGGAAGTTTTCTTCCTGGAACCACACTTCTAAAAATTACCGAACTTACCCTTATTTATCAGTGTTATCATTTAGCACATGTTCTGTCAACAGAAATAGCAGAACTCAATCTTTGTGATGCAAAAAAAAACCAACTTAATAATGTTCCTGAATATATTGCCAATTACTAAATTAGTTTTTAAAAATCTGAAAGTATTTTACCATTGATTGGCTTCACCGCTCATTAATTACTGGCATTATATGGCTTTCTGAAGGTGAAAAGAATACTCTCCTTAGAAATATTTATATTGACAGAATTAGCTTTTTAATAAATATTTGTCACATTATATTGCTTTTTGCGGTTCATCGTCACATACTGGGCATCTCATTAGCATTTATATTTTGTATATTTTATCTAAACACCACAATGGCATGAAGTGTATTTTCTGCTGACAAACAAAGATACTGAACTATGTATTGAGGTCAGTTATCTTAAACCCTTGACTTCTTTTAAAAAAGCAGTGAAAAGAACACGGGCAAACCAGAAAATCTAAATTTGATTCTTGGCATAGCTGCAAGCTAACTCTGTGGCTGCAGGCAGGTCACTTAACGTCTATTTTATTCGATAGTTATTTTCATTATCCTATTCATTTACACTTTAAACAATGTGGAAACAGTATTTGAAGGCGCTTTGAGTGAGATTAGTTAAAAAATAAATACTCGAAGTTTATTTAACTATGGGTAAATCCTAGATCTTAAATTTTTTAAAAAAAGATCCAAATCTCCTTGGATACTATTTATGCTTTCAGCACTATTTAAATTCTGTTTCACTGAATCATTGCTGACTTCATAATTATCTTCAGGTACCAATGTTTGAAATAGACTGTAGCGATATCAATAGAATAAATTTTTAAAATTGCTTTAATGGATCTAGATATGCAGTATATTGCATGAAAATACTATAGAAAGAAGTGGGATGTTATTATAAGATCCTTAGGTTTCTTTTAGAAATTTTGATTGCAAAATATGCTTAAAAGATTGATTTCATGAATTGATGGGAACAAATCAACTACAGAATAATTCTTATAATATTCATACCATAAATCAAACAGTTTACTTTGTTCAGTTTTACCATCAAGTACTATACCCACAATTTTCTATAAAAAGAGCCTCCCTTGGAAAAATCTGTTGCCTTCCTGGTTCCTGAAAATACAGAATTGCTAATTACCTCGGAGGATGAATGTGGCTTCAGATCATACATTTATTACACAAATCATTATTTTTCCATCTCCAAATTTCCTAACGATACAAAACAGCTTATTTTAATCAAATTGGTTTTCCTCATGCTCCTTAAGTGCAAGAGACGCCCATCTGAGTCTGAAGATAATGATGCCATGAAATGGAAATCTAAGTTTTAGGCCACAGTCAGGGCAATCTTCTACTAAAAATAAGTGGCCATTTAAATGCTACCACATCTTGTTTTGCAAATCTGTCTTCACACAGCAAATAATCATTTTTGGTGCAGAATTCAGTCATAAAATTATCCATTAGTGGTTAGTAATGGACCATAATTTTACATGTTTTTAGAAAGTGCATTTGGAAAATGAAACACTGAAAATGATGGCCATATAAGGAATATTAATATTCATATGATATAAACTTTAGCGACACATGTCCTTTTTTACTGACAACTACTGGCATAGACTATTTTCCACTTCCTTGAGGAGAAGGGCCTATGATGCCTCATCCAATGGTAGAGATAAATCTTAAGAAATTCTACAACTTATGGAATATATTAATATTTTGCTTTGTAGTATGCTAGCTTTAGTGGAAAAATGAGAAGAATTAATAGCTGTGAGTTTTAAGATACATAAGATAAATCAGAAAGCAGTTTTGAAATGTTAAATATATTACAGGCAAACAATATTAACCTGTGTCTAAATCAAATGTAAATGCTTACAGCAAATTTCCACCCTTCATTATTAACATATAACCCAAAAGAGATGAATTTCAAGCAAACGTCAAGAGAGAATTACACTTGTAATTGTACTTTCAACATAAGGTTATACACATTTCCAATGTGATGCCAGTAATGCCAGATGAACTGTGTTCAGTTTCCAACATGGTCAAAACCAATAAAGATGCTTTTGCTGAAAATCAAATTAACTGAAATCATTTAATTATAAATGAAGAAAGTAAACTCCACCCCATTTATTTCATGTTTGTAAATAAATTTGTTTTTTAAAAAAATAAAGAAAAATATGTATGTGATCAACTCAGATGAGATGAAACTGTAACTTGATTTTCACAAAGTAATGAATAATAATGATGATTCGGAGCTAATGTTTATGGAGCACTCCTATGAATCAGGCTCTGTGCTATTACATTTGTAATTTCTTTTACCCTCTCCAAGAAACTTTGAGGTTGACGCTGCTTTGCAGATGAAGCATCTGAAGTACAGAGAAATTAAAGAACTTGTTTAATTCCATACATCCAACAAGTGATCCCAACCTGACAGTCTGACACTCGAGCACACTCAGTCTGTATTTGTTGATGTTTTCTCTCCCCAGAGCAGGAAAATGAGAGACTCATTGAAGGTTATTGCTAGGTTCAAGTGCTAATTACTAAACACAGACCCTGCAGCCCTAACCCATAATTTGAACTAGCCAGCTGTTTAAATTCAGGACAACTCCATGAGGGTAGGCTGGGGGGGACTTTAGCACAGGAATTCAATGGTCCTATAGCCTGAGGCTGCTCTAGGAACTTTGCTAGAATTTATGGGGAGAATGGTTAGATTTCTCTCACTGCTGTAAAATATCTCAGCCATATTATTTATTTATTTATTTTTGAGACAGAGTCGTGCTGTGTTGCCTAGGCTGCAGTGCAGTGGCATGATCTTGGGTCACTACAGCACCCGCTTCCTGGGCTCAAGTCATCCTCCCACCTCAGCCTCCAGAGTAGCTGGGACCACAGGTGTGTGCCACCACACCCAGATAATTTTTTGTATTTTTGGAAGAGACTTATTAATGGTAAGAACCTTAGAGATCATCTGGCCCATTCTCCAAATGACCAAACTGAGGCCCAGATTCCTTATTTATGTATTTATTTTATTTTTGAGACAGAGTTTTATTCTGTTGCCCAGGCTGGAGTACAATGGCACAATCCTGGCTCATTGCAACCTCTGCCTCCCAGAGGCAATTCAATTCAAGCAATTCTCCTGCCTCAGCCTCCCAAGTAGGTGGGACTATAGGCATGCACCATCACACCCAGCTAGCTTTTTATTTTTAGTAGAGACAGGATTTCACTATGTTGCCCATGCTGGTCTTGAACTCCCGACATCAAGCTATCCATAAGCCTTAGTCTCCCAAAGTACTGGGATTACAGGTGGGAGCCACCATATTCTTAGCTCAACCATAGTTCTAAGGCAGCCCCAACCCAGCGAAGGGAAGCAAAACTGCACGGCGTAAAAACAGTATGATGGCAGAGAGGGTATCTGAATTCAGACAAAGCCTTAGTTCCCTCATGCATAAAACACAAGTCCTATAAACTTTTCTGCTTCTCTCTGGGTTACTATAGAGTAGAAATAAGCAACAAGAATGACAGTGTCTGCAGACAGCCAAGGTTAACACAAAATTGGCACTACTATGAAATTAAAGTTGAAGCAATTAGTTGTTAGACACAAGAAAGGAGCCCCGAATTTGATGCCAAGGATAGAAGATCCACATGTCTAGATCGTCTTAGCCAGGAAAAGTAAGTAAATAAATACATAAATAAGTTATTGCTTCAGCTTTACTTTTCCCTTGGTCTGTCTCTAGGGGTATGCATCATCAGAACTCCAAAAACAGGTAATCCCATTATACAACCAGGAGAGTTCCTGGATCTTACAAACATCAGTTTTATGTGGGCCACTCCGGGATATGCAAACACTTTCAAGAAAGATTTTTAATAAGTGAATCTGCAAAACAAGATGAGGTTTGAGTGAAAAGAAATGTAGTATAACACAAAAAGGGCCAGCCTACCATTAAGAAGTCTGGCCAGAAGTAGTTCCACAACATTCTCTTATTCCAGAAGTATTCATCACTGAGAGTTCACCCTATATCAATTATTGTTGATACTAAGCCAATCAGACAGACACAGTTTTCTACTTTTTGGAAATTCACAGACTGCTACAAAGGCAGACATTATACAAACAATTTCACAAAAATATGTTAGTTATCAATGAGTTTGAACTTCAGTTTTATTAATTATTAGATGAGGATATTGGAGTAAATGACTGACAAATTCCCTTCACTTCGATTGTGTATGACCTTTTTAAAGTGTAAATCTAGAGAAAAGTCGGAATAGGAAAAGATACAGTGTCAGTTAAGAAATAAGAGAGTGACATGCAACAATCATTATTAATTACATTTTAATGTGAATATAAAGGTTAGCAGATCTTAAAGAATATTATGCAATTTTGCCAGAAATAAAAGTAATTCAAAACTTTTTAGACAGAAAAACCAAAATAAGCAAAAACTTTCATGTCCATCTTTATTGTATCACAATAGCTTACACTTATTGCCTTCCCTGTACCAAATGCTTCATAACATAATTTAAATTATGTTATATCATTTAATCCTATAGGAGCTCTATGCTGTGTTATTATCTTAGTCATAGGTAAAACAGGTGAGGTTTATACAGACAGAGATAGCTGTGTAGCTACAAAATGACACAGCTACATCTGAGCTCTGATTGTCTCATTCCAAAGCCTGCACTTACGGACTCTTGCCTTCCACTACACACCACTGCTCAGGTGCTACGTTGGTGCATGGAGCCCCACCGTGAGTGAAATATAAAGTAGTGGTGGATATGTAGGTACTGGGAAATGGTGGACTCAGGAGATGAAGGCATAGCCTGATAGTTTATGTTGGTGTATTGGAAGCAGATTATAAAGTTCCTTAACTCTCCTGCAGAGGAATTTAAACTTTATTAGTAGGCAAGATTACAAAATCTTTACAAAATACATACTACTCTTTGAATAGAGGAATAAAGAGAGAGAGGAAAGAGCTTAAGAAGGCTAAAGAAAGCCAGAGGCTCACATGAGGGTCAAAGGGAAGTATTGTGCTGCAACTGTGTAAAAAATGTAACTTAGTATGTGGGACAATTTTTTAAAATCCAATTATTTAAAATATCCACAGAAACAATAAAATACCTATGTCACTCTCAAATGTCATTAAACAATTGCAAAATAATATATTTTGTATTATATGTAATAAAGCATGGATACCACCATTTACTCATGCATTTATTCATTTGAAAATTCTTGACTTGCAAAAAAAAAAAAAAAAAGAAAATTCTTGCCTTGCTATATGCTAATAATTAAGTCAAATTTTAAACCGAAAAGATTATAGAATCATATAATCACAGAACATTCTTGTGTGACAAAGAATTATGTCCAAGAGCAAAAGAGTTAAATCAATTTGTCAGTGACTGGAAAACGAATGGAATTCTTAGCCTCAACCAGAATTAGGTCTCACAAACTGTCTCTCACATGTCTTCTTCACTTTAGTGAAAATTGCAGGGAATAAACAAACATTTTCTGATAACTATAAGCACTTTAGCTCGGTATTTTAAGTTCTAGTTTAATTCTGGGACCATATGATCCTATAACACACAGGAGGAACTTAAGTCTCAAAACTTTGATTTGATGGCAGGACTTGGGTTCCTGCCTTGACTTGTGACTATGCAACTTCGAAAATAATCTCTTTGTTTTTTTTTTTTTTTTTTTTTTGAGACGGAGTTTCCCTCTTGTTGCCCAGTCTGGAGTGCAATGGCGCGATCTCGGCTCACTGCAACCCCCATCTCCCGGGTTCAAGCGATTCTCCTGTCTCAGCCTCCTGAGTAGCTGGGATTATAGGTGCGCACCACTAAGCCTGGCTAATTTTTGGTATTTTTAGTAGAGATGAGGTTTCACCATGTTGGCCGTGCTGTTCTCCAGCTCCTGACCTCAGGTGATCTGCCTGCCTTGGCCTCCCAAAGTGCTGGGATTATAGGTGTGAGCCACTGTGCCCGGCCAAAAATAACCTCTTAATATTTAAGTGCTAATGTCCATCCATATAAAACAAAAGAAACGGTGCCAAATTTACATAACAATTCCCTCATTAAATTAAAAAAAATTCATTATGTGTGAATATGTGGCCAAGCACATGTGTGTGCGGTGTGACTTTGGGTGACACTATGAAAGTTTCCAGGTTTGTTATTCTCTGCTCAGGGCTCAGCCTGCAAAACTAGGAAGGAATTGGTGCAGTGGGGCAGAGTGGGGGAGGTGGCTGATGAATATAGGGAGAAGACCTGGCTGGAGAGCTGGGCGCCAGTGAGAGTCTGAGCAAAACAGGAAATGCGGAGGGCCACTGAGCTGAGGATGGTTAGGATTGTCAGGAAGGAAGACATCAGGATATGGGAAAGGGTTAGATGGTAATGTGCAGGAACACAGCCAGGAAGCTGTTATCACAGATCTCTAGGCGCCATATAAAACATTCACTTGACTCTGGGGCAAACACACAGCACAAATCATGTGTGTAAGATTTGTCTTCTTATAGCAACAGATGTTTAAAAAGCTAACAAAGATTTGAAAGGAACTGATAGCAACAGATCACGTGAAAAACAAATGATGCTTTCTATGAATTGAAGAGTGAAATTCCTTTAATCAGAATGTTCATTTCTTAGCAAACTTTCCCTCCAGAACTTGCACCAAAAAATACTCTGTAGTAACTAATGCAAAAACCACTTAGAATATCACAGAAACCAATCAGAAATACGGCTTAGACCCTGCAACAAATTTTTAATCCTCTAAAGTTTATGCTAATGTTATAAACTGGCTTTTGTTTATGAAATGTCATTTGCTAAATCATTTCGTTTAATCATATAAACATAGCCTAATACAAATTTTATATGATTCTGGCATTTAGAAAAAGGGCTTTATTTGATTTTCTATTAATTTAATATAAATTATTATATTAATTTTGTATTTTTCCCCTGATATTTCATACGTAAATTTTATTCTAGTTAGTTTCTATTCCTTTACTTAATGTGAGTGGAAATATATGGAGAAATAGGCATAAGACACTTCATTATGGAAAATGCTACCTAAATAAAGTTGCCAAATAAAAATAGAAGATGTATAGTCAAAATTGAATTTCAGATAAGCAGTAAAAACAACATGACATATTGGACATACTAATATTTTTAAAGTATTTACTGTCTAGCTAAAATTCAGACTTAACTGCATGTCCCATATTTTTATTTTGCTAAAACTGGCAGTCCTATATCTAAAGTCCATGTTTGGAAATGAAACTCTAAGCAAGGAAATAAGGTCTATCTTCCCTGCTCCCAAAATTATCCATCAAATGTGAAAAGACCTGCTGTGAACGTCATAGCACTTTCATAGCCATTAGTAAAATAATCAACAGTTGAAATGGACGAACTCATGATCCCAGTTCCACAAATCTTTGACAACACCATAAACAGAATAGATGTCAAGCTTAGATCAAAGTGGATGAAGATGCTATTTTCAGCCAGGCACGTTGACTCACGCCTGTAATCCCGGCACTTTGGAAGGCCAAGGCGGGCAGACCACCTGAGGTCAGGAGTTTGAGACAAGCCTGGACAACATGGTGAAACCCCATCTCTCCTAAAAATAACAAAGTAACTGGGTGTGGTGGTATACACCTGTAATCCCAGCTACTCAGGAGGCCGAGGCAGGAGAATCACTTGAACCTGGGAGATGCAGGTTGCAGTGAGCCAAGATCATACCACTGCACTCCAGCCTGCGCGACAGAGTGAGACTCCATCTCAAAAAAAAAAAAAAAAAAAAGAAAAAAGAAATAAAAAGATGCTATTTCCTGGAGAGTATTGAGGTCCTCATATGTCCTTTCTGCAGATTTGTAGGCCAGGAACAGAGGAGTAATAAAAGTGCATTATACCACTGAACTTCAGACATCTGTGTTGCTTCCTTCCTGGAAGTTATCCTGCTTTAGAAAACCATCCAATACCCTGCCATAGTACTCTATCCAGCCTAGGGAGAGAAGGAAGAACCAAGCTCAAAACCTCACAAACTCATAACCCACTTCAAACATCTCCTGGTCACTATTTAAAGTGAAAATTGGTTACAATGAAATTACTGCATATGCTTTCACTGGACCAGCATGGCATACTGCACTTAGTTTCTACCAAGTGAAAATTAAAATTAAACATAAAACATAGACCCATTTTCCTGTGAGAAATGTTTAATGTGATCAATCTTATCAAACAGGTATGGAAGTGCATACCTAGCTCATATGGAAATAACTGGCTTTATTTTAAAAAAAATTAGGAAGAAATTACAGGACTGATCCCCTGACCAAGACGATGACCAAGCCTGACAAACTATTAGCATATTAATTACAGTGTAGCCAGTACCCTCCAGTTTCATGTGAACTAAAATCTACATTTCTCTAGCTGTTCTCATTAATTGATTTAATTAAAAAATTAATTTATATATCAAACATGATGTTATTTTGGCGCTTGGCTAGATATGAAAAAAATTTACATGCAGACATGAAAATAGTCATTATGTAAAGAGTTGAGAGAAAATATAAACAGGATCTGGGCACACAGAACAGAGGCGGGTAGACAGGGAAAGAAAGACAAAGAGAGGTATTAAAAGATTGAGAGAGCTTTTTCTTAGGGAATGAACAATTAAAGAATTCTTTGCCACTTCTTCTCTGGAAGTCTACTTATCAAACTTCCTGCAGATAGTCTAAATGGCTTAATTTTCTATTTATGAGAATGCTGATGCGCTTTTCTCTACATCACATGTTTTTATTTTCTCAACTGTCTGGAAAAGTACAACAGGAAGGGATTACGACCCCTATTCTACAGATAGAAAAATGGAGACACTTAAGCAATTTATCATTTCACTTTATTTGCATATACACAGCAGTGACAAGATTGTTCATGTTTGCAAAATAAGCATGATACAAAAAAGAAAAGAATTAACTTCAGATGAATGAAGGGGGACTGTAATTTCAGAAGGAAAAGGTGAGACTTATTATTTGCCATGACCTGACAATGGAAAGAATAGCTGAAATGTGGCCTATTCAAACCAGCAAATCCACGGAGCAGTGCCATGATGTTTTGAAGATAAGAGGACAGTCAGAAAAAAAAAAAAAAAAAAAAAAAAAAAAAAAAAAAAAAAAAAAACTACCTCCCAACATTTCTTGTGACTGACTCTGCCTTTATAAATTCTGTAGCACTGAGGATGCAGAATCTTTAATAAAGCAAACAATACACTGCATCAGTTAATATGCCTAATGATAATAATTACCTTTTATTCAACTCCTATTACCTACTAGGCATCATGGTTGCTAGAGGTCATGTGCATATAATCTTTTAATTCTCTCAAAAATCTTGCAACATTGGTGTTACAATGTTCACATTACAGATAAAGATCACAAAGCACTGATGAAAAGGTCAGCTTTTATCATTGGTGTTGACTCAGACTCAGTATAAACTCAGGGATCCTGACTCCAGGGTGGAGTTTGATCACTATATTACTGGAGAACAAGGGATAGTCAGTCATTGTGCTCTCAGTTAAATGTGCAATGTAAGACCAAGCTATTTTGAAGGAAAGGTAGCCTTTCCTTCGCCTCTGAAATAATATCACAGAATGGATTCTTACCGAAATGGGTGCCCATGCAGAGGTAAAATCTGAATAGTAGTGAAGACTTTTTCAACCACACCCACCTCCCGCCTCACATTCCCCTCCCATTCATGCCCAGTTGAGGGTCACTGTTCTAAAAGGTCTTAAAACCCAGAGCAGGGAGGAAAACAATAAGTGAGGGTCAAGTGATTTTTAATCATCAGAAGTGGGGGAAGGAAAAGCAGAGTCTTCTCTGGGCCCCTATATTATGTAAGAAACTGTGTTATTTAGATGCTTCCCAAATATTAGTCAGTTAATCTCAAGTAGTCTGTGACCTACAGTTTATTGTTCTCCCATGTTTTGAAATACTTAGAATTTTTAAATGGAAATAATCTGAAGTTAAAAGACTGAGTGACATTGCACAACTTTTTTTTAATCCTCAAATAAACATATTACCACACTAACCTAATAAATCCCCAGTTAGAAGCAAATACATTTGCTGTTTTAGATAGGTTAGGTTTGGTAACCACATGCTATTCTATATTTAAAAAACTCAGAAACAGAAAACAGGTCCTTGAACTATTATTGTGTGGATCTCCAAATTGTAACACTGGTCTAGAAAGGGTCTCTGAAAGCACAGGAAGGGCTGGCCAGTTGGACTAGGGAAGCTGCACATTCATTTTCAATAAAACAGAGAAAAATCTTACTTACAAATTTTTACTGTGGATACTTACTGCTTTCAAGTTTCTAATTCTCCATCACAGGAGACATTATAACAAAATAGTTAAAATCAAATCCTTTGGAGTAAGATACAGCTGCTTCAATCCTGAGATTTACCTTTTATGTAGCTGTAAGGAATTTATATGTATACCTCCCTGACCATGGTTTTCTCACTTTTATAAGAAGACTAATACTATTGCAGTAGAAGCCATCCTACTTGATGTCTTTGGAATTGGTAGTTGATAGATTAAAAACATTCCAGTTGACTCTTGAACAACACAGATTGGAACTGTACAGGTTCACTTCCATGTGAATTTTATTCAATAAAACTTACATGACTGTGCCTGCCCCTCCTGCCTCTGCTTTCACCTCTCCCACCCCTGAGGCGACAAGACCAATTCCTCCTCTTCCTCCTCCTCTTTGACTCACTCAACTTGAAGGCAATTAAGATAAAGGCTTTTATGATTATCCACTTTTACTGAATGAGCAGTGGAATATTTTTCATACAATTTTCTTAATATCATTTTCTCAAGTAAATTTTTGTATTATTTATTTATTTATTTATTTATTTATTTATTTTGAGATGGAGTTTAGCTCTTGTTGCCCAGGCTGGAGTGCAATGGCGCAATCTCGGCTCACTGCAACCTCCACTTCCCGGGTTCAGGCAATACTCCTGCCTCAGCCTCCCAAGTGGTTGGGAGTATAGGCATGCGCCACCACATCTAGCTAATTTTGTATTTTTAGTAGAGACGGGGTATCTCCATGTTGGTCAGGCTGGTCTTGAACTCCCAACCTCAGGTGATCCACCCGCCTTGGCCTCCCAAAGTGCCGGGATTAGAGGCATGAGCCACCGCGCCCAGCCTCAAGTATACTTTATAGCAAGAATATAGTATATAATGCATATACAAAATATATATTAATTAACTGTTTATGTTTTCAGTAAGACTTCTGGTCAACAGTACGCTATCAGTACTTAAGCTTTTGAGGAGTCAAAAGTTACACCCAAATTTTCAACTACATTGGGGAGTGAGGACCCCAACCCCTGTAATGTTCAAGGATCAACTGTAATTAAAAAGGGAAACATAAAAATACATTAAACAAAAACGTTATTTTAAAAACATATAAAAGTACAATTTTCTAATTTTCCGAACGTTTTCACGTGAGGCAGGTTCTCTCATTTAGCATGAAACTGATGACTATCTTTTTATGTTTCATAAACCACACTCATAAGGCATCACTTTAATAAGCCCAGGTATTCATTAATAAAAAGTAAATGTACTTATATTTGTAAAACTGAGAGATGACTCAATCTGTTTTATTTATTTTTTTTTAGAGATGGGATCTTCCTCCATCACCCAGGTTGCAGATGACAGCTCACAACACCCTCAAATTCCTGGATGCAAACAATCCTGTTCCCTCCATCTCCTGAGTAGCTGAGACTACAGGCTCATGCCCCATGCCTGGCTTCAATCTACATTTTTATGATACTGTTGCCTCCATCTCCTGAGTAGCTGAGACTACAGGCTCATGCCCCATGAGCCTACAGGCTTCAATCTACATTTTTACGATATATCCAGTAATTTAGAGTTAAATGTTCAAACTTAAAATCACAGTGATTTTACCTACCCAATTTAATTTAGTCCTTCCAAAGAATTAAGCTACTTTTTTTTCTTTGTCAACATTGTTCCACGGGTTTATCTAAGTAATTAAATTATAAATGTATTATTAATTACATATAAATTATATATTGTGCAATACATAAAATTTTTACATATTTAATAACATGTATAAATTTTATAATTTAAAATATATGTGGATTGACAGATTTACAATATTTGTAAATGAAGGCTTTTGATTCTATCAGAGTTTACACTGAATTAAATTCAGGCACCTCAAAAAGTATTAAACAGTAACCTCATGCAGTTATTATTAACTTTTTGAGGAAATGATGCACTCCCTTGATTCCCTGGGTTTTTCTTAGAAATACGAGCACGCTGGGCAGGGTGCGGTGGCTTACGCCTGTAATCTCAGCACTTTGGGAGGCTGAGGTGGTTGGATCACAAGTTCAGGAGTTCAAGACAAGCCTAACTAACACGGTGAAACCCCTTCTCTACTAAAAATACAAAAATGAGCTGGGCATGGTGGCACGCACCTGTAATTCCAGCTACTCAGAAGGCTGAGGCAGGAGAATCACTTGAACCCAGGAGGCGGAGGTTGCAGTGAGCCGAAATCACACCATTGCACTCCAGCCGGGGCAATAGAGTGAGAATCCGTCTCAAAAAAAAAAAAAAAAAAAAAAAAAAAAAGCACATTCACATACATTTAAACTATTAATATAAATATTTCAAAGGTTCTAAAGACTCAACAAATTCATCCTATGGCTCCTATGGACCTACTATCCTGAATTAAGAACTTTTTTTGCCAATATGAGAAGGAATGTCATTACTTTCTGATTAGTTTTTGGTTGAATTGAATGCTACATAAAGAGCGGTAAATCTCTGTAGTGTTTAATGTTTTACTCATTGGCTTCTTTATTTTGACAAAGTTTTAAAAATTCCTCAAAACTAAATTTAGACTCAATTAAAAAAAAAACAGACAAACATAAAAGATGATAACGTAAAACAAAGAAAGCAAAACAAACGCATTCCAAATCAATCTGCATTTCCTAAGTGCATCTTAATTCAGCTACAGTAGTTTTCTTAACCATTAGCCACTTTGCAGATTATCTGATGTTCTTAACAGATATCCCAGCTGCTAAATGCTAAATGCAAGTGAGTTACTCTCTAGAACTGCACAGCCTGCTGCTTTAGCTACAAACCACATGTAGCTATTTAAATTTGAGTCAACTAAAATTAACTAAAATTTAAAATTCATTTTTTCAGTCACACTAGACATACTTTAAGTGCTCAATAGCTTCATGTGGCCAGTGGCTATTGTTCTGGACAGTGGAGAGAGAACTGTTCTATCACCATCAAGATTTCTGGAACGCCCAGTTCAATATGTCTGCTCCCACCAAGTGGTTTATATGCCTCCCTGGAGTCCATTACATTTGCTCCCAAACCAGTTTATATCAGTTTTGCATATATTGAATTACATAATTTAATTAAATATCACATAAACAAATTGAAATAGAATTGTGAAAAAAACTGAGAAATGTTCTATACCACTAAGTTGAATATTTAGGGAAGATTTAATAAAATTCGGTCACTTAAAAAAAACTCATCATGCTATAAGATAACATGAGGGAAAGACAATTTCAGAAGCTTAGAAAAAAAACAGGAGAAAGTAGAATTCTGCTCTTAGATTTCTTTGCATTGGATTTGAACTTAAAGGTGTTCATAACACAACCAAAAATTAGAAATCATATATGATGCATTATAGGATTTATTGAAAGGAAGGATGACTATAATCTGTAACCAACAACCCAAACCAAAAAAAAATGTTCTTGGTTTACATAAAATTATTGGCAAATAAATATATAATCAAGTGTTTAAAATTTAAATAAAATGTAGGTGGTATGTATTTAAGATCAATTTATTTTAAAATCTGAGGTATTAACTGATTGACTATTGATCCCAATTATATATATCAAATAAGAGAGCTTCTACAATAGACAACAATATTGACAATACATGTTTTTTACTACTGGAAACTTTGTGTTTTTTCGTAAGTGATTTTGTCATTTCTCTTTTACACATTTAGATTCACCGGATTAAATTATATTGAAAATTCATGGACAGGAAACTGATCTAATTCCAGATTTATGTATAATTGGTCTTTTAATTAGAACACAATAAAATATAATTAACAATACCAATGTTTCTTTACTTTTGAATTCTACTCAGTTGCCTGACTTCATATGGAGATGAGACTGCTTGAACTTAGTGTTCATTCTATTTAACATTTTGTTTTTTCTGACTTGAAAATGCTATATATTTATCCATCTATAGCATTAATTATCTGAGCATAAGAATGGTAAGAATTCCATTTTTTGTACATTGAGGTTTACATGCAAATACAAACCTACAATTACATATTCCTACTAAGAATATTACAATAACTACTACTACTACACTTCTTTTATTTAAATGACATCAAAATAATATTGCAGTTGCTAATTATTGCTTGACAAATGAATATTTTTCATTAGTTAAATTCAAGAAACCATGTAGACTGTCATGCATCATACATACATATTTAAAATAACAATGTCAGTATAGTAGTTGTCTTTTTTATGAACTTTATAATGCCTTGAGACTAGTAAAGATATCCCAAATTATCTAGTTCAACTTGATGAAAAGATGCTGTTAGCTTCATCAAAATAAGAAGTTTTTTGAAATTTTGCTTTACTATCTTGATACCTTCATATCAGAAATGGAAAACTGGCTGCCCCTGGGATCCAATTCATATGGACTAACAAGAGTTATTTTAAAATATCCTTTTTTTTTTTTTTTTTTTTTTTTTTTGTGACAGAGTCTCACTCTGTGACCCAGGCTGGAGTGCAGTGGCGTGATCTCAACTCACTGCAACCTCTGCCTCCCAGTTCAAGTGACTCCCCTGCCTCAGCCTCCTGAGTAGTTGGGATTACGGGTGCCCACCACCACACCCGTTTAATTTTTGTGTTTTCAGTACAGACGGCGTTTTACCATTTTGGCCAGGCTGATCTTGAACTCCTGACCTCAGGTGATCTGGCTTCCTCAGCCTCCCAAAGTGCTGGGATTATAGGCGTGAGCCATGATGTTGGCCTATTTTGAAATATCTTAAAGGTAAATAGGCCTTCTTTGGTCTACCACAGTCCCCATTACTTCCCCTTGTCTTAAAGTCTGGCTTATACTACCTGGACCCAGAGGTTACTTAACTTTATGATCCCTGTGAAAGCACTTTACATAATATCTTGCCTATCTCATGGAGGGCATGAACAATTGAAACTTGAAGTTGGATTTAGTTACAGTTACCATTTAATATTAACTTTCATTTTTCTGAGCAACACGGTGCTAACAGATTGAACAATATATAGTTGCAATTTTTTTTTTTTTTCTTTTTGCTTAAGATATACCACCAACTGCTAGGCCATACTCTCCTCTCTTGGATAAGTGCTCTAGAAGGAGGAGAAATATCAGAATGTAACTTGGGTTGATAACTGCCTCTCTTTGCCTAGAAGAAGGAGAGTGCAATGGTACTTGGAAAGAAATAATTGAAGGCATGAATTTATTTTAAATCATTTTAATTATATGTCTATCATATTTGAGCTTGAAGCTATATTACTATGTGATCTGTAGCCTTTTGGAAACAACAGTCTATTCTCTAATTTCAATCAACTTGTTTATTAGTTTAATGACACATTAAAATGGAGTACTAACTAAAAATCTAATGACAGAAATTCTAAAATATTTCTTCTTGGATAGATCACTGAAATGGTTTGAAATCTGAGTTATGTCCATAACTAGTAGATTGACCTTGGCAGAATCATTAAAGAAACTGGGCCTCTGTTCAGTCATCTGGAAAATGGGCCATTCGATCTCTAAGGTTCTTATCATTAATAAGTCTCAATTTTATTTTTAATTTCAATAAAGCACAATTCATTAAGTGACTATTGTGTAAAAATTTCCACAAATTATATAGCTTATGGTCTAACCTTCTTATATACTACATAAACATATAAAAAGTAACTAGAAACACAGGCTGACTATGATTGGAGTCATATAAGTACTCTAAGAGTTCAGATGAAGAGAAACAAAATCGAGATTTAAGAGATATTAGATGTAGGAGAGAAATATGATTTAATTCACACCTTCACATAGCACAGAATAAGGTTAAAAATTAAGGGACACACAAGACAATGTCAATTTTAAAAGATCAAGAATTATCATCAAAAGGAATTCCCCCAAAATGTGGTATTTCTAATTTCTTTTAAATTCTAAACTTTAAAAGTCTGAAGAAGTCTACTTAAATATAGAATTGCTCCATTATTTCACACTTTTTATTTTACTTAAAAAAATTTTTGCTCATTCACCAAAAAGTTCTTGAATGGATCCTATAAGCTAAACATTAAAGTAGGAGCTATGAGTTTGAAACGGACATGGATTTCTTACATAAAGGGGCTTAGATTTATTACAAATTATAGTGATTGGCTGGTTTCCTAAATCATTTCAAATAGTATATCACACGCGTAATCAAGAGTGGGCTGCAGACCTAGGTACCGTTAGACTATTCCTAATACCATGACAATATATTCTGGAGAGTCTGGAGATGTCTTGGGTAACCCATGACTTTACTGCTGCAACAAAGTGTATTGTAAGGTGTGTAGCAGTTCTCATCATTGCCCGTAAGTGATCTAAAGTTCAACTCAAGACGACAGGCATTGATTCAATATGTCTATAGTTAAAAAAGTAAAGCATGTACATTACAAGAGGTACAAAGGCAAGTCACAGTCCCTTTGGACACTTGTAAATACTACTAATAGAAGTCAGAGAAATCTCTGTGGGAATGAAAGTGGCAAGAGCCTTGAGGATTTAAAACTGAGAAATTCTATCTTAGAGAATCAGTAAAGGATTTGTAGATGAACATGATACTATCGTGTTCAATGACATAATAATAACAGGTACTAGTTTTGCTTGGGCAGTAGGAATTAAAGTAAGAGTAAAGTATTCTTCCGGTATATCTTTCACAAGCAGTCCCAAAGGGTTTTAGAGGTCAAGTATAGGTAGAGTTAAGATCAGTTACCTCAGGAGTTCTTCCTCTGTCCTGTTGCAGAGAAACTAACCATGGGTGTGAAATAATGTGCAGGAAGACAGAATCCTGTATCAGATCATTTGGGTAATCTTGAGGAATCACCTGTGCTCATTAGTCAGCATTTGATAATAGGGAATAAGATAATCTAAATTACTATTTACAGAAATCATTCATTTATTCTAATAACATAGTTCATGGACTGTTGGATTGTTTTCAAAAAGACTCAGTCCAATTGCCAAGTAATTCAACTGATTCTCTCATAGTTACTTTCTCTCATTAGTTCTTTTAAACTAATCTTGGACTTGTCTGGTGAGGCTCAATTGATTGCTTTGCACTTGATTTTACCTTTCTTCCCTCCTTCCTTTCTTCTCTCCCTCCCTCCCTTCCAACTCTAAAACTCCTTCCTGCCTCGTCCCACAAAGCATTTGAGGTAAATCAACCAGTATGAACGTAAGATGTATCCAACTTTGTGCCCCAAAATATCAAAAGAAATATTGGTTAAACGAAGTATGATTCACTAATATTTAATAATTTCCTGAATTGTCATACTCTGTTACCAGATGTGAAAACTCCAGTCTACGGTTAAACTTGACCACTTAGAATTCTTAAGGAAATTATTCAGTCTGGGTAGTTGTTTCCCCATAACTGAACGTAAGCCCTCTATATGAACAACCTTCCCTTTTGATTTCTTAGACATAATTTAACTATTTTTAATTACTGACACCACCAGTGGTCCTATATCTTGGTTTCTTAAAAAATTCTATCAATTTGTATATCTGACATTTGCCATTTATTTATAAACATGTAGCAAGTTACATAGCCCTCATACCCGGAGTAGCAAAATTTATTATGAATCAAAGGCAAACATATAATTCTTCCATGTAGTGTTCTCATCCTACAGAGAAGTTTTAAAAATGTTCTTCATTGGTACTAACTATATCCTCCCCCTTGCAGATTTTTTTCTGTTTTATTGTTTTGTTTTGTTTTGTGTTTTTGAGAACGGAGTCTCAATCTCTCGCCCAGGCTGGAGTGCAATGGCATGATCTTGGCTCATTGCAACCTCTGTCTCCCAAGTTCAAATGATTCTCCTGTCCCAGCCTCCCAAGTAGCTGTGATTACAGGCATGCACCACCACGCCCAGTTAATTTTGTATTTTTAGTGGAGACAGGGTTTCACCATTTTGGTCAGGCTGGTCTCGAACTCCTGACCTCAAGTGACCCACCTGCCTCAGACTCCCAAAGTGCTGGGATTGCAGGCATGAGCCACCACGCCTGGCCAGATTTTTTCTTATGGTTTCTACATGACTAACATAATAAATCATAGAGACATCTTCACCATTCTTCAATTATTCTTCTATTATACTCATTCACTTTAGATGATAGTATATAAAAGAGGCCGTAATTCTTACAATTCATTATAGTACTTTGGTAAGATTATCCTTAAACTGCACATCTTACTTGACTTTTGTGAGACACTTAACTCCATTGCACTGTAAGGAAACAGACATTTATTGGCAATTGTATTCTATTTGGCCCATCAATAGATTTGACTTCTAAATAAATACACCTAGTATAGGGAGATACATACATAGAAACACACAGGAAAGGGATCCTAGGTTCTCAAGGGAAAAACTATTTATAAAGATGTAATTGTTTACCCATTTAGTTGTCCCTTTCTTTCACCTGTGGGTTGAACTGCCATCATTAGACACAATGGTGTTCCTCTTTGCTATGAGTCACTTTCCTTTTCATCTCTTCATGTCTTTTTGTTAGTTTGTTTTAGATTTATGTCTACCACCTCTTATTCATTGCTTCTTCATTAGTCCTTGCAAATATTTTTCTTTCACAAAGAGAAACAGTCTTTACTACTGTAGGCCAGTCAAATTATTTTGCTTGAAGTCATTTGTATTCACTTTCTAAGGCTCACGCGTTCTACATGTCGGGGGTAGACATTCCTTCTTCACTACATTGTCAGCAAGTTCTAGGTATTAAGATATTTTGGATGCCTGAGCATTCTAGAAAGGTCAGCACCACATAGCCAGTGTCTTAAGGTTCTTAACATATATTTGCATCTAAACATCTCTTTAATGTATTCCATGTTTCATATTTGGAGTCTTAAATTAAAGTTCTAACATCAACAACTACTTAATCCTGTGTCTGAAAGATGATCTATGTGAGATAGCATCACTACACAAATTATACCACTAACTGCTGCTAAAGTTGACAGCAAACTAAGATTCCACAGAATCCCATTTGCTTTGTGACATAAAAAATATTATAAAGTGCCTTTCCTTTAAACAAAAATGTGTTCATATTCTCAAATTATACTTTATATGCATGTTTATTATTAATTTATTGACATGTTTCTGGTTTAGTTGCTTCTGGTTTATTCAACAGATATAGCTGTACAAAAACAAGGGGCAGGAGACGAGGGAAATACACAAAAGACACAAATCTAATTTTTAAAAATCATATTGTTAAATGAGGCAAAATAGAATATTTAGTTGAAATTGATGCTAAAAGAAAACAATTCATCTGGAAACAAAGGTATTTAAATGCAACAGAAATATAAATTATCTAAATGTAGGATTATAAACTGTCATGAACTAATTAGTAAAAATGAATTTGCTCGATTATTTTTATTCTAGATAAAAAGTACTTCTAAATTTTAAATTATCTGTTTAGGATGAATGAACATATTCAACACTGTCAAAAATTGTTACATATATTACTGATGTGGAGCAGTCCGGGAATTAAATTTAAACAATTTTGGGAGCAATAAATAAAACTCAGAGGTTTGACCAGTGCCATAATTCATTCAAATATTCATAGAAACTCATCACAGAGTGATTATACTCCATTCACTAATCCAATAAATATTTAGTGCTTATTATGAGTAAGGCATTGCAGGCGATACAACGAAAAATAAAACATGGACTTTGCCCTCAAGGGGCTTACAGTCTAGTGTGGAAAAAATAAGCAAGCACATAAATAGCCATAACGTAAGGTAGAAAGTGATGTGTCATAAGGAAAACTCAAATAATGTGCCACGGGAGCTATTAACTCTAGCAGACATTTTTTATTATAGTGTCTAAGCAGCCAACATAAATAGATCAATGATCAATTTGAAAATTAAGGTCTGAATTTTGTCAATCTATAGATGATAAAAAGCTTTAATATTAATGCAATTTAAGTCACTACCCACAATTTTCTTATAATGTTTGAACATGGAGTGACAACCCATTAGAAACACCATTTTGACACTGTTCATAAGCAGATGCAAATGGAATAATCTAATAGGGCTGAAATGATTATTTTAATGTAATAAAGGCTCAAATCAATGATCCAAGATACTCATGACACATTACCTTCTTGCACAGAAAGTGGCTCGATCAGGTTAAAGTGATGAAGAATTCCTCGACGGCTCAAGTGTGCTCCAAGGAAAGCTAGAAGGTTGTACAGTTAACTCCCAGGGTATAACTCTAAACCATACAACCTACTACCTCAACCCGGATGCACACAGCTTCCAAAGTTGCTTCAAACTCCTTATCATATCTTCAGTCAGCTCCTCCAAATATGGCAGCCATACACCTAAGGGCTTGGCAAGGATATAGATATAATATTCTAACATTTTACCAGTAAACTTTAACTCTTTCTCATAGGACTAACCTAAACACTTGGGTTTCCAGCGTAGGTCATGTAAAATGTCTTCTGACCATCTCACCTGCCATAGTTCTGCTAGCAGTTAATAGTAAAAGTCAATTGCATTCAGCCTCATTTTTTTCAGGAGAAATAGGCTCAATAAAATCATAGAAATCCAATGGTAGTCTTTAATTTTCTTACTGAAGTTGAAGAGGTACACTAAACACTACTGTATGCACTCAAGTTTCTGAACAGAATCTATTCAGATCCTGGTTCAAACCCTGCTATAAAGGTTCAACTTTCTTATGCAATTTACTGTACATGGAATCGAACTTGAATGGGTATGCTATAGACACTTCCAAGTTGTTGAGAATTGAAGCCTGCCTTATAAGACAGACACGATTAAAATAAACATGAAAAACAAAGGAAAATATAATTACTTCAAAAGCATATAATCAACTGGAGTTTAACAGGATTTTACTGAACTATTATTGAACGGCACTGTGTATAGCATTTTGTCAGATTACCACACTGACACAGACCCATAGAAGCGAGCTTGTGCGGTCCACTTCACCACAAGATCGGATCTACGGGTTTATGCCAATGGGCAACATCTTGCATGGGCTCCCTATTAATGTAGAATTTGTTGTAAATATCTGATGCAATTAAGAGACAAAAATAATATTGATCCTTTAGTGTAAATGTTTTAAATGCTGAATTCTAAGGATGCATATTCTCCATTAAAGGCCTTCATAAATATTCAAAACTAAATACAAATTTATATGCATGAGAATTTAAAAAGTAGTTTATTGAAACATTTTTCATGAACTGCTTTTGTTTCAATAGTAAATATTTTGGAATTAAACTCTTCTAATTGATGATGAATTTTAAAAGAAAAAGGAATCCATACATGCGTGTATGAATTATGTAATTGTGAGGCATGAATGTAGTATTATGAGCCTATAATTAAAACCAAATTAACTATTAAGTTAATTGTGTATGAGTTAGACCGTGCTTATTTTAATTTTTATAAAACTAGTCTAGTTAGTGGTTTCAAGGTGTTGGTAACATTATGACTTTCTCATAAAACAAGTAAGATCTTGTTCACGAGGTAGAGAATACAGGAAGTTATTATCAGCCTTAAATATATACATCTGTGTCTATAGTTGGACTGGTGCTAAAATTTACAATATTTGAGTGAGTTAATATAAAACTAGACTAAATGGCACGATAATGGCATGATTACTAACACTCCACACTAATACTCCAGATGTATTACATGACATAGGCTATCTTCTTTCCTAAATAAAATATATTTAAACTTACTGTTCAAAAAAGATACACTTAAAATACATGGCTACATATAACTCATCTGGTCAACAGGTTGGGCAAAAATAAAATGTTACTAAAACATGTTTTAAACCACTAGACAACAAGCAAACACACAAACGAGTAAACATAAAGCCAGCCACATACACTATTTTTTAAGATTCTAAACTCAACTGCAACAGAATGATAAGTTGTACAATCATTAATCACTTCACATCTATAATCATTTAGCATTTCCTAATTATATCTTTATTGTGTAAAATAATACTACATACTAATTGCTTAGTGATTTTGCATATTTTGAAATAAATGTTTTATAGCCTTTGTATAGATAATGTGTTCTACATAATTTTTAACTATTATTTATTCTTAAATTGTTCTCATAATTATTAAAAACTACAGTAAATAATCAACAATCATACATTCAGTTGTAGTAAAAATATTTCAACATATATTTATAAATGCAAATGTGAAATAAGAGGCAGCATTGGGTTTAGTTTTACCATAACTATAAGAAAGCATGTTTGGTTTCATTGTCTTATCAGGTCATGTAAAAAAGATGAAAAAACATGACCTTATTCCTCTCCTCCTGATTTAACTTCCTTTTATATGGTAAAACAAATAAGAAAACATATTTTTTTTCTTTTCCTAAATAGCTTTCTAGTAAACCGTATTGTACCTATCTTAAGCGTATGGATACACAGACATATATTCAATGGGACACAAACTGTCCAATTGACCACAAGAAATTTTTCACAAAGGCAGATCATAGTACACATTTTCAAATGAAAACCATCAATAAAATTTCAACAGCTAGACTCATAAAGAATATGAAATGAATTCTTATAACAAAACACAGTCAAATAATGTTGTTTTTCTTTAAAAATATTACATATTAATTGTTCTTTGTTTTTTATTTTTACCTGAAATGGTTTTCTCCTATGATCACTTTCTTCACTTTTCATATCCATTTTAAGTTTTTCCCTAAAACAACCACAAAAGGAGAAATATCAGACAACTGCTGTCTAGGAGGAGCATCTGAGTGGATAGTGGGAATGAGGGTAGACGATCGAGAAGAAAACTCGATATCAAAATGGGCAAAAGCTTTTAAAGTAATTTTTTTTAAAGGCTTGGAAGACTCATAGGGCCCCACCCCGGCTACTCATATGACATATAAAGTGGTTTCATAGTTTGCATTTATGCGTTCATTTTGGTTGCTGTTGTTTTCACAGTAACAGTTTTGAAAGTGAAAGGACGATGGCTGTTAAAGACGCGACTAGGTTTTGCACAATGAAGTGAAAGCTGAAAAGAGATTTGGATTTGGCATGGAGCTTAATAAGATAATTAAGAGAGTAGAGATTAATGACTGCTAAAAATAACATTTAAAATAATGTTTTTAAACTAAAGGATCTTGAAACATGGAAACAGGTTTATCAATATTAATTAAGCCTGTGAAAGTTGGTGTACCATTAGCTGAGACAGCATGGAGGAACGAGAGCTATTTTGTAAATAATTAGTGAACAATAATCAACAAAATGTTTTATTTGAATGTTATCAGTATATAGGGATTGTGCAATTTCCTGTAATTGTTCATAGAATAGCAAACACAAAGGCAGAATTAATCAGTTCTATATTTCTCATTGTTTGCTCTACATATTTTTAATATAATAAAATATGATTTTAAAAGCATAACAGATTATCAAAGTATATTTTTATCAAAATATTATAACATTAATTATTAGTATGCAAATTATAGTTTTCATTGGTATATGCCAAATTTTTCAAAAGCATTCTCTTTGAAAAATTATTTTTACACTTGTTTAGAAACATTTTTTATCAAAACTAAAATAGCTGGAATGCATCTGCTAATCCTTTCACAGTGAACCAGGAAAAACTGTTTTTTTGATAAAATGCTTAAATTGCTTAGCAATTTACTTCTAGAAACAGACAAAATAATTACAATGTAATGCAGTTATCTGCTGAGCCAATACATTGCTCTGAACTTAAAACAAGTTTGTATGTACTTTTTCTACTAATATACTTGATATTTCCAATGCGTTTTGCAACTGCTCTAGGACAAGTACTTCTTTTAAAATGTATTTTAAAAGAGCTTATTATTATGAAAGAAGCTTGTTTTCTACCTAGCAAATAAGAACATGCTCTTTTCATTCCTATTTTTGTTCTACTGAAATCTCTGTAAATAATCTGAGTATAACTTCCCCAAAAGTAATCTTATTTATCAGTAATTTAATGCATATTCTAATATAACCCTTTTCTACTAGTTTAAAAAGTTTCTTCTTTCACATTTCAAATTATAAGTCACATTAAAGATTTACTTTTTTTACCCACTAGGTCTAAACATTCACTTTTCTTAGCAAAAACTAATACTGGACACAAAAAGCACAGATATATTAATGCCTTTCCAAAACTTCTGTGTATATCGCACATAAAAACATGTATTGTCTTTTTCATAGAGATTTTTCCATCTTTACTTAAGTTTCTATTCTAATCAAAATTAGAGCAAGAGAGGAAAAGGAAAAAGTTAATAAGAGTAAAGTGGGCTATGAGTTACATCAGAGTAAATTGAAAGTTCAAGGATCCCCTTTTATATAACAGTAGCCTTTAAAAGAAAAAACAACAAAAAAAGTTATACCTGATATGAAAGGTGCGATTTCACCAAATGCAATATATTGCTAATTATGCCATATTGTTTGAAATAATAAAAGTAAAGAAGGCTCATTTGGCTATGCTGCCTTAAAAAGCTGCTTTACAAAGCCCGATGTCTCTGTAGTTATACAGCCAATGTTTGCTTTTTTTGGTTTGTTTTGGTTTGGATTTTTGTTTGTTTGCTTTTGTTTTTGTTTTTGAGCAGGAACGTCTCTTTTTTTTTTTTTTTTTTTTTTTTTTTTCCAGCACTCTTGCATGTAGTAGGACACACTCAGATTTTCTCTTCAAGGGCGCCTGTAATTTCTTAGAAAAGGACCAGGGTGCTTGTCTTCTTTTTCTTCCTTCTCGGTATTCCAGGCACAAAGCACTGCGCAGAAGCTACACCAATCCTTGCCGTCACTGGCAGCAGAATGGTAGAAGGTGGGAGAGACCAGGAATCCTTCCAGGCTGTGCTGACTTTAGAAATGAGGATTGCACACGTTTGTCTCCTGAACCAAAGGGGTGCAAAGGCAGGGTGCCAGTTTGCTACACTGCTGCAATGCAATGATCTCACGCTCACTGCTGCTGTCGTCCTGTTTGCCCAGTTCAAATGCCTGTTCATTTTAAACCAAAAAACAAAAAAGACCCAACTACTTGGATTCTTCTACAAGCAGAAAGGGTAGTAACCTAAAATAATAATAATAATCATGATAAATAAATAAAAAGTAAATAAAAATCAGCAGTCAGAAAAGGCAAAAAAATAAAAAAACAAAAAGCACATACAATTTTGGAATTCACTTGTTATGCCTCAATATTCTATTATTATTTTCTTTTCTTTTTTTTTCTATTTAGAGATAAGCAGCAGAATTTATCAGGCGTGAAAGGGACAGCCTCCTGGTGGCCTGCCAAAAACCCAGAATAAAGGCGAAGTTGTGCTTCAAAGCTCAGTCGCTTGCTGAGTCTGGCTAAAGTCAAGTATTAAGATCCACCATTTTCTGAGCCATGTTAGAAAAGAAGAAAAAAGTCAGGACGGTTGCTGCTTTCCAAGTCTCCGTTGGCACCATCACAAAATCTCAGTCGTAAGGTCACATGATTCTCTGCCAAATGTAGAGTGCATTCCCATCAACCATTCTGCTGATACTGCGAAGGCAGCTATTGTCTCGTTTAGACCCAAAGTTCAGCCCACTCTTCATTGAATTAGCTGAAAAACGCATCACCTTTGGGGGCTGGGAGTCATGGAAACGTCTACCTGGCAAGCTGCCCACTTTTTCTGCCCATCAACCAGAGATGGAATTGTGCTGCCTAACGCAATGATGACTTGGAATGTGAAGAGTCGTCCAAAGTGAATCTGATTCTTGCAACGCCTGTTTCGTTTGCACAGAAAACTCTGGCTTCTTGTAGTTAAGAGGGGAAAAAAAAATCTTTCCTACCAAATGTAGCAAATAAAGGTCTGAACATGCCTACTCTGCAACTTTTTTTCTCAACACACCCAAATGGTTCTCAAATGAAAAGACTGAAAGCCCTTCAAGTTTTCTGAGTTAAAGGCATCCCTTCATCTGTCTCCTTTTCCTTACAAGTGAATGAAACAAGCCCAGAACATTTGTTTTCGTCTCTCACTTTAAGATTTAAAAAAACTCTGAGTTTTCTTCTTGCTTTTTGCTACTTTCTGATTTTATCTGGCACTGATTTTCTACTACATGGTCACAACGTCTTCTAGCAACAGTGGGGATGCACTAAGCTGCAATCTCCAACAAAGTGCCCCCCTGAGAAAGCCAGTTGTCTCTTTAGCCACATAAAACCCTGCAACTGGGTCTATAGTAATCCTCATCAGTACCTAGCACAGCTGCTGTGCAAGTTTTTTGAGATTGACATATGTGAGAAGGGCTCTTTCTGTTTCTTCTCTGGCTACAGTTTGCCCGTGTGGCATGAAAGATGCCTTTGAAAGATGCAGGGACTGTGTCAACAGCTCTTAGGTAGTAAAACGACATGGTTCCCCCTCCCCAATGAATTTCCATTCTAGCAGGCAGTGAAAGTTCCCATGTACGAACATTTCTACACTTTCTAACCAAAGTAGAGTGAATTCAATTTTTCACAATTTCCTTAAGCAGAATTTAAAGCCAAGCAGGAAAGCAAGCATTATTAGTACTGAAACAGCATACTGAGTGGCACTAAAAAGAACCATGTCCTTTAACTTTGTTTTTTAAAAATGTTGCAATAATTGGAGAATATCTAAAGTATGATTACGTTTGCAAAAAATTTAACATTATATTCAGTGCCTTCCCAAAATGATGGACTAATGTTGCCCCTTTTCCATGTATAAACACATACACTACACAATACATAACAATGACTTTCAAAGATAATCAAACTGTGACTTGTCTAATAGAAAAAAATCTGAAAAAAGATTCAGGCATCTAGGAAACATAACTAAAAATGGTTTCCAGTTGTTTTTGTGCCATGTCCTTCAGGTGACTTACTTTAGTAACGATAGGAGTGAATGTGCATGCACACATACACACACGTGAGAACCATCATGTTGTTCTTCCCATTTGTAATTCAAAATAATGCAATTCTAAACCATAAACTAAAAATTTACATATGGGCCTGAAATTAAAATTGCTTTTTTTCTAGATTGCAAAATTCTGGAGAAATCTGCTAGTGTCCTAAGCACATGTTTAAAGAGTGCTTGGTTGGAACTTAAGCCCCATGCTTCAGCAAAACAAGAAAGTAGATGACACATTCATTTACATAAAAATTTAAATTCCCAGTTCTCATTCACTTATTCACAGATTATTTATTAAGTCCTAGTATGTGCCAGGCCTTCTGACAGGCACAGGGGAACATCAGTGAAGGAAATTGACATGACTCCCAGGTGGGAGTCATTCAGTAAGTACTTTTAAGTGAGAAAAGCTCACTACTAAACAGAGATGTTGCAGGTCCTAAAAGAGACAAACTTGTCAAGAAACAAACCGATGGAAATTGGAACGTGGAAGTAAAATGGATATTAAAAAATAAATTACAGATAGAGATATTTTCTCTGTCTGAAGGTTTCCTTTTTAACACTAAATTCATGATTAGTTTTGTATAATTCTGCTGAACTTTCTGAAAGAATCTGATGTGAAAATTGTATGCTGCCTTCCCAGTTAAAAACAATTTTTAAAAAGAAACAAAGTAATGGGAGACTTTCACTACTTCTAGAAAGATGGAGTAGACATAGTTTTTTCTAACCCCCCTGCTAGGTACAATTAAAATCCTTCCTCATTACATACCAAACACATTGAAGGAGACTGAAAAGCTGAGAGAAGATGAAAAACTAGCTAGAGACTGAAGGACTCAAGGAATGACATGGATTTTTAATTTTTACCTTATACATCAAAACTTCGGAGCTGAAGAAGCCTGCAACCCAGAAATGCCAACTGGTTCAGACAAAAAAACAAAGTTCCAACAAAAGGCTGTTCTCTCTAGTCAACGGAACAAGAAAGGGGCAGCCTAGAAAGACAGAAAGCAATACCATTTTGCTCTACTTGAACACCACGAAAATAATTATGGTCCCATCCCCATGTACACCCGCAAAGGCAAAGTGGCAAGCCCAGAGGCTGATTCTTGCCAGGATACTCCAACACCCTCTCCTTCCCGCCCCCAGAGCAGTGTAAAAGAAGTCTGAGTAGGAATCTAGAAGTTTCATCCCTGTCGGGGGTTAGCAAGATTCCTCTCTTACCCTACATGCAGTGTCTATGTTGACTAAAACGGACAGTCTGGACTTCCACCCCAAACCCAACAATAATGAGGTATCCATCTCCCTCTCCACTGAGGTAGTATGAGAGGAGGTTTGGTGGAGATTGAGAACATTCAAAACTGTCCAGCTGTAACAAGGCTACCCTGCTATCCCTTAACTTCTAAAGCACTGGTGAAGACCACAATAAAAGCAGCAACAAACTGCTCCATTTTTCCATTTTTCCTAGCCAGGAAGATATCAGTGGAGGTCAGTTTGGTAGCAGAAACCAATGGAGGTTCATTGAAGAGCAGGAGCTACTTCTATCCATATCTGGCAGTAACAAGGCAGCACGCCCCTTTTTCCCGGCTGGAGTGGTGTAAGAAGAAGCCAGATAAAACACAAGGTTTAAATAAGAACAAGAGCCTCATACATAATACCTAAGATGTCCAGGTTTCAACTGAAAATCATTTGTCACACAAAGCAAAAAGAAGATCTCAAACTGAATTTTTGTAAGACTATTCATACACGCGAATATTGAGATGACAGAGATGTTAGAATTATCTGACAAAGATTTTAAAGCAGCTGTCATGAAAATGCTCCAAGGGGCAATTATAAACATGGTTGAAACAAATACAAAAGGTAAAAGTTTTGACAAAGAAACAGAAGATACAAAGAATAATCAGATAAAAATTTTAGAACTGAAAAATAAAACAACTGAAATTATCAAAAACTAAAAGGATGTACTTGACAGCAGAGTGGAGAAGGCAGAAGAAAGAATCAGTGAACTGGAAGGAAGAATAATAGAAATAATCTGAACAACAGAAATAAACTAAAAAACAAAGACTTAGGCAACTGCGAAACTATAACAAAAAATAAAACATTTGTATCTGTGTCACTAGAATCCCAGAAAGAGAGGAGAAAAAGGGCAATGCTTAAAATATCCTCAAAGAAAGAGTGGCTGTAGTGGCTGGAAACTTCCAAAATATAGCAAAAAGGACACAGATTCAAGAAGTTGAACAAACCACAAACAGAAAAAAAACAAAGAAATTTATACCAAAGCATATCATGGTCAAACTTACAAACACTTAAAGAAAAAAGTCTTGAAAAGAGCAGGAAAAAAAACACAGTCTTACCTATAGAGGAAAAATGATTCAGACAGTGTGTTTTCCATCAGAAACCATAAAGACCAAAAGGAAAGGACATGACCGTTTCACTAGCTGAAAGAAAAGAACTATCAACCTAGAGTTTGATATCCATAGAAAATATCCTTTAGAAATGAAGGGGAAAGGAAAACACTGTTAGATAAAGAAAACTAGAATAATTTGCAATTAGCAGGCCTAACCTGACAGAACGGCCAAGGAAGTTGTCTAAACAGAATGGGAAAGACAGAAGAGGGAATCTTGGAAGTTTAGAAAGGAAGAAAGAATTTAGTACATACAAATATGGATAAATAGAATAGACTTTCCTTTTCTGGAGTTTTCCAAATTATGTTTGATTGTGGAAACAGAAATAGAACACTGGTATATTTCTAAACGCACGTGGAGGAAATATCTAAGACAATTATATTATAAGAGTGAAGGTACAAAAGTAGGTAAGATTTTTTAACTGCTTTGAATGGTAAAATGAGGATACCAGTAGACTGATAAGTTATGCATATGTAACATAATACATAAAGCAACCACTAAAAAATTACATAATGAAATTTAGTAAAAAAAACTCTAGATATATCAAAATTCTAAAAATGTTAAAATTTGTTCAAGTAACCCACAAAAAGGCAGGAGAAAAAAACACAGAGAAATAAAAAACAGAACAAACAGAAAAGAAATATTTAAATGACAGGCTTAAGTCATATAAATAAATTATTGAAATAAATGTGAATTGTTTGAATATACCAATGAAATGGCAGAGATTTGCATAGTGGATTTAAAACCCATGGCCCAATTATATGCTGTCTGCAATGAAAATTTAAATATAACAATATAAACAGGTTGAAAGTAAAATGATTAAAGTATATTAGTTAAACATTAGAAAAGAAAACAGGAGTGTCTTTAATAATAACAAATAAAATAGACTTCCAAGGACAGAAATTTACCAGAGACAAAGGTAGACATTACACAATGATAAAAGAAACAATCCAACAAGAAGACACAGCATCTTTGAATGTGTATGCACCAAAACAAAGCTGCAGAATATGTAGAGTATGAAACAGAAAAGAGAAACCAACAAGTTCACATTTATTTATTTTTATTTTTATTTTTATTTTTATTTTTATTTTTCTGAGATGGAGTCTCACTGTCACCCAGGCTGGAGCGCAGTAGTGCAGTCTTGGCTCACTGCAACCTCCACTTCCCAGGTTCAAGCAATACTACTGCCTCAGCCTCCTGAGTAGCTGGGATTACAGGTACACATCATCACACCTGGTTAATTTTTGTATTTTTGGTAGAAACGGGGTTTCACCATGTTGGTCAGGCTTGTCTCAAACTCCTGACCTCATGATCCCCCCGCCTCGGCCTCCCAAAGTGCTGGGATTACAGGCGTGAGCCACCGTGACCGGCCGACAAGTTCACATTTATAATCGTATACTTTGACACACATCTTCCAATAAAGGACAGAACAATTAAACAGACAATTATCAAGAATACAGAATCCAACAAATCATTCATCAACAGAACCTAGTTGATATTTATTAACCATACCACCCAACCACAGAAGAATCCACATTTTCAAGTGCCCACAAACATATTCCAAGATAGGTCACATTTTATAGCACGTAAAGCACATCTCAACAAATTAAAGATAACTGAAATCATACAGAAGGTGTTTTTGGACCACAATATAATCAAAATAGTAATCAATAACAGAAAGATAACAGGAAAATCTCCGAACACTTGGAAACTAATTAACATTCTCCTAAATAATTAAGGAGTCAAAGAGGAAGTCTCAAGTGAAAGAAAAATATATTGGAGTGAATGAAAATGAAAATACAACATATGAAAATGTGTGGGACACAGCTACAGTAGTGCTTATAGTGAAAGTCATAGCAATAAATGCGTCAGCTAGAAAAAAGGAAAGGCCTCAAAACTATACTCAAAGGTCTAATGTCAAAAAACAAAAGAAAGAAGAGCAAAATCAACCTAAAGCAGAAGAGAAAGAAAATAAGAGCACAAGTACACAAAAAAGAAAACAGAAGAACAGGGAAAAATCAACAAAAAAATGTGTATTTGAAAAGATTAATAAAATTGTCATCCCCTCAGCAAGACTGAGAAATAAAAGAAGAATATACCAATTATCAATATCAGAAATGGAACAGGGGATAGCACTACACACAGCAAAAGATAATAAGGGAACACTGTAAACTACACTAAACACATAAATTGGATATCTTAGATGAAATGAGCCAATTCTTTAACAACACATATTACCACAACTCACTCAATATGAATTAGATCACTTGGTTGATCCCTATAATGAGCCCTGAAATGAGTCCTACAACTGTTAAGAAAACTGAAGGCCAGGCATGGTGGCTCATGTCTGTGATCCCAGGGCTTTGGGAGGCTAAGGCAGGAGGATCACTTCAGGCCAGGAGTTTGAGACCAGGCTGGGCAACATAGTGAGACACGATCTCTACAAAAAAATTTAAAAATTAGCTAGTTGTGATGATGCACACCTGTAATCCTACCTAATTAGGAGGCTGAGGTGGGAGGATGGTTTGGGCCCCAGAGTTTGAGGCTGCAGTGGGCTATGACCATGCCACTTCACTCCAGCGTGGGTGACAAAGCAAGATCCTGTCTCTATTTTTAAAAAATAAAGAGAGATTGAATATGTAGTTTAACAACTCTCTGAAAAAGAAATCTCCAGTCCCAGATAATTTAACTGGATAATTGTAACAAATATTGAAAGGTGTTTTTTTTTTTTTTTTTTTTTTTTTTTTTAGGTGGAGTTTTGCTCTTGTTGTCCAGGCTGGAGTGCAATGGCGTGATTTTGGCTCACTGCAACCTCCACCCCCTGGGTTGGGGCGATACTCCAGCCTCAGCCTGCCTAGTAGCCGGGATTACAGGTGTCTGCCACCATACCAGGCTAATTTTTGTCTGTCCATTATTGAAAGTTTTAACACCAATTCTACACAAACTTTTTGAGAAAATAGAGGAGGAGGGAACATTTCTCAGTTTATTTTATGAAGTTGACATTATCCTGATACTTAAATCAGACAAGACAGTGTAAGAGGAGGAATCTATAGACCAATGTCTCTCGTGAATATGGACACAAAATTTCTTAACAAAGTATTAGCAAATAAAATTCATCAATATATAAAAATGAATTATGTGGCCGGGTGCGGTGGCTCAAGCCTGTAATCCCAGCACTTTGGGAGGCCGAGACGGGCGGATCACGAGGTCAGGAGATGGAGACCATCCTGGCTAACACGGTGAAACCCCGTCTCTACTAAAAAATACAAAAAACTAGCCGGGCGAGGTGGCGGGCGCCTGTAGTCCCAGCTACTCGGGAGGCTGAGGCAGGAGAATGGCGTAAACCTGGGAGGCGGAGCTTGCAGTGAGCTGAGATCCGGCCACTGCACTCCAGCCCGGGCGACAGAGCGAGACTCCATCTCAAAAAAAAAAAAAAAAAAGAATTATGTTAGGTGAGTGCATTGTTGGAATTTGCCATTTGTATTGAAATATATTCTTTGCCGGGTGCAGTGGCTCAAGCCTGTAATCCCAGCACTTTGGGAGGCTGAGGCGGGCAGATCACGAGGTCAGGAGATCTAGACCATCCTGGCCAACATGGTAAAACCCCGTCTCTACTAAAAAAAAAAAAAAAATTACAAAAAATTAGCCAGGCGTGGTGGTGGGCGCCTGTAGTTCTAGCTACTCAGGAGGCTGAGGCAGGAGAATGGCATGAACCCGGGAGGCAGAGCTTGCAGTGAGCCGAGATAATGCTACTGCACTCCAGCCTGGGTAACAGAGCAAGACTCTGTTTCAAAAAAAAAAAAAAAAAAGAAAGAAAGAAAGAAAGAAGAAAGAAAGAAAGAAAGAAAGAAAGAAAGAAAGAAAGAAAGAAAGAAAGAAAGAAAGAAAGAAAGAAAGAAAGAAAGAAAGAAAGAGAAAGAAAGAAAAAAACAGAAATACATAATACATTCTTAAATAAATGTGGTTATGTTATACATCATTTTAATGGACATTTCTCACTTTGTGGTTTTTGCTAATGACTTATTACTTGCTATTTATTTTACATTTATTTTAGACTATGGAAATAATGTTAACCAACAAGCAAATTCAAGCGATATTCTTATTTGAGTTCAAAATGGGTAATACGTCGACAACAACAACGCATTTGGCCCAGGAACTGCTGATGAGCCTACAGTACAGTGGTGGTTCAAGAAGTTTTGCAAGAGCCTTGAAGATGAGGAGCATATTGGCTGGCCATTGGGAAATAACAATGACCAACTGAGAAGCTGATCCTCTTACAACTACAAGAGAAGTTGCCAAAGAACTCGACGTCGACCATTCTATGGTCTTTCGGCATTTGAAGCAAACTGGAAAGGTGAAAAGCTCAGTAAGTGGGTGTCTCTTGAGCTGAGTGAAAAAATCAAAGAAATCATCATTTTGGCTTGTTGTCACTTATATTGCACAGCATCAATGAACCATTTCTCGATTGGATTGTGATGTGGGACGAAAAGTGGATTTTATACGACAATCTGTGATGACCAGCTCAGTGGCTGGACCAAGAAGCAGCACCAAAGCAATTCCCCAAATCAAACCTGCACCCAAAAATAGGTCATGGTCGCTGTTCAGTGGTCTGCTGCCAGTCTGATCCACTACAGCTTTCTGAATCCTGGCGAAACCATTACATTTGAGAAGTATGCTCAGCAAATCGAGGGGATGCACCAAAAACTGTAATATCTGCAGCCGGCATCGGTTAACAGAAAGGGCCCAATTACTCTCCACAATAATGCCTGACTGCATGTTGCACAACCAACGCCTCCAAAGTTGAACTACTTGGGCTATAAAGTTTTGCCTCATCCACCATATTCCCCTGACTTCTCACCAACCGACCACCACTTCTTCAAGCATCTCGACAACTTTTTGCAGGGAAAACGCTGCCACAACCAGCAGGATGCAGAAAAATGCTTTCCAAAAATTCCTTGAATTCAAAGCATAGATTTTTATGCTACAGAAATAAACAAACTTATTTCTTGTTGGCAAAGTTGTGTTGATTGTAATAGTTCTTATTTTGATTAATACAGATGTGTTTGAGCCTAGTTATAATGATTCAAAATTCATGGTCCAAAATGGCAAGTACTTTTGCACCAACCTAATACACAGTGACCTGGTGAGGTATATTTTAGGGATGCAAAGCCGGTTTAATATTCAAATATCAATCAATACAATTCACCGCAGCAACAGGCTCAAAAAGAAAAATCACATGATAATATCAATCAAAGCAAAAATAAAAAAAAAGCATTTGACAAAATTCAGCAGCCATTCATGTCTAAAAATTCTCCGACAACTAGGAACAGAGGCGAACTTTCTTAACTCGATAAAGATCTTTTACAAAAATTCCTCTAACTAACATTACACTTAATGGTAAAAAACTAAATGCTTTCTCCCTAAGATCAGCAATAAGGCAAGAAGGTAAAAATACAATACTATCTAGAATTGCTAAAAAAATGAACTGGTTAGGTGTAGATAAAAGAACATGTACAGGACTTGTGTGATGAAAACTGCAAAATGCTGATAAGAAACCTAAGAGATCTGGAGAGAGATACTGTTATGTTCATGGATTGCAAGTCTCAACGAAGTTGTTAGTTCTCTCCAAATTGATATACAAGTTTAATTCAATTCTGACTAAAACCCCAGCAAGATTTATTATAGATATAGATAAAAGTATTCCAAATGTATTTGGAAATGTAATGGAACTAGAATAACTGAAACAATTTTGGGAAAAAATACATGGCAGCAGGAATTAGTCTATTTGATGTAAAGACAGATTTTTAACTAGTATAATATACTAACATTAGACCTAATAATATATGTAAAATAAATTAGTAATAATAAAAATAGTAGTAGGTTATTCTGTGACTCTAATCAAGACTGTGTGACAGTATTGGCAGAGAGATAGACACATCAATCAATGGAACAGAACAGGGAATCTAGAAAGAGACTCATATATACATGTCCAACTAACAACTGATTTTTGACAAAGGTACAAAACCATTTTTTTTTTTTATATGGAGTCTTGCTCTGTCACCCAGGCTGGAGTGCAGTGGCATGATCTTGGCTCACTGCAACCTCCACTTCCCAGGCTCAAGTTATTCTCCTGCCTCAACCTCCTGAGTAGCTGGGATTACAGGTACGTGTCACCATGCCTGGCTAGCTTTTTGTATTTTTAGTAGAGATGGGTTTTCGCCATGTTGGCCTGGCTGGTCTTGAACTCCTGGCCTCAAATGATCTGACCGCTTCGGCCTCCCAACGTGCTGGGATTACAGCTATGGCCGACCCAAAACCAATTCAATAGAAAAAAGATAGTCTTTTCAGCAAATGGTGCCACAGCAGTTGGACACCCACAGGAGAGAAAGAGAGAGAGAAAGAGGAAGAGAGAGGAAGAGACAGAGAGAGAGGAAGAAAGAGAGAGAGACAAAGGGAAAGGGGGAGTGAAGGGGAAAAGAGGGAGAATTTTGATTTACATATCACATCTTATATACTAATTAACTCAAAATGGATCACAGTCCTAAATATAAAACATAAAACTATAAAACTTTTAGAAAGTAACAAAACAAGATCTTTGGGACCTGGAACTAGGCAAAGAGTTACTGGAATTCATAACAAAATCACTATACATAAAGAAAAATTGATAAGGTGGTTCATCAAAATTAAACACTTTTGCTCCATAAAATATTCCAAAGGAAACCAGAAGATGTCACCCCAAAACATGCCTCTGTGACACAAATATTGTTGAACTAAAGGCAATCATGAAACAGCCAACAAAGGAAGAGCTCTGTCTATCCTTCCTGCTTTCCACGTAAGGAGAAGGTATAAATTCTTTCTGGAGACAACCTGTCAGCTCAGAGATGGCTTACTCCATTATAATGGCCTTACTCCATTAGTTTTTTTCCATATATTTAACTTCCCACAGCTCCCTGCCTCTGGAAGCCTAAAACTGCTTTTCTTTGTCAGGTCGCTTCTCTAAAATATATTGTTGTTTATCGAAGATTCTATATAAACCAGAGTTCTAAGCCACTCCCTTGCGTTACCTTTCATTGAAGTTTCTTCTGAGTGATACGCACTGTGCATGTAATAAACTTGATTGTTTTTCTCTTGTTAATCTGTCTTTTGCTACTGAAGTTTGTTTAAACTACGAATTTATGAGCGCTGAGGAGAAATTATACTTTCTCCCCAACAATTCCATTAAAAGAATGGAAAGACAAGCCACAGATTGGAAGAATATATTTCCAAACCATATATCTGAAACAGGACCAGTATCTAGAAAATATAAAGACTTCTCACAACTCAACAGTCAAAAAATCAAACAGTCTAAATGGTAAATGGGCAAAACGTATAAGAGACATTCTACTCAAGAGGCTATATGGATGGCAAACAAGCACATTAGGGAAATGCAAATTAAAACCACAGTGAGATATCACCACATACTGGTTAGAAGGTCTAACATAGAACAGTAGTGGCAACACTAAATGTAGGTGAGTATATTGGATCATTCATATATTGCTAACAGAAGTGGAAAAAAATACAGCCATTCTGGGGATTGTTTGCCAAATTATTTTAAAAACTAACCAAACACTTAACATAAGTCAAATTGCTGGACTTAACATATGGTCCAGCAATTTAACTCATTGGAATTTATGCCCCCAAAATAAAAATTTCTATTTACATGAAAAATCCATACATGAAGATTTATTCACAATAGCCCAAAACTGGAAACCACCTTGATGTACTTCAGCGGAGGAGCGGTTAAAACGTAGTGTATCCATACCCTGGAATACTACTCAATAAGAAGCAAACTATTGGTAAACTCAGCAATGTGGTTGATTTCAAGAGAATTATGCTGAGTGAAAAAGGCCAATCCCCAAAGATCACATTCTGTGATTACATTTCCATACTCTTGAAATGTTAAAATTATAGAAATGGAAAACAGGTAAGTGGTTAAGGAGTGAAGGCAGAGATGGGAGTGAGAGGGAAGTAGGTGTATCTGTAGAAGGGCAACACAAGGGATTCCAATAGTAATGGAAACATTCTGTATCTTGACTATATCATTGTTAACATCTGGGCTGTAATACTGTTTTCAGTTGTACTGTTTTGTACAACTGTTTCATTGTTTTCCAATTGTACTACAGTTTTCAAGATTTTAGCACTGGAGAAACCGGATAAAGAGTAATCTAACCCTGTTTTATTTCTTACAGCTGCATAAGTCTACAGTTATCCCAAAATGAACAGTTTATTTTTTGTAAAATGACAAATACACAAAGGTAACTGCTCTTACTGGTTATTTGCACCCACCTTGTGTTACTGTAAAGAAAAACTCTAATGGAAAAATCTGAAGGTACTCCTTGGTTTATTTGAACTTGAAATTCCAGAGTTGATACTCACTCAATAAACAATGATTTAATCAGCTGAGAAAATTAACTTAGGGGAATGTTCTAAATCTGGAGACAGCAAACTTTTCTATAAAGGGCTAGATAATACGCGTTTTACATGCTGCAAGTCATACGGTCTCTGTCCCAACTGCTTAATTCTGCTGTTATAGCATAAAAACTGTCATAGAAAATACATAAATGAATGTGTGATGGTGTTCCAATAAAACTTTATTTATGGACAACAACATTTTATCAATTTTCACATCATAAAGTATGACTTTCTAAACATTTTTCTAACATGTGTTATTGTAAAAACCATTCTTAAGGTGTAGATTTTACAAAAACAGGCCTTGAGTTTGGCCCATGGGTTGTAGTTTGCGGAAAGCTGAGATAAATTGCCATTTTTTTGACTCTTCTATGGCCTCACAATTCAGTTTTGCTTACTTTTTCTTTTCTTCTTGAATATCTACATTTCCATAGCTGCTAACTGCTCCCATTTAGGAATTCCCCCTCCATGTTCCTCCATCTGTGTTTTTCTTTATCATGTTGTTAAAAGATAAAACAGAAGTTTTACTGTGAAAATGCAGAACTTGGAATAAAGTCGAAAATTGGATAAAGTTAGGTCTTTGAAACCACATTTGCTTCAATTTCTTCATAATTTTAGTAAAAAAAAATGCTTCCTTTTGACAAGACCTCTTTGATGATTCATGCCTTGAGAATCAAGAGAGGAGAAAATTGCATGAGGCAAACTAGTTGAAAAATTCAGATTTATTTAGACCAAGAAGTTGGAACAAAATAGATTAATAAAAAAAGCTATAAGAAGCAGGGCATAGTGGCTCACACCTATAATCCCAGCACTTTGGGAGGCTGAGGCAGTCAGATCACTTGAGGTTGGGAGTTTGAGACCAGCCTGGCCAACATGGTGAAACCTTGTCTCTACTAAAAATACAAAAATTAGCTGAGCAAAGTGGTGGGCGCCTGTAATTCCAGGTACTCAGGAGGTGGAGGTGGGAGAATCGCTTGAATCCAGGAGGCGGAGGTTGAGGTGACCCAAGATGGTGCCACTGCACTCCAGCCTGGGCAACAGAGGGAAAAAAAAAAGCCTATAAGAAACAATGTGGTGTGGTGTGGTGTGTTGTGGTTGTAGGTGGCACTTGATAGACTTGATAGTGATGGATGGAGGGGCAGAGATGGCATGAAAAGCAGGAGGATAAAGTAGTTGATGACAATAATAAGGATATTAAAATTAATTTAAGTCAGAAAGAAAGAAAACCATGTCAATCACAAAGAGAAATTTAAAGGCAAGGCCTAAATGCAGGTAACGATGGTAGGTAATAACGTATATTTCGAGGTCATATATATTTTGAAGTCCATTGGGGTCATGTGAATAAAATGAGAGATTTCTAATGGGATTCTCAGTTTCATTAAAAATAAACTTTTCCACGATTATGTTTAATCAAAGACATTTTACAAGGCTTTTTTAAGTAATATAAATGAAGAATATTCCAAAGTCCTCAGACAATATTGTCTGGAAGTTCTTCAGAAAATTAGAATGTACAGAGAACAAGGCCTTTTTTTTTTTTTTTTTTTAAATTAAATGACTCCAAATAATTAATGTAGAAAACTAAACTGCATTATTTTTACCCTTATGGTCAATTAAACCTCAAGATTCATTAAGAACTCATGACCATTATTTTTGTATCAAATGGGAAATGATGAAAATAATTTAATTGAAATGAGAAATTTTATTTTATTTTATTTCAAGTTCTGGGATACATGTGCAGGACATGCAGGTTTGTTACACAGGTAAATGTGTGCCGTGGTGGTTTGCTGCACCTATCAACCCATCACCTAGGTATTAAGCCCCACGTGCATTAGCTATTTATACTGATGTTCTCCCTTCCACGCCACCCACAACAAGCCCCACTGTGTTTTATTCCCCTCCTTGTGTCCATGTGTTCTCACTGTTCAGCTCCCACTTATAAGTGAGAATATGCAGTGTTTGGTTTTCTGTTCCTGCATTAGTTTGCTGAGGATAATGGCTTCATCCATGTCCCTGCAAAGGACATGATCTCATTCCTTTTGATGGTTGCATAATGGAAGGAGGAATTTTAAATAAACGTAAGTTCTTAAAATACCAACCAAAAAGTGAAATGAGGTTTTATCATTACTGACATGAGTCAATATGTATTAACACACTTAAAAGTTATAGTTAAAACATTTTAGTTAATAAACACAAATAGAAAAATAATAATATTTTAAAGCACCTCTAAAGTACAGATATTGTGCCAAGCAATTTATGTGAATTGATTCAATTGATAACTCTAAAAATAGTTTCCCTAATCAACTGACACAAGTCTGAAGCTCATAAAGTACGGCTATCTTTGCTAGTGTAATGCCACCCCTCATGCATTAGGGAAAAGAGTTCTGTGTTTAAGTGTGTGGTAAAACTGGTGTTTTAAGTGGTTTAAGGTTTTAACCCTTACTTTTGTAATAACTATAAAATTGTACATTTAATTTTTGATTTTCCAAAACAGAGAAACTAAATAATAAGTAATGTCTAATATAAGGGCCTTTTCTAAGTAATTTTGTATAATGCCTCTTTTGCTGCTTTTGTATATTTGAGTCTTCTCAGATCCAGAGATTTGGCCTTCAAATCTTCATTCAATCTTCATTTTGCAGATTCAGTGGGGTTTTGGCTGGTTTAAGAATTTGGGGTACCACGATCCTCTCTCTGGGACCATATACACCAGATTACAATGGCCTGAAATAAATTGATTTGAAATTTAAAATATTTAGCCAAAACATTTTAAATATATGTCATAAATCCTTTCTTTTCATGAAATTTTAGATTATAAAATTATAATCTAAATTATAATCTAAATTATAATCTAAATTATAGTTCTAGTGCTATATTAAGAGTTAAAAAAGATAAATCATGTCAAGTTTAAAATAAATAAATTTGAGTAGTCAAAGATGTTGCAGACCAGTGAAAATCTTAGTTCTCTTATTAATTGGACTTCATTTAAGAAGATATTTATGGTAACCATTCACAATATTTCATTTTCTGGTTTACACGCCAAGTGAGGTTTACATGTTAAGTACAGCAGTCTTGGAAGTCTGGCATCTTGCTTGACCATTTGGAAGTTATGCTTTATGTATTAACTGATTTCAGATTTAAAGGACAGAATGGGCTGTAAGAACAACCATTTAGCAAAATGAAAAGTTTTATTCAGAGTTAAATAACAAAGTCATAAATATGCAAGACATTTCTTTCTATTTAATGGGAGGCATCATCAGGGCTTTCTTGATTTAATATCAAATGTACATATGACTTCATCAATTGCCTCACCTCAAGTAAGTGGAAAAGCCTTTGGAAAGAAGTGAAGCTTGAGCCAGAGCTCCCCAGAGCTCCCCAGTGAAGAGCCAATCCCATATTTGAATGATTAATTGGGAGTACTTCTGGGAAGGTCATGACTCCCAGAACTGAAAAGACCTGTTCATTATTCCCCTATTGCAACTAGATTATTTGATAAGTATGTTTCTCCACTGTCAAATGAATATGCTCAAGCAATATCTAGGTGTAATGTGGGGTGTTGTAAGAATGAAAAATGAATACTAATTAATGAATGCTATCCTAGAAAGGTAGAGTCAGTCCAGCCTACAACCCAGTATGGTGTCTGAGTGCAGTTTTCTGTTTACTACAGCTCACTAGGCACTCTTCCTCTGTCTGTTCCCAGTTATAGATAGTATATTCTGCTTTTGAAAAGTCATTCTATGATCTCACATTACCCTCAAGTATGTACTTTCAATTTTATAATGATTTTGACTTCAGATGAAATAATTTTGACTTCAGACTTTAATCTCCCCACTAACTTGAGGTTATGCTGGAGTAGTGATATCCCCCAGGCCTGAATGACTTCTGCATGCATAATGACAGATTCTCCTTAAAAAGCATGTCATTGAACCAAGAGCAGGCAGAATTAGCAAAACACATGGATTATTCATACACTGCCTTCTGTAGTCAATTATGTTAAATTTGTTCCAGATCCACAATGGAATATTCCAGATTATTCCCATATTAATGGCCATTGGACTGAGTACATCAGTTTTTAAGCCTCCCTTATCTCCAGGAGAACCAAATGGAAATCTTATAAGATTTATACTTGCAATCATCTCATGGGCTATAGAAGGAGTTTACTGTCCATGTTCTTTTCTAGATTACCATACTAATATGGGTGAAAACATTGATTTTTGTTTATATATAACTTTCATTTTTAGAGTAATGCAAGGATAATTTTTTTCATATTATGTTCATGAATGAATAACTTCTTTACTTTACAAAATACCTGTGTAACTAAAAAGAAAAAGAAGAATATATGTGATTTGTACATAAACTGATTCAGTAAAGTTGCAGGATACAAAGTCAACACATAAAACCCAGTAGCATTTCTATACACCAACAGTAAACAATCTAAAAATGAAATTAAAAAAATTCCATTTACAAACGCCACATATAAAATTATATATGTAGAAATTAAACAAAGAAATATCTAGAAATTAACTTAATCAGACTATTTAAAATAATTTTTTAAAATAAAAATATGTTTTAAAATATATTATATATTATTTTATCTAAATATATGTATCTAAATATCTATATTATCTATATTTAGAAAGCATTGCACTTTTGGAGTTACAAAACAGAAAACATTATCATAATTGTAGCTTTCTAGGTAAATTTAGTTTTCTAGGTGTCATGATTATAGGCTTTGATTTTGCACTTTGATTGAACACAGTGTCCCATCTCCTTAATGGAGCAAGACAGTCTTTCACAAAAAAGAATATGCTCCTTTAAATTGCTGTAATATTCAATGTCTATGTAGCCTACTGCCCAGAGTGAAGGTCCATACAGTTTTTTTAAAAATGGAATTCATTTACCCCTAATCTACATCTTTATATTTTATATTCTTTATTATATTACATGCTATATTTATTTTTTATTTATATTTTGAGTTTCATTATCTTCATTTATACTTCTTTCTTTGTCTCTGTTAGGATGTCAACTTTCTCCTGTCAGGGTTTGTGCCAACTCTTCATTTATTCAATTTAATCTTCAGTGGCCCAGAAAAGACATACAGATAACCCAATCATAGAATAGTGTGAAGATGGCTTTCACTCCTTTAATATTTAATAAAAAATGAGTACTGCATACGTGTAAAGTGCTACGCTAGAAATAGTTCCATGTCTTCAAAAAGCTTAAAATCTTGTAGAAATGATAAAACATGTGAAAAAGTTCTTTAACATAAAGCCAAATGTTTTTCCTCTGATGGCTTATGACAGTTAAGTCATGTGTACTTTTAAAAGTGTAAAGTGCTGTTCATAATTGAGAGCAGTTGTAAAAAGGAGGTTTGCTGAGAAGGGGTGAAAACAAAATCTGAAGAGTTTCATGTACACCTAGACACTGGTGGTTAAAAATTTCACAATCCTGTGAAATATTTTAAAATTTATTCTGTTCCTAAAGTATTACAAAAATCACATACTTGATGGAATATGGATTTCAAGGCTTTGTCTGACATTCCAATGATGTAATATCTAGAAGGCTACAAAAAAGTAAGGAGTCACTCTAGTGTCTGCTCTATTGTGGCCCATAGGCAGTAAAATACCCTACTTTGGGCAGAAGATAGAAAGGAGAAAACACAAAGCTAGGTATAATGTATATACAACAATAAATTTATTATTTGCATATTTTTGATAGAATAATTCAAGTATGCTATCAGGTACATTATGTGTCTTGACCATATTTTCAGAATAGTTTTGAAGTGGATTTCTAATGAACAGATCCCAGCACTACTTGGTCAAATCTGTGTTTCCTTATTACTTGAAAATGGAGCCAGGCATAGTGGTATATCCTCGTAGTCCCAGCTGCTTGGGAGGCTGAGGTGGGAGGATCACTTGAACCCATGAGTTTGAGTAAAGACTGGGTGATACAGTAATACCCATGTCTCAAAAAAATGCTTTCAAAGAAAAATAAAAATGGAAAGTGATATGAAAAGAGAAGAATGTGTATACATAAATATATTTGTGCATGTCTATATGTATATATGTGTGTATGTATACAATTAAACAATTACAACTTTTTATATTATATTTTCAATTTAAAAAGAAGACTATCTTCCTATTTGTCATTTTAAGATAGAAAAGAAAACTAGATTAGCAAAGCTAAAAGTAATATCTAGATATGAGGAATTTTTTTTTTTTTTTGGTTCTTTGTTTAATTTAAATCCAACAACTTGAAATCAAACTCGCTTTGAAAACAACTTTGTCTATGGTAGAGTTGGGGTCAGAATTGACTTCTGAATTTCATTTGCATTATTTACTTTACAGACAATGGATCAGTGATCATTGTGTTTAACTACAGATACGTGAATTTGATAATGATAGTTTATTTATCTAGAATTTATCTAGATAAATTTATCTAAAAGTTTCTATTATCTATATCTATCTAAAAATATCTATTATCTAGATAAACTTATCTAGATAAATCTAGATGATAGTTTATTTACCTAGAAATTTATCTAGGACATGGAGAATGGATCTATTTAACTATTTAGCCTGAGCTTCTGAAATGACTAACACGTGCATGTGTGTATACAAAGATTTCTTATGTATGCTAAGCAAGCATGATTACTATGTTTCATTTCAAAAAGGTTTATTGCTCAGACTATACTACAAAATGTCTTTCTCCATGTACATAATAAGAAGCATCTAATTTTACATTTATAAAGTCTTGTGATGTATCAGAATTTTTTTAGAAATATCCCCTCCTACTCCCTTCACCATCATTTGTCCAAATTATTACTGAAATTCCTTTTTTCAATAGAAGTGATATATTGTAGAAGTGTTTTATTCTACAGTTTCAGATATTTATGCCTGTTAGTAATAAGTAAAAAATAAGTATCAACTTAATTCAACAAAAAGCTTATTTAAAACTTTTGATAAAATCCAACATCCTTTCATGACAAAAACCCTCAAGAAACTAGACATTGAAGGAACATACCTCAAAATAATAGAAACTATCTATGACAGACTCACAACCAGCATCATACTGAATGGGCAAAAACTGGAAGCATTCCCTTTGAGAAGCAGAAAAAAACAAGAATGCCCACTCTCACCACTCCTATTCAACATACAACTGGAAGTGCTAGCCAAAGTGATCAAACAAGAGAAGGAAATAAAAGGCAGAGAAGTCCAGGTGCAGTGGCTCATGCTTGTAACCCCAGCACTTTGGGAGGCTGAGGCAGGTGGATCACGAGACCATCCTGGCTAACACGGTGAAATCCTGTCTCTACTAAAAAATACAAAAAATTAGCCAGGTGTGGTGGTGGGTGCCTGTAGTCTCAGCTACTCGGGAGGCTGAGGCAGGAGAACGGTGTGAACCCAGGAGGCGGAGCTGGCAGTGAGCTACGATCATGCCACTGCACTCCAGCCTGGGCGACAGAGCGAAGACTCCATCTCAAAAAAAAGAAAAAACAAAAACAAAAAAGGCAGCCAAAAAGGAAAAGAAGAAGTCAAGCTATCTATTATAATAACTATGATTGTAATAGTGATTCTTTTAGTAATCATAATTATTTCCATTATAACTAGTAGAAAACCATAGAGGCCAACAAAAGACTCCTGGAACTGATAAATAAGTAAAGTTTCAGGATAAAATATGAATGTACAAAAACCAGCAGCATTTCTATACATCAGTAAAGCTCAAGCTGAGAGCCAAATTAAAAATGCAATTCCATTTACAATAGCCACACACACAATAAAATATTTCCAAATACATCTAACCCAGGAAGCGAAAGATCTCTACAAGGAGAACTACAAAACACTGGGAAAAGACAAAGAAATGGAAAAACATTCCACGCTCATGGATTGAAAGAATTAGTATCATTAAAATGGCCAGACTACTCAAAGCAATCTACAGATTCAGAGATACTCCTATTCACAGAATTAGAAAAAACGATTCTAAAATTCATATGGAACCATAAAAAGCCTAAATAGGCAAAGCAATCCTAAGCAAAACAAACAAACCTGGAGGCATCACAATGACCTGACTATAAGGCTATAGTAACCAAACAACATGGTCCTAGTAGAAAAATAGACACAAAGATCAATGCAACAGAATCAAGATCCCAGAAATAAAGCGGCACACCTACAGTTTATCTTATCTTCAACAAAATTGATTTAAACAGTACGCAAGGGAGAAAGGACTATTCATGAGGCTGGCTAGCCATATGCAGCAGAATAAAACTGGACCTCTACCTTTCACCATATACAAAAGTTAACTGAAGATGAAATAAAAATGTAAATGTTAAGACTTCAAACTATAAGAATGCTAGAAGAAAACCGAGGTGACACCATTTGGACATTGGCCTTGTGAAAAAATGTGTGACTAAGTCCTCAGAAGCAATCACAACATAAACAAAAATTGACAAAGTGGGACCTAAAGAGCTTCGGCATAGCAAAAGAAACCATCAAGAGAGGAAACAGACAACCTACAGAATGGGAGAAAATATTTACAAATTATGCATCAAACAAAAGTCTAATATCCAGGATCTATATGGAACTTATACAATTGAATAATTTAAAAAACTATTAAAAACTAGGCAAAAACATGAACAGACACATCTTAAAAGACATACAAGTGGCCAAGAAATAATACAAAAAAATGCTCCACGTCACTGATCATCAGAGAAATGCAAATTAAAACCACAATGAGGTACTGTCCCAAGCCAGTCATAATGGCTATTATCTAAAAGTAAGAAACAACAGATGCTGGTAAGGCTGCGGGAAAAGGGAACACTTATACACTGGCCATGGGAATGTAAATGAGTTCGCCCACTGTGGAAAGCAGTCTGGTAATTTCTCAAAGAACCTGGACTATCATTCTACTCAGCGATCCCATTACTGGCTATATATCCAAAAGAAAACAAAGCATTCTACGAAAAAGACACATGCACTGGCATGTTCATCAGGGCACTATTCACAATAGCAAAGACATGGAATCAACCTAGGCGCCCAACAACAGAAGATGGAATAAAGGAAATGTGGTTCATGGACTACTAAGCAGCCATAAAAAAGAATGAGATCATATCCTTTGCAGCAACATGGATGCAGCTGGAGGATGCTGTCCCAAGTTAATTTATTGCCAAATAGAAATAGAAAACCAAATATCACATGTTTTCACTTATAAGTGGGAGCGAAATATTGGGTACTCATAGACATAAAGATGGCAATGATAGACACTTGGGCCTCTAAAGGTGGTAGGAAGGGAGGAGGTCAAGGGCTACAAAACTAACTATTGGGTACTAGGTTCAGTACCTAGGTGATAGGATCATTTGACCCCAAACCTCAGCATTATGCAATACAGCCAGGTTACAAACCTGTACATGTTACCCCTGAATCCAAAATAAAAGTTGAAAAATAAAAAAAAAGGACAAAAGTTTGTTTTAAATCTATGGAGTTACTACAGAAGGGAGTCTACACAGAAAAATGAGCATACTAGCATGGCCTGCCTCATTTACTGGAATAAATTTCAAAAGAGGCTGGAACATTGTGTGAAAGGATTCCATAGAAGAGATTGCCTATTGAAACTAAGGGTAGACAAGATAACTTGAACCTCTTTTTGCATTGTAACCTGGGATAAGCCATTCGGTCAACATGTGTTCACTTTCCTCTCCTTTGCAACAAGAATAAAAGCAAATAATTACCTAATTAGGCCATTGAAATAATTAAATAAAAATATATTCACCTAAATGAGTCAGAACATGTCTAGCACATACTAAAAACTAAATAATCTTAGTCATTATAGTCATTTTTTATACCGCAGGACTTTATACCTAAATTGAAAATGTTTATAAGCAGAAAGCTATCTAGAAAAATTTCTCATCATTTCTTATAAAGGGTGATGATGCTACCATTATTATACATTATATGATGTACATTATTGTACATCTATATGCACGTATTATATGACTGTACTTTTATATGATGCTACATACATTATGTCAGTTAATATCTTTGAAAGTTTAGCAGGGTAGATGCTATTCTCTTTTACAAATCAATACACTGAAATAATACTTACTTCAAGTAATAAACAATAGCCATGATGTAAAACCCAGGAACCGTGAAACCCAAGGGCTAGTTCACTTGAGTGTGCTTTTCAGGTAAAACATATATTCTATTGCATTTTTCTTCCTTTATCTCTTCCTCTATTTTTCTTTCGCTCCAGCCTGCCTACCCTGAGGGTAATGGAGATAAGAGGAAGCATACAATATAAAATGATTTTTCCTGTATAATTTTATAGAACACTTTTTTTAGCCTGGTTTAGATCACTAGATTTTTAAGAGGAGAGAAAATTCACTGACAATAAGTACAAGTAAAGTCGTGAGTTTGGTGAAATCTGGCTTATCTGGTTGGGCTGTTTGCTTGTGCAGAGAAGAACAGGAAGAATGTTCAGAGTTCTGTTTTGCAATGACTTCTGGAAAAGCATTCAGTGAGAATTTAAGTACAATCATAATAAACAAACATACCAAAAGATGGCTTTTTTTAAAAAAAGAATCATTTTCCCAGTCTGGGCAACATGGTAAAACCCTGTCTGTACCAAAAATCCAGAAATTTTAGCTGGGCATGGTGGCACGCACCTGTAGTCCCAGCTACTCAGGAGGCTGAGATAGGAAGATTGCTTGAGCCAGGGAGGTGGAGGTTGCAGTGAGTCAAGATCGTGCCACTGCACTCCAGCCTGGACGATAAATTAAAATTTGTTTTTTGCAGCAAAAGGCCTAATTTTAAAAAGTATTTTTGTATATAGATGTTTTTAATATAACTTGGAATCTCCATGATTACATTTTATTCCTTTCAAATGTAATTGATTCATTTTTGTTGATGACTTCCCCAAGATCAAATTAACTGTATAATAATGGGACTGTATGTGTTATTAAAGAGGAATAAATGAACCTAGATGTCTGTATAACCACTTTCAATGGAATCTTGAGGTTGAGACCTAAATTCAATCAGTATCTCTATATAAGCTAAGGTTAAAGTTTTTTGTAAGCCACAAATAACATGTAGGACTCTTAAATAATCTACAAAGAACTTAAACAAATTTACAAGAAAAAAGCAAACAACCCCATCAAAAACTGGGCAAACGATATGAACAGACACTTCTCAAAAGAAGACATTAATGCAGCCCAAAGACACATGAAAAAATGCTCATCATTACTAGTCATCAGAGAAATGCAAATCAAAACCACAATGAGATACCATCTCATGCCAGTTAGAATGGCAATCATTAAAAAGTCAGTAACAACAGATGCTGGAGAGGATGTGGAGAAATAGGAACCCGTTTACACTGTTGGTGGGAGTGTAAACTAGTTCAACCACTGTGGAAGACAGTGTGGCAATTCCTCAAGGATCTAGAACTAGAAATACCATTTGACTAAGCAATCCCATTACTGGGTATATACCCAAAAGATTATAAATCATTGTACTATAAAGACACATGCACATGCATGTTTATTGTGGTATTATTCACAGTAGCAAAGTCTTGGAACCAACTCAAATGTCCATCAGTGATAGACTGGATTAAAAACATGTGGCACATATATACCATGGAATACTATGCAGCCGTAAAAAGGATAAGTTCATGTCCTTTGCAGGGACATGGGTGAAGCTGGAAACCATCATTCTCAGCAAACTATCACAAAGACAGAAAAGCAAACACTGCATGTTCTCACTCATAGGTGGCAACTGAACAATGAGAACACTTGGACACAGGGTGGGGAACATTACACACTGTGGCCTGTTGCGCGGGCTGCTTGGAGAGGGATAGTATTAGGAGAAATACCTAATGTAAATGACAAGTTGATGGGTGCAGCAAACCAACATGGCACATGTATGCCTATGTAACAAACCTGTACATTGTGCACATGTACCCTAGAACTTAAAGCATGATAATAAAAACAAGGAAACAATCACAGCAATGCAAACACACTCTAAGAGTCTTTCTCTATAGACTAGTACAGAGTTAAAAAAAATACATAACAGGATCTGCAAAAAGCTGTTAATTATTATGTCTACAACAACTAAAATGCTATTTCTACTTACTATGACATGAATTTATAGCTTTTTTAAAGCAAACATCATTTGAGGATAAATGATCTATTCATCATAATTAGTAAACTAAACATCATAAAATATTACTCCAAAGAACTTGCTCACATTATGGTTTTGATTAGTGTTTCCCAAACTTAAATTACCAAACACCAGTTAGATGGGATTACTTACCTAAGTATGAAAAACACTATGATAAAGTCAAACACTAAAGAGATGAAGTGCATTGTGAATCCCGAAAGGGAATACATCCCACAGTGTTTAAAGGATACATTTAACAATATAACTTTTTTTTTTCTAAAAAAGGGCTGTCTCATTAGACTGTTATGTTGAGTTTATTGTTAATGATAATGAATTGGTGAATGGATAATTCCAGCAAAATATTTACTTTCAATTTGGCCCTTCCATCATGATTTGTAGGCATTTCCAAACAAAGCATTTCTCTATGATCATGATATTTGTGATCACAATGTGGCAGACATACTGGGAACCAACTACCCTCAGAAATCTGGGAGACCATGAGGAAAGATCACCACACTGCAACAGAGATACATTGATTCTTAGTAAGTTCACAAGTTTCTATCCACCACAATGGACATCCAGTCTAAGTCTCAGTTTCTGGCATTTTTCTTGTTTTTCATCTTACTCTGGCCATTTATCCAATTTAAAAATAAAATGTATAGTTGAAGATGGGGGTGGCAGGAATTATTTTCCACTCTTGGTTTTTTATCATATGGGACAATCCAGGCCTCTTTCCTTCTCTCACTCAGTCTCACCAGTGGCCCAATCTGATTTACATGTTTGTAAGAAAAAAAAACTGTCCATATATGACAACACCTCCTTTCTCCTCCCTTTTTTTCCTTGGGGATGACCTTCTTACAAAAAGCATTATCAGGCCATAAAGTGAGGCCAGTCGCACTGAAGAGACCTGTGTTTTCTTAGTGTATGTGGGTGGGTAAATTTCTCTAATTCTGAGGTTAGTGTTAAGGAACCCATTTATCTGTGGGTCTAAACTACATCCTCTAGTCTTTATCTGCAACAAATGTGACATTTTGGCCTTCCATCTGCCTTCTCACCTCCCTCCTTTGTCTTATTTCACAGTTGATTCAGAACTCTTCATCCAACCCCTTAAAGATCTTTACAATCTATCAAGGAAAAATCAACATGTGGGAATGACAGGGATTTTGCTTCCCTTGCCATTTGAAATAGATTCTATTTGTGGTTATGAATTAGCTATTTCCCATGCTTTCTTTAGGTAATTCCTAATATTACTTATTCCTCAATGTGTCATTTGAGGCCATAGAAAGTTTCCTGTATGTATTTTCGTAGGAGTACTGAGTTCATAACTAATGCTTCTCTTCATACACTAACAAGCAGATGCTGTGTATAGTTTGAAGATCTGTTCCGGACCTGTTGAAGTTACTTTCTCTTGCCCAGTTTCTTATGGTCAGTGGCATGCATGCATGAGATAGTTGGCCTGGGTTTGAACTGCAGTCTATGACCCAGGAATAGAGCAAAATTCACCAGCCCACGCAGAGATCAAACCCAGGCTTTGGCCTCATTAGCTCCATGATTCAACCAACTGAGCTAATTAACCACAGATGCACAATTATTACCAACTGCTGATTACACTTCTTGAAGAATTATAGGTTGACAAATTGTTTCAAAGTGTATTTAGAATAAATTTGGATGAGTTGTATTAAATATATTTGCAGAAGTAAAAAAATTCTCATTTTTCCCCCCAAATTCGAATATCATTGTGGTAAGTACATACAAATAAAAAACTAACCTAGAATAAAAAATACAATGATGCATCCTTCCTCCCCCAACTCCCCATCACACACACATACACACACACATATGCACACACATATACACACAGTTGTGTACAAACGTCCAGTAGCATTTATAAGCTCTCCCATGGATATCTGGTATTCTATGGTTATATCAACAGCATGTTTGCAATCAATTCACTTTGTTTTCATTACCATTTTCTCTTATTTATGAATCAGTTCCTTAATCTTGTCCTAAAAATCTTACACTCCACAGTTTGTTCATTCGCTCACCATGCACCTTTTTATTTCTTTTTGCATTTTGTCTTCTTGCTATTATAGACTGATGGAAAAATTCTTTTATGACAATATGAACAATTTCTTGCAAAATCTGTGGTAAATGTTGATAAATCTAGCAAAATAATTTTTCCAATACAAATTACTACTGATGGAGTGTCCTGAGAATACTTATCTACACATTCTGTGATTTGTAGAAACAAATAAAAATAAATAAAAGTATATTAAGTGATTGCTCTGTGATACTTAGGTTACTTGGAAGACCTGAACTACATAAGCATTAAATCGAAGGTGAAAAATGCCTTGTACTCCTAAAAATTCTTTTGCTTTTCCTAATTTGTTCTTTGATTACAAAATAATAATAAGATTCTGTGTGCTTTGAGCTTAAGAAACACATACAAGACTTTTTATGATATTCTCTGAATGAAAATTAAGTTAAATATGTATATTATAATTAAAATATAATAAATTATATTTAAAAGTTCTAACTTGTGAAATTTAAGTATAGTTTCTTACACTGATCTAAACTTTTCACATGGAAGTAGATTTATACGAGCAATTTTCAGATAAACTTTGTGCTCATGTTTAGGGTGAGAATTTCTGCCAGGTATAGTGGCTCATGCCTGTAATCCCAGCACTTTGGGAGGCTGAGGCAGTCAGATCACTTGAGGCCAGGAGTTCGAGACCAGCCTGGGCAACATGGTGAAATCTTGTCTCTACTAAAGATACAAAAATTAGCTGGGCGTGGTGGTGCACACCTGTAATCCCAGCTACTCAGGAGGCTGAGACATGAGAGTTACTTGAATCCAGGAGGGAAAGGTTACAATGAGCAGAGATTGTGCTGCTGCACTCCAGCTTGAGTGACAGAGTGAGACTCTGTCTCAAAAACATATAAAATAAATAAATAAATAAATAAATAAATAAATAAATAAATAAGAACTTCCAGTTCCTGGTTTGAATCTACACCAACTTGTATTAATTCAGCATAGTTTCTTTGAGATACATCCATTTTGAGACTTTTTCTCTCAAATAGCTACTTAATTTTTTGTTTTTAATATGAATAATCTGGTACTGTCAATTCTTGGTCCTTGTCATTTGATTCAACATTTTAAATATGCTTTATACTTTGTTCAATAATGTTCATTTTCTGAAGTGGTCATCAAATATATCAAAATGCTTATTAAATATTGCTGTACTATTTATGCATCATTTGTGATTTTGAGTGTTACCGAAGCCTGTGATGTCTTCTCCCCCTATCCCCAGGATCCCGGCACAGCTTCACTTCTTCCATCCTTACATTCTCCTCTAAACTACTTACAACTTTCTCTTCATCATTAACAAAGAAGTCTGTTTTTGTTCTTTAGGAAAGTAACTTCCGCTTTAATGATTATGTTATAATTATCACCATATCTGCAGGAAAATAATTGACAAATTATACACAAAACGATGAACTCTCTATAAAATTTAAGTCTATTTTCCCCCTCAAGCTTTGTTAGAGCCAGGGCTGATGAAGCCACCTGTAAAAATCATGCTAAAGCTCTAGTACAGTTTTTCTTCAGACAAGTACAATTCAGAAAGTGAAGTCTTTTTCTCCTCTTTTCAAAAGGAAAGCACTATATGGCTAAGAGAAAATTCCTAGACATTGTGGGTTTCTAATGTCTTTCTAAAATAGAAGTAGCAACCACAAGGTCAAAGAGCCCTAATTGCTTCATTCAATAAAATTCACACAATACTTTACTTACATGTCTAGAATTCCTCTCTGATCGACAACATAGAGATAATTTGATTACAACAATATAACCAATAAAGATCTATCATGTAAAAACCATGCTTTTCAGAGAGACTTAACTGGTCAAAATATACTATTAATGGATGCACAGAGACTTGGTATAAAGCTATCTAAATGTCCAAGGGGAAAAAAGCATATTAAAAGCAATCTTTTTTAGATTGCTCCTTTGGATAACTTATTGTCAATTCATTGACATAAGGAAATCAGTCATCAAAACAGGACAGATGGAATTGCCCAGGCTGTTGCTGACAAAATTATGTGACATTGATACAATCAATATAATACATGAAAACAATCATACACTGACGCTTAGGTCAGAGGCTATATAGCAAAAAATACCACACAATGGTTAAGGTTCTTTGATACAGTTCTAAAAACAAACAAACAACAGCAAGACATTGTTTACAACATTCACACTTCAATTACAAAATAAGCCTCACCCTTCCAAAGAGGAGGAAAGAAATTTTCTATTTAATAGAATGAATTCTCATGCTTGTACTGCTGAACCCCATGACATCATAAATGACCCCTGAGTGGCATTCCAATTAAGTAGTATGAATCAATACTTTAAATATATAAAATGTACTCTTTTATCATTCATAAGATTCATATCAGAATCAACTCTGTGTCTTCATCACATTTGCTATAAGTTTAATGTGGACCCTGGATTCTGACAATCTACAGAATTAGTGAGAAGTTGAAATGTGTTCATCAACACAGAACTCAAATTCTTAGTTTACCTTTCTGCCATCTTCTGGCAGCTAGCTTACCTTCCATACTATACATAGTTGATTGGTTCAGTTGCTTAGTAGATGGCATTAATAATACTACTGGAAGATGGCATCCATTATGTATCAGCTGCCTTCTTCCATGTGATGGATACAGAACTTTCAGTGCCAAGCCATCAAATGGGTCACCAATTCTTACCATCAATCTCAAAAGTACCAGCTATTGTCTATAATGGGGATGGACTGAGACAGCATGTGTCGGTTTCAGCAAATTTTTCTGCAACTGTTGGAAAATAATTCAAAGTACGTGCTCCTAGTAGATTGTGATAGTGGATAGTACTATGTAGTACTATCTTTGTATAAGCAGGACAATGTGGATTTTTAACAATGCCTTTAACTGAAAGATAAGGAATGAATTAATGGTAACCTATTTTGCCCATGGAATGAAACCAACAACTGTCAGACCAAATATATGAAGGTAGTTTTAAGATTAAAATATAGATATATAGTGTTATTATAAATTAAATGCCTCAGGCATCGTCTCCTTTTCAGTGTTCTAATTGCCACCACCTAAAGCTAAAAGCTTATCACTCACTTCACACCTGTATTCCTGGAAATGTTTCCTATGGACTGTCAAAGCTCGAGCTGCCTCCAGATTCTCTCTCCACCCTCCAACTGTCACCTATATATTGCATGTCACTTCTGGAATAATCCATATTAAATGCTGCTTTCATTATATTGTAACTCTGCTTAAAAATCAATTATGGTGCCCTATTTCAGACCGCATCAAACACAGACTATTCTATCCAGGTGTCAAAGCCATATGTAAACTGTTTCCATAATACTCATCTGATTTATTTATTTGTTATTATTTATTTATTTTTACTGGAACATACCAAGAAATACTTCAGGGTTACGTCCTCACTGCTGTATCGTTGGAAACTGCATTCTTTCATTCATGAGATTGCCCTCATGCAAAGTGCCCTCCACTTTTACTTTTGTCTCACTAACAAAGTTCTACATCATCTTCAATACTATAACCCTGGTGCTTCCATGAAGTACTCGCTCATTATTGCCACTATCATTCAGCTCCATCTTCTGTCAATTCCTATAACTCTAACGCCACTTCCTGGTGAATGACTTTTTATTATTCAAGATTCTTTTATGTCTTTTAGAGACATTTCCATAATTATATCACAATATATTTGAGGAGAACTATGTTAATTATCAGTAACTTTTACGATAACAAAAATGGTATGGAAATACAGCAAGCACTCAGAAATTATCGATCAATTATAGTGCATTGTCACAAGCAATAAAAAACAGAACAAGCTATTTCCACCTATTTCTGAATGCGAAAAACATTTTCATCTTGCTTTTCCAGTAATAAAAGTGGTTTTCAATATATAACAAAATATTTTTTGTTATGAAGTTAATATTTGTTACAAGGTACTATAGGAGGTAAAGCTCTTATATATAAAAACATTTAAATTTCCATACATATGTGTGGCTCAAAATTTCAGAGCAATGAGAAGATACGTAAACAGCTTAATTTCTGCTAACTCCAAGAAATACACTTGTCCCTTATTAAAAAATGTAGAAACTGACACCCAAACACTACACATCTATTTCCCCCCAAAGTAGCACAACTATTTCAATAAATACAAGGAACTTGGCAATAAATTAACATTTAATAAATCTGCACTAAAGAATTATTTTTGGGTTTCTGAAAAACATGTATTTTCTTTCTGATTCTTTTTATCCTTTTGAACCAAATAAGCTAGCAATGAGGGTTTTTCAACCTCTGTGATGAGTAACAGTACCACAAACCTCAAGGGTGATCAATTTTTGTCAAACTGCAAGAATAGGTATTGGATAGATTTAACCATTTTGAACTTTTGTGTGTGTGCATAAAATACTTAGTGTAAATTTCATCTGTACATTTCTTTAAGTGTCACTTACATTTCCAGAAAAGAATTTATATTGAAATTCTTGTAAAATTTTTACAGACTTTTAAAGAAGTGACATACTAAATTCAAAAAGTACAACACTTTTATTTTGTAGTTACTACTTTAAAAGCACAGGGATTACTGACAAATTATCCCAACCAACCAAATATGTCATCCGGTAGAAACTCTCCTAGATAAATATCCAGCTTTTCTGGACCTCATTATTGTGCTCTGTACACATGGCTTTATCCTGTCCATTCTTCCTTAACAATGGAATCTGCCTATCCACATACTTATGCATATATAGCACGTTTAAGAGTTGCACATAGCCGGGCGCGGTGGCTCAAGCCTGTAATCCCAGCACTTTGGGAGGCCGAGACGGGCGGATCACGAGGTCAGGAGATCGAGACCATCCTGGCTAACACGGTGAAACCCCTTCTCTACTAAAAAATACAAAGATCTAGCCGGGCGAGGTGGCGGGCGCCTGTAGTCCCAGCTACTCGGGAGGCTGAGGCAGGAGAATGGCTTAAACCCGGGAGGCGGAGCTTGCAGTGAGCTGAGATCCGGCCACTGCACTCCAGCCCAGGTGAAGGAGCGAGACTCGGTCTCAAAAAAAAAAAAAAAAAAAAAAAAAAAAAAAGAGTTGCACATAATGAGTATTGATATTAACATAGTTAATATTAACAATATTAATGATATTGATAGACATTTTATTAATATGTCTAATATTAATAAAATAGTGAGATGCCTAGTATTATGAAAAGAAAAGCAGCTTAAAAATTGTTCAAAACACACAGAAGCGGGGGTTGAGAAATATGAGATCTTATACGAAAATATGAAATGTAAGGAAAAGGTAGAAGTCATAGGATGGTCTAGGGAAACTAATGGAATATGTTTTTCTGTGTATGTCATACAAAAGTGCAAAATAAAGGGGAGAGGTGTGGTAACCAATTTATTTCTTTATGTATGCATTTTAATGTTGTAGGATTATTCCCAGAAACCTGATATTTTTCTCACTTTAAATTACAATTAATAATTTTCAAAAACAACCTCAAGGGGGGTATTATCTGTTTCTTCATAGAATACAGGGCTACTGTTTATCTTTTGTAAACTTTACTGCAGAGAAAAAGCTCAAGTACAGAAATAAATCAAGAAAATTCCAGGAATCTACAATTACGTATCTAAAATATGTCTTCTTTGTACTTTTTCATATAACTCTGAGTGTTAAATTTAAAATTTTCTTTTTATTCTGAAACTCAGATCATTGACTTAGTGTAGTAATGAGTCTGATGAGTCTGTTTTGTCCCTAGCAATATTGCACATAATTATGTTCTTTCTTTCTCTCTCTCTCTCTTTCTTTTTTTTTTTTTTTTTTTTTTTTTTTTTCTGATGGAGTTTCACTCTTTCTCCCAGGCTGGAGTGAAGTGGTGCTATCTCAGCTCACCACAATCTCCGCCTCCTGGGTTCAAGCAATGCTCCTGCCTGAGCCTCCTGAGTAGCTGGGATTATAGGCGCCCGCCATCATGCCCGGTTAATTTTTGTATTTTTAGTAGAGACAGGGTTTCCTTATGTTGGCTAGGCTGGTCTCGAACTCCTGGCCTCAGGCAATCCACCCGTCTCAGCCTCCTAAAGTATTAGGATTACAGGCATGAGTCACCATGGCGATTATATTCTGGAATGTCATTTGTTTTTTTAGCTCTATTTCATTCTCTCCTCACATTAAGAAGGGCAACATTCAGTTTTGTGTTATGAACTCAGTTGCCATTTCCAAGTGTCAAAGCAGACAGGATGGCAGCCTTGGCCAAAAGACACTGTCCTTCGAGATGAGTAAGTGCCAACTTCACCTCCACAGTTTCTGTATGAATGCTCTGTTCATTCCGAAAGGTGTTTTTTTTTTTTTTTTTTTTTTTTTTTTTTTTTGCTCTGTTTAGCGAGCAACCTCCATCTCTCTGTAAGAAAACTATTTCTATGATTAAAGTATGTGTGCTTGATGCCAAAACTACCAACCAAAAGGTAAAACAAAATATTTTTTGGTGGGTTATGTTTTATTTTGTTTTTGGCTATAGAATTTATATACAAAAAAAAAAAAAAAAAAAAAAAAGCCCTTTAAGTGTTAATGAACATTGTGTGGCCTGAAGTAATGCAGTTTGGTGCCACCTAGCCAGATGAGTCTCTATTCTACTTAAGCCCTCAGACCTCTCTATATTCCCGAGTCCAGAATGTATTTCCTACATAATGTCTCTTTTTTAAATAAAGCAAAAGTAATTCGTAGTGACATGAGATACAGCACTAGAAACATGTAATTTAAAGATGGAAGCTGTTGCTTCTTTGAGAAGTAGGAAAGGATTCTAATAATCAACATTTATCAGATTTGAGGATATAAACAATACTCCAAATTGATACTGAGAATTCCAGGAAACGAAATTTGTATGTTAAGAATGTTTACGCAAATTACATCTACCGTGGTTTCATAAATTACGAAAATAGTAGAAACGGAACTGAGAAAGTTGAACAGTTTTGTTTGTGTATGCTTATTCCAAGCAAACAAAAGTACTAGAATGCTAGGAAGTCTAATCATTGGATTCGGGGAGGAAGACGTAGGGGAGGCTGAAGAAAAAGGGTGATGGAAAAAAGAGACTAAATAGAAAAAGAGTAAAATTAAAAGTGAGTACAGATAAAAAAAAAACTAATAAAGCAGGAGATAGACTGTTTAAAAAGACAAATGCTGTTATGAAGAAAACAAAAAAAGTCTTGCAAAACATAGTACTTAGGTTTGGAAAATTTCATTTTGTTTCAAATGGGAGTTATAGCAAAGAAAAATTGAGGTTTGAACTGTTGAAAAGCCAACCTGTGGGGCTTAGGATTTAATTTCAGACTAGCTTTTCCCCATTTTCTAGCATGGAGGTTTTCTTTTTTCCCTTTTTTAAAAAAAGAGTCTTTGATCTTTTGCCTTAACGAGCCTAGTCAATATGTAAAGAATCAAAATTGTGAGTGCTAATGCCCTTATTTTGTTAAACCAAGTATTAAACATTGTACTGTTTGTGTGGTCTGAACACTCAATTGGAATTGAACCTTGCATGATTGAGGTGTTTGAAGACTCGGGAAATAAATGCTCTAATCAAAAAGGCGAAGTCATGTCTTGCCAGAAAGCCATTTTCTTTATTTTAGATGAATTAAGCTAAATAATGAAAGCATCACTTCTTTCCAGCTAAGAGTTAATCAAGAATTACATTTGACAAGGCAAAGCCATTAATAAACATGGATCCTTATAACTCATCATATGGTCTGATAATGTAAATTGATAACTATACTTTTAGTCCACTATTATAAATTAATAAACACTTCAAAAATTCAAACTCTACCACTGGTTATTAAAAGAAAGACTACCACAATTTGCTGATTAACAAGTGTAAATACTATATTAAGTAAGACATAAGTATATATAAAAATGCAAATGTAAATATAAATATGTATCCAAATGTCATAGATGATATTAACAGATGGAAAAGAAAAAACTTTTGATTCATTTTCTAGTTTTGAAGTGACAGCCCTAAACATAAGCTAACAGAACTGATTATCAAAGCAATTGGTCTATTTTTTCATCAGTTATTTACTTATAAATTGAGTGCATATCTTAATTACCATGTTCTCAATTTTTTTCTTTGGGAACAAACATATGGTTGGCTGAACAGAAAGCATAGTATCAAAAATAAAACACTTGTATTCCAAGAATGCTACAAAAATAAATAGGGTTTAATGACTTCTATTTGGTTACAGCTATGCAGAGTTAGTTTGCATAATTCTTAAAATAAACTTACATGCAGATGTATATAGAACATAACAACCATACATACATTATTTTAAATAATCTTAATTTGTTCAAATGCTTAATAGTTATATATCTTTAAGCTATTTTTTGGTGACTCAGCAACCAAATTTTATAAACATTTCTGAAAATCTCTGGACATGTAGACCTGAGGTTATTTTAAAACAAAAATATTAAAGAAATCTAACGGTTTGCAAATTAAATCTGACAACAGTTGAACATGCTTCCAATAGCCTTTTAAAATGCCTGTCTCTCTCTTTCTCTCTCTCTCTTCTTTCCACCTTCCACCATGATGCAGCAAAAAGGTCATCACCAGATGCTGGCACACTAATCTCAGACTTTCCAGAATTTCCAGAATTGTGAAAAAAATAATTTCTGTTCATTATAAATTACCCAGCCTATGGTATTCTGTTACAGTAGCACAGGACAGACTAAGACAAAATTTTACATAAATGTTGGGGCATATTTACCAAATATTAAACCATAGGTAAGATTTCAACTAGTAAAAATGGGAGAAATAAAGCTATAGGGAAAGGGACTGAAAATTATGCCAGCTTGACACAGTTCTAAGGTGTGGGAGGAAAAGTTGAGAAATAAAGTGAAGAGAAAGGAGATTGGGACTGGGCTGTAAAGAACGGGTCAACTGGACCACGCATTTGGAATTTGTTCTGTGAATAACTAGGAATCATTGATATTCTCTGCACAATGCAGTCAGAATGTGCTGTAAGGAGAGCTTTGTGGAAGTAGTGGATTAGAGGCAGTAAGTGGAAAGACAGGAGCCTAGAAAACCATTACAGAAAATGGTGTAAAACATTTTTAAAATGTACCACTAATTAGCATAAATGAAAGAAATCTAGTTTAAAATGACAAATTACACATTTTAAATACTCATCTAATTAGCAGACATTAAACATTATGAGACTTTCCAATATCAGCGAGAGGTAAATTTGGAAATCTCACAAATTTCTCATAATAATATAAGTAGAATATGCAAATAGAAAAACAAAAAACAAAAACATGAGATAGCTGATTCATTTGTATATGAGGAAAGACCTAATTTTTAAAGAGATCATTTACTTTTCTTCATGTAACTTATTGTCAAAAGTCTCGGAAATTTTTATCTCTTTCATGAATACCCAAATTCCTTATTTTAAATCTAAGATACCAAAAGCATTTATATTTTAATGTGCTCTTGACATTAAAAATACAAAGTATTTTTTGCTCATGAATTTCTCAGCTGAAAATACGTTAGTAATTGAATTTAAGAAGTGATTTATGTTTAGATACTAAATTAAAGACATATTCCATAAAAATGATAAAAGTCTCTTGCTAAAAGTAGATCAAAGCAATATTAAAATAAGCAAACACTTATTTTAATTATATATTACATTAAGAAACTCACGAAAAATATGTCTTAAATGACATAATTCTTCATAATTCTTAAGTATTCATTCAAACAACTATGCTGTTTCACCTTCTCTTGACCCCTGTCCTGTCCTCCTGAAAACAATATCTGATAGTTTAGAAGAGGAGGAGGGAGATCATTTTTGTTTAATCTCCTCCTTTAACTTAAATATGGGCATGTTGCATGTGTATGTAAAGCCCAAAACAGCATCAAAGAGATTTCTAAGCTTCCTTTTTTTTTTTTTTAAGATGGAGTCTTGCACTGACATGAAGAGAGTTGTAGGCCTGGGATGGCCATAGGAATGGGAGAAAGAAGTCTCTCAGAAATGACAGTCATGAATTAATGACTAAGAACCAGATGGAATCATGGAAACCTTAGTGAATAACTGAGTAGACAGATGACTGAACAGACCTGAGGTCCCCTACCAAAACTTAGACTAGACATCAGCCAAAGTAAGGAGAAAGCCTGAATTGACTGTGGCTGGTTTTTACCACCTGGAGGACAAATGGGAACTTGCAATAAAAATTATGTCAAGATTTAATGAAAATAAAGTCAAATTTCTTGCAGAAGAGAATTTCCTCTTTTAGAAAAGTTTTTTTAAAAAACATTCTGTTTCTTTTTAAAATTTTTTATTTCCATAGGTTTTGGGGGAACAGTTTGTATTTGGTTACACGAGTAACTTCTTGATTACATGAGTAAGTGGTGATTTCTGAGATTTTGGTGCACCTATCACCTGGACAATAGACACTGAACTCAATTTGTGGTCTTTTATCCCTTGCCCCTTCCCACCCTTTCTCCTTAGTCCCCAAATTCCATTGTATCATTCTCATACCTGTGCATCCTCATAGCTTAGCTCCTGCTTATGAAAGAGAACATAAGATGTTTGGTTTTTCACTCCTGAGTTACTTCCATTAGAATAATAGTCTCCAGTTTTATCCAGGTTGCTGTGAATGCAGTTGACTTGTTCCATTTTATGGCTGAGTAGTATTCCATACATATATCACAATTTCTTTATCTGCTCATTGATTAATGGGCATTTAGACTGGTTTCATGTTTTTGCAATTGCAAATTGTGCTGCTATAAACATGTTTGTACAAATTTTTTTTTGTATAATGGCTTATATTCCTTTGGGTAGATACCCAGTAGTGGGATTACTGGATCAAATGGTAGTTCTACTTTTAGTTCTTTAAGGAATCCCCATGCTGTTTTCCATAGTGGTTGTACTAGTTTATATTTCCACCAGGAGTGTAGAAGTGTTTCCTTTTCACCACATCCATGCCAACATCCATTACTTTTTGATTCTGGCCATTCTTGGAGGAGTAAGGCAGTATTGCATTGCGGTTTTGATTTGCATTTCCCTGCTCATTAGTGACGTTGAGCATTTTTTATATGTTTGTTGGCTTTTGTATACTTACAGCCAACTGATCTTTGACAAAGCAAGCAAAAACATAAAGTGGGGAAGGGACATCCTATTCAACAAATGGTTCTGGGATAATCGGCTAGTCACAGGTAGGAGAATGAAACTGGATCCTCATCTCTCACCTCAAACAAAAATCAACTCAAGATGGATCAAGGACTTAAATCTAAGACCTGAAACTGTAAAATTCTATAACATAACATCAGAGAAACCCTTCTAGACATTGGCTTAGGCAAACACCTCATGACCAAGAACCAAAATACAAATGTAACAAAAACAAAGATAAATAGGTGGGTCTTAGTTAAACTAAAGAGCTTCTGCACAGCAAAAGGAACAGTCAGCAGAGGAAACAGATAACCTACAGACTTACAGAGTGGGAGAAAATCTTCACAATCTAGACATCCGACAAAGGACTAATATCCAGAATCTATAAGGAACTCAAACAAATTAGCAAGAAAAATACCAAACAATCCCATCAAAAAGTGGGTCAATAACATGAATAGGCAATTCTCAAAAGAATATATACAAATGGCAAACAAACATATTTAATTCTCTTTTGAAAGCATTTAAATGCTCTTGATACTTGTTGACCATACATAGGTCAGAGCTATTGTTCTGTCTGGTCAAGGAAATACTTCACTAAAGGGAGAAGGGGGATAGAACTTGAAGGGGAATGAGGTAAGGATTTAGGTTAGTAAAGGATCTACCAATCCAATGTGCTCATGAGTTATGACTGGTTTTCAAATTATCTCAAAATATATTACTTTGTTTGCATTGTAAAATTTTTTAAAATTCTGCTTTTGAATGTGACTATAAATGACTGTTATAAAAGACAGAGGCTTTATATGTTTATGACGTGGACATGACTCAACATACATATTTTAAAATGACAATTCTATAATAAAATATGATATAATTTTTTTGGCAGCATAAATTAGAAAAGAACTATTATCAAATTAAGTAATTAGGTTTTTATCTCTGGTTTTGTTAAAAGTTCACTGATGTGCTTGCATAATGTGGCAATGATGATGAACTACATTAAAACCCAAGTGATAATGAATCCTAAAAGACTTCTAGACAGTGAAATTGATTCATCTTTGTGACATTCAACTTCATTTTCTTTGACTAATATTGACCCCAAAGACACCTCACTAATGCTTATAGATCTAATCAAAAGTCGAACAATAGCTTAACTAATATTGGCCTAAAGCATATTTTCTAAGATGTAATAACTGCCTAAAACTTATTTAATTCTCAAAGAAAAAAATACCTTCTCAGAGTGCATTTCTTTCTGTGGTTATTTAACCTTACTGTAACTTTGTTTTACAGCATAGAAAATAAAATCATTCTTATTTCTCAATTATGATCATTCATATGAAGGTGGCATAAACATAATAAGAGTTGAGCAATATGTTATTAAGGTCAAATATTTAATTTATTTTTGCTCCAATTTATTTTTATATCATTGGCATTCTTTCTGATGAGCTAATGCAGGAAAACATTGCCGTATCCGGGTTAGATCACTGAAAACTTCACACTTTGAGAAGGCTGTACTTCAAACAAGTTGAGTGGTATAAAAGTACAAAAACCAAAAAAATCTGGTAGGAAGGAGTGATATCCAAAGTGCTGAGAAAATTTTAATCATGTTTTCATGTTTAAACTCATATTGAACAGTACTGATTTAAAAATTTCAAGCCAAAATATAAAGTGGATTTAAGAAAAATAAGATTTGCAGAAATACAACAAACAGCAAGATTTGGGTACTCGTCCTTTTATTTAAAAAATATTTTTTCCTAGACGTTGCATTTTTGTCTTTAAAAATACAAGGCATCTATTAAAGAAATTATCCCCCATTAACATTAGAAGACAATAAGATTATGGTTGAGACTTTTGTCACATCGGTCCTGCATTTGTAATTTTAGGTAGTTTACTGGCTTACCAGGTCTCAAGCGCTGTTCACTTCTGCCATAAACATACTGCTGAATTAATCCACTTACATCAATGAACTAACTTCCATCTATATCATTATAATGATTACAGTCTAAGTTTCTCTAAGAGAGAAACCAGATTTGTCTATTCAGAACAATCTACATAGCAACCTCTCAATATGTTCATAATTGAACTCATCATCTATCCCCCAAATCTGTTCTTTGTAGTAAGTTATTGGCACCTTCATCTACCCAGTTTTTCTTGCAAACCTTTGGGAGTTGTAAGATTTCCAGCTGTGCTGACCTCCCACACATGAATGGTAAAGTACTGTCAATTTGATATTTAAAATATATTTCTTGGTTAACCTACTCAACTCTATCTTCTCAGTCTTGTCTTCTTTGACCGTGCTCTTCTTCCTTTATCTTTCTTGCTTGATCAACTTACACAGCTATCACAATTGCACACACTTCCAGATATCAATCTAAAATGTAAATTTGATCAATTCATGCTCATTCTTAAATGTATTCTTTTGTTCCTTGCTGTCTTTAAATTTTAGTTCAAAGTTGTTATTGCATGTAAAGCTCTTGTGATCTGGAACATTCCTCCTTTTTTTGTCCCTCCTCCTCCTCCCTTCTACATTTCAAACACATCGTATTGTTATTTCTCAAGTGTCATTATTATTTGTTATGATGCCTGGAACTCTCTTATCCATTTTGACCAAATGCCTGACTTTTGGAATTGATTCCCTCACATTCCCTCCTCTGGGAGGCGACACCTGAAGCTTTCACTCCAGGTTATGGATAATGCACTTCCCTCTAGGACAGATAATATAACTTACACCTACTGAGTCTTCAAAGCCTACTGAAGAGGCTAATATGTAGTCGTTGCTCAATGCTTTTTGATTTAATTCATAAACTAATAGACGCTTTAGTAGATCAAAATAAATGATGGAGACTACCTACATGTTTTATGAAATACGAATGTTAAATATTTTCTATTTTTAATGTGCTCAATTTAGGTTTACATATGTTGGATTCTATACATTTTAGATATTTAATTGATGTTGACCACTAAAACTTGACATCTATTTTACTGACTCCTTAGGGAAAAGGAGTGTCATTACACAAACTTTGTCTACTTCTTTCATAGAAAAAAGGTCCAAAAAGGTATTTTGAGATGGTCATAATTTATTCACACACTACCTTACTATTCTGGCTTTTTCATTAACTGAGTTGAAATAAAAATACTAAGTAGGTATTATGGATGAAGTATCTAATAATGTCTGTGCTGAAAAGTCTCCATTTAGTTGAAGTCTTTAGGTTTTGGGTGCTAAATAGAAAAGCTGAGGTTGTGTTTGGGGGATAGAGAGGTGAGTCTTCTCTTCCTATGGATTCTAATTCATTTGGAGTTTCACTCAAAAGTGCTTGATTGACTGGAGGCTTAATCTTCACACTACTGACCTGAATATATGGAGAACTCAAGAGTGTGTTTGGTCTCTTTGGATGTCTTAAATCAGGAGGTGCTCAAACATCACTACAGATAAGATTGACTCACTAACGTTTGTTGTGGAAAAGGAATATGAGGTAACTCAACTATCACATCATGATTGTGAAATGAATACTAGTTAACTCTTTTCCCTTTGCTCCATATACTACTCTCCAATATAGAGGCTTTATAAAATACTAGTTCTCTGAATTATAACATATATTTTAAAGCTTTTATGGAACCACCAAAAAAGGAAATACATTTTCCTTTCTAACAATGGTATTAATAGAACATGCACATGTTCTCAAAGCAAGTCAAAGCTGAAGACTAAGGCAATTATAAGCATACATCAGGCACAAAGATCGTTTCTGCCTCGATAATCCAGGTAATTGAAACTGAAACAGGTTCAGGCATCTAATTGGCACAATTTTCCTCTTTGCTTTGGTAGTAGAGACTCAAGATGTTTTTACACGTCTGGAACCAGTTTTAAGCTATGTTATTCTTCTCTGTCCATAATACATTTTGAAATATGGGACAAGTTACTGGAGTTTCACATGATATGTTCAGGCAATAAATTAATTTCACAGCAATAAATGAGAAAGTAAAGCCTTCATATAATTCTGCACAGGCAGAACTGGCATACAGAGCTCTTGAGATATACTCATAAGCTCTGGATTACATGTGCATACATACAAAAATATGTACATACATTTCTCCAAATTGACCTTCTCTTTTAGTCCTTTTTTTTTTTTTTTTTTTTGATGGAGTCTCGCTCTGTCACCCAGGCTGGAGTGCAAGTGCAATGGCATGATCTTGGCTTACTGCAACCTCAGCCTCCGGGGTTCAATCGATTCTCCTGCCTCAGCCTCCTGAGTAGCTAGGACTACAGGCATGCGCCACCATGCCCAGCTAATTTTTGTATTTTTAGTAGAGACAGGGTTTCACCATGTTGGTAAGGCTGGTCACAAACTCCTGACCTCGTGACCCGCCCACCTTGGCCTTCCGAAGTGCTGGCTTTACAGGTGTGAACCACTGTGCCCGGACCCTTCTCTCTTCTTCTACAGGCACCTCAAATTTAATGTCCAAAACTGTACAGCTAAAAAGCTAGTCAAGATCATGATTACCCAGTTCTATGAACGTATCATGCACATTCCCAAACACACACACATGCACATGCAAACATACATATGCACACCCATGTGCAGCCACATGTATGATATATGTGCACATACACAAGAGTACATATGCACAGATAGCAGTGCATAAAAGAAAGTTCACACATACAAACATGCATACAAGTACATACATGCACACATATATGCACACACATATACTCTTACATTTTATTGTGCATAAATTATCAAGTTCTATACTTCATATACTAGGTGGATTCCATCCATTATTTAGGGTCTACATCAAATCCCACCATGGCCTAGATCACATTTATACCACTCTGCTTTAATCCACCTAAAGTAATGAAGAATGGCCACCAGCTGTGGCAAATGATTACATTTTAAAATTTCCACTCAATTATGGATCAATACAACGGAAAAATACAATGCAAAGTAATAATTAGCTTAGTGTAATAAAAATACAGATAAAATGTGAGATGGTGTTGGAATTATTAGATAGCAAAAATAAAATTATTTTGTCAAAATGCTCAAAGGTTTCTAAATTCTCATTTCCAATTTCTCTTCTTATGGCATCATGAATCGGAAACAGCTGGTGACCTGGAAGCAGACCACACACCACACTTTGAGAAGCCCTGCTCTTAAGAAACTAGTATTCACCAACACAGTGGCTAGCACCTGCCTGCTCACTACACATATTAAAGAACAGATCCCAATGCTGCTAGGAGAAGACACCAGAGTCTGTGTTTTTGAGTGTTTCTTTTCCAACTTTAGACATGTGTGTTTCCTATTTTTGACATTTTTTATTTAGAAAGTTTTGAAATACTTAGTATTAGCATTAGCTTGGTGATTCAGAGTCAGAGGTGCACAATAGATATTTTCAATCATAATCCATTCCTCAATTAGTTATGAAACACAATCTCTATGCCAGACACTGTCCCAGATGCTAGGATCCAAATTGGTGTAAAACCTGATCCCTGAATTACACAAACCCAAATTAAATTCATTCTGTGAAATAGCTGGCATGTAATCTTCAAAAGCGTCAGGGTCAAAAAAGTCAAGAAAAGTCTATGGTACTTTCCTACACTGACAGACACTAATAAAACATGACTACTAAACAGCGCACATCACTTAGAAACGAGTTCTCACACCTTAAAGGACAGTAATCGGAATTCACTTGGACAGCCCATAAAACCTGAATGGAATCTGAGGATTAGATGGTAATCAATGTTATTTCTAGGCAGGTTGGACTGCCATAACACAATGTGATAGCTTATGTGGCTTAAGCAACAATATATATATTTTTTTCTCAGTTTTGGAGGTTGGACAGTCCAAGATCAAGATACTGGCCAGAGATAACCCAGTGAGGGTTCTCCTGGTCTGCTAACAATGGCTTTCTTGCTGCACCCTCACACGGGAAACAAGAGAAAGGAAACAAGCCCTCTTGTATCTCTTTTCACAAGGGCAATAATCTTTCCTTCCTTCCTTCCTTCCTTCCTTCCTTCCTTCCTTCCTTCCTTCCTTCCTTCCTTCCTTCCTTCCCTCCCTCCCTCCCTTCCTTCTTTCTTTCCTTCCTTCTCTGTCTCCCTCCCTCCCCCCTTCTTTCCTTCCTTCTTTCCTTCCTCCCTTCCTTCCTTCTTTCCTTCTGTTCCTTGCTTCCTTCCTTTCTTTCTTCCTTTCCTTCCTTTCTTCCTTTCTTGCTTTGAGCCAACATTTAAAACCATGATATTTTATAAAAAATTCCAATACTCAACTTCTTAAATCTTCAGAAGTGGTAGCCACTGGAACACATAATTTATCAGAACAGTTGACTAGAGTATTCATTCTAGTATTCTAGAAGTAGCCCTTATAGCACAGATGTTAACCATATGATCACCCGTTCCTCAGTACCCACCATTTTCCATTATCTGATATTTGTTGTTATACTCATTTTTTTGCATGCCATAGGGGCTAGAGGTACTTGCATTTGTATCCCTAGCAAAATAGACAACAATGAGGAGATTAGAGCTTTTTTTTTTTTTTTTTTTTTTTTTAAGGCGTTGCTAAGATATGCATTTGAAACACTAAGTTTCAGGCTTTGGGTTTTAAAAGTTCAGCAAGAGGCTAAAAAAATAAATAAATTAGAAAAGACTGACCAAGACACTTGCCTTCTTCCCAATGACTTATTGACTTGCTCAGTAAAAGGCATGTGAAGTCAGAGTTGGAGCTAGTGACTTTTGTAAGTGAGATAAGAAAAATAACTCACTCGGTATTACATTCTGTTTCAAAGGGATATTTCACTCCCACTATTATCTAATTTTTCTTTAAATGAAACTGCAATTGTTACATCTGTTCACTGTGTTTTTTTAAAATTTATTTTACTAGTGAATTCACACTAAGGTGGAAACAGGTTCTTTCAAGCATGATTCAAACGGTTAGACAATGTCAGAGATTTAAATGGCAGGAGTAGCAATTTGCAATACACAAAGTACTGAAAACAGTACTCACTTTTAATCTGATAGAATCCACATAAATAATTTCTTCTTTTACTTATTGCTGCTATTTTGTACATAAACATCTACATTTTTAATCCACAGAGGCAATTTTATTACACTATTAACAATAGCAATAATGTATTCCATGTGCACAATGCTTTGAAGCTGACACAATGTTTTCATATTGATATGCAGTAACACACATTCAAGTTCAGCACCATACAGATAACTTTTTCATAAATTTATAAACATTTTTCTGAAACGCTTGACTTGTAGGTATGGCTTTTGAACATAAATACCACAAAGAATCATTAAAATTCAATTTAAAATAATTTCCATTGTATATCAAACCCATGTGTTTATATTACTTGTGTCTCATCCATCAGGAGAGCTGATTATAATTTAATTCAGACATAATAGCAAGGCATACAGTGGCATCTTATAAAATCTGTGTAAGATCGAAGAGTTCTACTTGATTACTTTTCTTTTTTTGAAACGGAGTCTTGCTCTGATGCCCGGGCTGGAGTGCAGTGGTGTGACCTCAGCCTACTGCAACCTCCACCTCCCGGGTTCAAGTGATTCTCCTGCCTCAGCCTCCCAAGTAGCTGGTATTACAGGTGTGAGCTGCCAATCCTGACTAATTTTTTGTATTTGCAGTAGAGACAGGGTTTCACCATGTTGGCTAGGCTGGTCTCAAACTCCTGACCTTAGGTGATCCACCCATCTTGGATTCCCAAAGTACGAGGATTACAGGTGTAAGCCAGTGTGCCTAGCCAATTCCTTTCTTTTCTTACACTTTGTTCCAATTTAATTGAATGAATAATTTTTCTGCATCTATTAGGTTCAAAGATGAATAACATACAGTCATTACCCTCTGGGGGTTAACAGCCTAGGGAGAATAAAAAAAAGATTCATACAAAATGAATTTGTTCATGGGACATAATATGAAAAGGTCTATTTTTCCCTGAATTTTTATAGAGATGTAAGACAATTGGTGAGAGTGAGAATGAAGGGAAAAGTCTCTGAGTGCCTATGGAAGGAGGTGCCACTTGAAATAAACTCTGAAGAAATTGGTAGCTGTTCCATTTTACACACCTACAACATACTTGCATGAACATCTACATTATTAGCTTTTCTTTACCCTGCCCACTAATACACACTTATGCAATACTATTTTCAATGACCCTTTACTGTAACACTTTTTCTTTACTCCTTAATTTCTTGATTTAATATACAAATGGGAATTATTCTTTTGTATGCCAGCCAAACATGTAATTAAGAGAGGCCTCTTTTTATCCTATTTTAAAGTTCTATTTTTTAAACAAAAGCTTAGAGGACCTATTAAATAAATCATGATACATCCAAAATATTGACTAATGTGCAAACATTACAAAGGATGAAATAGAGAACATATATAGTCTTAGAAGAATGCCCATAATTAAAATGGTAAAAACCAAAAAAAAAAATTCCACAGGGTCATGCATATGATATGGAAACATTATATGCTCATATTGATATTGATGTTTCTGTATATAAAGAAAGAACCTGAAAGAATAACACGAAAACTTTTGTAGTAGCTAACTTTGAGGGATATACCATTTTATGTTTAGTATAATTCCTTATTTTTTATCTTAAATAATTAAAACAACAAAGATACTCATATTGAAAGAAGCACAAAGGATACACCATTTATTTTACCCACTCTGAGAATTAAAATAAACAATTGCCACTTTTTTCAATAATTAATTTTCAGAAAATGTCAAAAATCAAAAATTTTATGCAGATATAAGTTCAAATCCTTGAACAAATTCCCAGAAGTAACAATAAAAATTATGTTTACATTAAGGCAAAATTATAATTTTATTATCATTAAAGCCAGAAAGTAGCTTTCATCAACAAGCAGCAAAACTATTTTCTTTCAATATACCAAAAACATCAGCAATAATCACCTAAAGATAAGCAACAACAGGCCTGGCATGGTGGCTTACGCCTGTAATCCCAGCACTTTGGGAGGCTGAGGTAGGCGAATCAAGAGGTAAGGAGTTTAAGATCAGCTTGGCCAACATGGTGAAACCCCGTCTCTACTAAAAATACAACAATTAGCTGGACATGGTGGCAGGCACCTGTAATCCCAGTTACTAGTGAGGCTGAGGCAGAAGAATTGCTCAAACCTGGGAGACAGAGGTACCAGTGAGCTGAGATTGCGTCACTGCACTCCAGCCTGGGTGACAGAGCAAGACTCTGTCTCAAATAAATAAATAAATAAATAAATAAATAAATAAGCAAAAACAAATGTAACACATTTATGCAATGTGCTTTATGATCTTTCAACACATCTATAAATGGAAATAAAATATTTGAAAGTACAGCAGACAATATATAAAGATAAAATAGAATCATAAAACCATAGCCATTCATCAGAAAATGATACAATGCTGCATCACAAAGGCATTCATAGATTGGAACTATAATGTAACAGCTCGAAAAGTAAAAAGTTTATTTACTTTCTGCAATTGCACTGTATCTCAGTTGTCCTCACCTGGAGCTACACAAGGCATTCTAGCCATCAGTGATCTTTGACTCAACCAAATCAAGAAAAACAGCATGTTCTTCCCATATGGGATTTGAGGAGTCACACATTCATTTTACAGTCCTTGATTTGTTTAATTCTTATTTCAGTTCAACAAGTAGACAATAATGATGCTATTGCATGTACTTTACAGATAAGAAAACTTAATATCTTAGAAGCACCATGAGTTTGCTAGCCACAAATCTCACGAGCAGTGAGGAAATTGTTATCTACAAACATGTAAAGCCTAAGAAATAATCAAGCAGAGTCTTAAATAAATACAACCTGCCTATTCATTATTACAGAGACTTTCTGACTCCTGGTTGGTTTTTATGTTACCATTGTTGGGTTGTTGTTTTTTTTTTTTTTTTTTTTTTTGGTCTTATATCTCTAATCTGTACTGTTCAGCTCTTTTAGGCACTACAAATTTGTCTTGAATTAGGAAAGAGGCGCTAGAATGTGGGCGTGGGTGTTGACCTACATCTGAAAAATTTGCATATGATTCACCACAATTAAACAATCTGGTTTGAAATAGCTATAATTAAGTTATTATCAGAGAAGTATTTACTAGTCTAGAAATTCTAAATTTATCTTCACATATACCCTAACTGAGAAAAGGGCCACATTTTCTGCACTCTATTAAGTAAAGCAAATGCTGAACTAAATGCCTCCATGTTAACATTTATATTATTAAGTCACTGACAGCTAATTATATGAATGATTACTTTAGTTGTTTCTTTAAAAATTATAGGTTTGAAATAGCAAGAAAAATATGAAATGATGCTAGACAAGAAGAGTTTCAGTTTCTAACTTCTAACTCTATACACACACACACACACACACACACACACACACAGAGAGAGAGAGAGAATTGCCTTCCTGATGTATGGAAATTATATATAGTAACGTCAAGGCACGATGAAATTATGGAGAAGATAATATCAAAATTTAGGAGAAAGAGTAAATTCTGTCTAGAGTAAGATATAAACTGTAATAGTATGAAAGGAAAATTCAAACTGACAAACACTACATGTTTCTAATTGAGCAGTACATAGAAATAACACTTTTCACTTAGAATAAGCAACATCAATTCTATGTATATCTAACAAGGGGAATAAATTATTGAAACACAGATGAAAGAAGTATATTTTCGAACCAAAAAAAAATTATTTTTCCTACCTTTGTAGCTCAGTAGTAAAACACTGTCTGATGAATTTTTATGGATATCCTGGAAAAGAAACAGAAAATAGATGAAATAGAGAATTGTAAAAAGTAGCTAATTGCTTTAATATTATTATCCACATTGAGTGTTAGTGGTCTATTTGCTGGGTAACCATACACTGTGGCAAGGTATTCTCTGTTCCTTCTCATACATACATGAGACTGGCAACACAGAGAGTGACAAAGGGCACATGAGCATCAGAACAAAAGCATGAGCATGTTTGTGCTCTGTAGAGCATGGACATAATGATCAAAACTCTTGGTGGGGCATGGTGGCTCATGCTTGTAATCCCAGCATGTTAGGAGGCTAAGGCAGATTGATTGCTTGAGCTCAGGAGCTCAAGGCCAGCCTGGGCAACATGGTGAAACCCTATCTCTATCAAAAATACAAAAATTAGCCAGGCATGGTGGTGGCACCACAGCTATTCAGGAGACTGAGGTGGGAGAATCACTTGAGCCCAGGAGGCAGAGGTGGTGGTGAGTTGAGATCATGCCACTGCACTCCAGCATGGGTGACAGAGCAAGACTCCATCTCAAAAGAAAAAAAGAAAAAAAAAAAAACACTCATTGTTATTCAAAACGGTTAGTCAATTTAGTAAATTTTAAATTAACAGTTGGTAAAGGTAAAAAGAAAAAAGAAAAATCACTCCATATTACTAAAATGAAACAAAATACCAGCTAAAAAAATAACAAAATGACAAAACTAAGACTTTTAGATTTAATAACATCTTCTTAAATTATTAAAAAATAGGTGCTGAGATTGAAATTCATTATGTGGACATGATCATAAGATTTCAGCTCAAGTGGCCCAAGTTTTACGTTCTAGAAATGTAATAGACTATTATCTGGTATAGAGAATTATTATTAAAAATTATGATGCCCTTCATTAAAACAGCATTAGTCTTATAACTAGAAGTAATTTAAAGATCAACTGGTTCAATTTCCTCACTTTACATATAAGCAAAGCAAGTTCATATCACTAGTTCATGGCAGAACTAAGGGTAACATTTCCATCTCTCTTCCTCATACTCATTTCACAACATTAAGTTATTTAATCCTTCATAATTTCCAAGATTGGAAAGAAGTAGAGGAAGTCGAGTTATGTATCTGCTTGATGAAACATCGTATTTCTGCCTGAATAATCTATATCATCAAGATTTACTGTATCCACCTCATTTAAAACTCCTTTCCTTGACCATTCTTGGCTAGCTTTGCCACCTGCTGATTGTGGGGCCTTGAGTGAACATAGGCAGTAGCTAGGGAGTGGTTACAGCAGGCCTGTGCAAGACCTAGCAGTGTGCTGTCTTCACACGTGACTCAGGGCAATCACAGTGGTGGTGGCCACAGGGGTGCTTGTGTCACTCCTTTCCCAGTTTTAGGTGGCTCAGAACAGAGAGAGAGAGACTGTATGCTTGGGAGAAAGCAAGGAAAGAGAACTAAGAGTTTTTGCCTGGTAATCCAGAGAATTCTCTCGGATCTTGTCCAATACCATCAAGTTGGTACCTCTATGAGTCTGCAAGCAATACAGAGTTACTGGGCTTGGGGTGCTTCCTA